>NC_066631.1:16429212-16732242 GCF_025201925.1 Gopherus flavomarginatus
CTGGGCTGGGAGACCTGGATTAGAATGCTGCCTTTGCCACAAGCCTTGGACAGGTCACTTCACTGCTCCATGCCTTTGTTTTCCCTTCCACCTTTTGTCTCACCTATGTAGATCAAGGGTTTTCAACCTTTTTTCATTTGCAGACCCCTAAAAATTTCAACTGGAGGTGTGGACCCCTTTGGAAATCTTAGACATACTCTGTGGACCCCCCAGAGTCCAGGGACCATTGGATGAAAACTACTGTTCTATGGTAGCAATAACCTTTCACAGACCCCTTTGACATGGTCTGCAAGCCCCCAGGAGTCTGTGGCCCCCGGTTGAAACCCCCTGGTTTAGACTGTGACTCACTCACTAGGTGTTTGTACAGCACCTGGCACAATGGAGCACTGATCTCTGTTGGAGTCTGTAGCCACTATTGTAATACAAATAATAGTGCTGGGTGTAGACCTGCCATCCTCCTCCCCAGGTCTGTAAAAGAATCACAGCTCTCCTGGCTTCATTTAATATTAAGTGCAAAGGACCAGACTGAACTGCCAGGAACACCCCAGTAACCCCCGTGGCTCTGAAGAGCAGAATTTGTCTTGGAAGCTACAGAGATGCTGTCCTCACTCTGTTAATATGAGAAGCAATGTGGTGATGCTTGGGCCGTTTGGATGAAATTTATGCCTTATATTTTGGTAGGCCAGGCCACATAATAAAAAATAACATTGCTTATATAACCCCTGGCTCTTCAAGTCTCTCTGTGGCTCAGTATTGGAGTTTCCTGAGCCATCTCATGAGCTGGAAATGCTACTTGCCTGCTACACATAAACTCCAGAAGTGACCTTGCAATGACCTCTGAGCCACCGCATGCTCCCCTGAATGCCACCAGCATCCCGGTGACCTGGTCACCAGTATTCATATCCGAGCCCCTTGGATCTCCTCTCCGGAGGCCAGTGAAGCACCAGGTCTCTATGCTGTGCAGAGAAGGGACTTTGCCACTTCACTACATCTGAATGGAAAGGGGAAGGCCCTTTTGTGTTTATTTTACAGACCCTTTTATTGACTTGATTTATAGCCTGAGGCCAAGAGTTAATTGTGGTCTAGTCAAGAAGAGGGCACCTGGGGAGAGGCGCTGCTGATAATGCCACCAGAGAGAAAACACATTTCTGCAGTGTGCTTTCAAGAAGGGCCATTAATTACAAACTCCAGCCGCAGCGTGAGCAACAGCAAAGCGAGAGCTCGGGGTGACTCTGGGCATGGACACCTTGCGGTAGCCGTTCTACCTACAGGACTGGCCGCAGCTCACTAGGTGTGGGTGAATGAGCAGAGGTCAGAGGTTAATAAAGAGAAGGTGCTTTTCCTTGGCATACCCTACATTAAAGCATTCCCTTCGCCCCCCCTTACAGGTGAAACCTAGTCACCTGTATAACTGCTACTGTCATCACCCTTTCTAATGTAGGCCTGCTAAAGTCACTCCCAGAGCCTAAAAACAACTCACCTGTCAGCATGGATATGGGCTCTCTTCGAAGGAAAGCTCATCTCATCTCCAGTGCCTGGCAGTCCTGGGAAACATCAGACAATGCTCATCTGCATCCAGAGGGGCTTTGTTTGGAGGCAGAATGGGTAGCAGGTCTCTTTCCCCAGCCCTGCCCTGCAGCAGCAGGGGCCTCTCTGGGTGCGGGGAGGAAATGACTTGGTCTTGGGTGTCTACGTGTGACACTCATTCCCTCAATGTGCCGCCCTGCGTTATGGGGCAGGGGTACGAGATCCCACTGCCTGACCCAGTTGATGGGGTGGGCAGAGCTACTTTAGCTCCCTGCTGCAAGGGCTGGTCTCGCCCAGGTGCTCGAGGTGGCCAGGCAGAGTAGGCCCAGGCCTTCCTTTTCTCCCCACTGCTGCTCCTGCCTCGTTGGCAGCCGAAGGCCCACACCTTGTGTCCCCAGAGCACAGCCTTGGTGTGGGGGAAGTGCGTCTATTTCTAGCAGCTCTCGGGGTCCCAAGGAGCGGTGCAGGGCCATGGCCAATCCTCTTCCTGTAGTGCCAGGCCTGTGGGGAGTGCACGCTGCTCCCAATCATGAGGGTTAGCGGCACCCCTGGTACGTGAGCTTCTCAGCCCCCGGCTGCTGGGGAGGCTCAGTAACGTTCACGCACACCAGCTTGTAGGTTACTGTGGCTTCGGCAGGGAAATGTCATGTAGAGTGGCCGTTCTGTGGCTCCTCCCCTTGCTCTGGCAGGCCCTGCTTCCTCCTGGTCCCCCCCAGATCTTCACTACGTGGTCACTGCTCCCCTCCTCCACCAGGCTTTTGGAGACTTTCTGGCCTTTGAGTTTGGTGGCAGAGTAGGGGAAGGGAGCATATAAACCTTTGATAAATAAACCCAAAGACTCTCTTCCCCCCACACCTCCGCCAACTTCCCAGTCTTGTGAAGTGTGACTGGCAGATTTCATTTGTTCACCGCATGGGGTTGCTCCTGGGGTGCCCCAGCCAGTACAACTGAAAATAAATTGGAGGGAGTAGATAAAAGCAGAAGAATGATCAGGTGCTTGAAGGGCTGAACGAAATGAGGCGTGAGAAGAGCTAAATTCCCTGCTGGTGTCGACTGGCAGAGCTGCACCAGCTCACACTAGGAGAGAATTTGCTCTAGTATGTTTAGCTTGGGCTAATGAGTGGCACGGTAGCTAGGGTGACCAGACAGCAAGCGTGAAAAATCAGGACCTGGAGTGGAGGGTAATAGGAGCTTATGTAAGAAAAAGACCCCAAAATCGGGACTGTCTCTATAAAATCAGGACATCTGGTCACCCTAGCGGTAGCCATGACGAAGACGGCTGGGATGCAGTGGCATTCTGTGTGGTTTCCCAAAAGTGGGGCAGCAGCAGCAATGTGCTCTGCAGAAGGGGAGCGCCAGTGGAAAGAGGGAGTTGGCTGGTGATCTGTGGCTGGCCTGGCTTTCACTTATGCACCAGTCTCGTAAAGTCTCAGACATGGCAGCCTGAGGATGGAGAGGAATTGGGGGGGGGTGGGGCGGGGCTCAGAACAGACTCGCTTGCAATGAGATGAAAGTGAGGAAGAGAAGGCTAGACAGCAGAGTAACTTTCCTAGCATGAAGGTCACCTACTTAGACTGGGGAAGCGTCTACCAAGGCTGGGGTAGTTCAGCCTTGGCAGAATGAAGCACTGGAACTGTTCTGTAGGTAGCAATCTACCCCCTGCAGGGGAAGGAATGGAGGTCTAACAATTGTCTTCCCTCTCTTAACTCTGCGTAGTCTGAAGAAAAATAGATCCTGTACCTCAGGCCAAGAGAAATACAGAAAACATGAGACCAGGGCCAGATTGTTTCCTAGTGAGAATGTGCTCCAGCAGGCATGGAAGGATGCAACGCTGAGCGTCCTGCACTCCCACTGAAGACAATGTGGACTGAGGATGCTACAAACCTTGCAGGGTCCGGCTGAGTCTGGCAATGACCCCAACACCTTCTAGTAAGAGAAGGCCAGAGGAGGTGAGCTGTCTGAAAGCTGAGACACCTGTGCAGTCCTGCCTTTTTCTGTTTGATTTGCCCTCCCAGTGGGTTAGGTAACCCCATCTCTGTCCTTCTGTGTACTGTTATCCAGAGAGAGGTAGCCGGGAGGTTATTAAGCCTGTAGGATCTTCATAAGGAGTAACTTCTATGTTACTTTCCTTGTCCTATCTGGGCTCCGTATTGAGCTGTTCAGACCACGTCCCTTTCGGCGCCAGTAGAATCTGTCTTGATTTCAGGCAGCCAGACTGACTTCGTATTCCTAGGGCCTCCTTCTCATTTTCACTGATGGGCAGCATTCACCGACTGGCTCTGGCAGCTTAAAGGGGCTGTAACTTACCTTCCCACCCACTCTCAGGCCCCAGGCCACTGCCAGAGTCATGGAAAGGGGCCTTAATACAAATGAGAATCGGGCTCTAGAGACAGAACGTGCTTTATTGGTGACATTGCAAATTCCAATCAGTCAGAGCGCAGCAAGCGCCAAGCGCTGAGCTTGGCAGTTGCCCCCCCCCCACACCAGTCCTCTCCCTGCCTCCATGGAAAGGCCTGTTAGTGGCCAGTGGAATTATCTTTTGCAAAGAGCTTTCTTCCACTTCCTCCCCATTCAGTTTGTCAGCGGGCAGGGAAACAGCCCTGCCAGTTTGGGTGACATTTCCCACCCTGTCTGGTGACTGATGGCACCAGCGCCCCCCTGGCTTCCTCTTCCACCCTAGAGCTAAAAATAGAGTGAGGTCAGCGATGGTGGCTGCATGAGGGCTCCTGACGGAGCTGAGCCCTCCCAAATTCTCGCCCCGCTGACAGACTCATTGGAGAGACATGATTATTTATTTTTTATATGTATTTCCGTCCCCCCAGAGATGCTTTCTGGCTGTTGCTTTTGGGCTGGGAGATGTATTCCTTGCTGTGGGGCTGCCCTAATTCATCACTGGCAGACACCAGCAGGAAATAATTTGCCCTTCATTTCTCTTGTGCAATGAGCCTTTTTCTTTAATCAGCCCGGGTCCCTTATCTCGCCCCATCACCGTGGCCACTGCGCTGCTTGTTTTCACCTGGGTCTGAACATTGCTTGAACTTTTGGGACATTTACTTTGGCCCCTAATCAGATAATCCCTTCTCTTCTCTGTCTGAACAAATCAGAGATTGTGCTGCTTCCCCCTCAGGCCCCTAGCCCATTGTAGAGCACGAATAAAGGGAGTCGGATACACTTCAGCATGCGCTGACCGGGCCTGTTCACTGACCCACAGATGCTGATTGCTGGCTAGGAGCCTAGGGCTGCGCTTGCCCGCAGTGTGCCTTCGCTGTCGCTAGAGGAGGGTGTGGTGGCAGGGACGTCCTGCCATGGCTTACTAAAATAATGGCCATGTCTAAAATGTGAGGCATTAATGTCTTGTATTGGCGAAACTGGCAAGAACCTGCCTGGATCTACCCTACCTACCCCCTAAGGAATAGGAGTGAGCCATAGGCCTGGATCTGAAACCCTGGGAACTTGCAGGCAATTTGGACCCACACTCTGATTGTATTGAATGAACAGTTGGGACTCAAATACCCTAGAACTCTGGGAAGAGTAGCTTGTGCCCTCCCGTCTCTGTCAAAGAGCTCAGTAATTCTCAAGGCTGGGAATTTCACTTCGTTAAACCTCCTCCCACTGGCCAGCAGAGGGCACCATTAGCCTAAAAAGATTTAGTTTGAAAAACATTTCTCTTTGTTATTTTCATGGGAGGGTAGTCTACTCTCAGACTATCTCCTTCCTCAGCACCTGAAACCAGATCTTCTCCATGCTGCTGAAGCTTTCCCTTCAAGGTCACCCACCTGAGTCCAGTCAAGGTTTTGGTGACCAAATCCAGTAGCTGTTCAGTAACTCCTGTGTGAAATAAGTTTGGGAATCTATCTGTTGCCCAGTGGACAGAGGTCTGTACAAACTCCTCCATTACAGATAGTTGTTGGCAATCTCTGTGCAGGCCACAAAAAGTACATGCATAGAGACTGAATGATCCACTTCTGCAGGTGGTCCCGCTGAGTCATGGACTCAGTTGAACGGGAGGAGCATTACTGGGGAAGCTTACAAAGCCGCTGGCTGTGTTGTACTTGTGCTTTAGATAAAGAGAGAAACAAATGAAGAATCAGTTAGCATTATGTTGCTTAACTCTAAGTATCTGATCTTCATATTAATGTTTCCTACCTAACACTGCATGCATCTTCGCTCACCTCCTCCAATTTCCAACCATGAAACTCACCTACTGCAGCTGGTTTCCCACCATTCTTCTCTGCCTCAGCGCTGTCTCCTGCTGCTTTACATCAAAACAGGTGGCAAAAGAAATAGTGTGCTACGCTTTCTCTGAAAGCTTGTGTTGTCTAAGAGGACTCTTTCTGTTGTATCTCCAGCCCTACTTTCCCCTGCATCATGACCTGTTGTCCCTACTTATTGGGTAAGCAGTTTGGTTTCATTGAGATGATAACCTCCTGGGGAAAGGAACTTGCCTTCTTTTTTGTTTGTGAAGCACCAAGCACACCAATGACATGGTATAAATAATGTGGTTCTGTACTATTAGCAGCATTAGAGATGAGTCCAAAACAGCCCTACATTTGTGGTTCTGGACCTTTTTATCCCTTGGGCCCATTTCCAATGAGTGTGTTTGGATATACCAGCTTGAATACAACTAGTGACTATATCAAGCACCTAGTGATGTACTGTCAGGGCCAGATTCCTATCTCCATTTCATCAGTGTGAATCTGGAGTAACGCCACTGATTTCACCAGTTATTCCAGGTGCACACTGGATAACTGAGCTCAGGATCAGGCCTAATGGATGTCTTATCTTTTGTTCCTTTGTGTTTTATCTCTCACTTGTAACTGTCCCCACCTATTGTTTTTCTAACTCCAGTTGGTCAGGGATGAGCAAAGCAAGTCCGATATAGGAATCTCTTCCTTGCTAGCGCATGCACACGTGGACCTTTCACCCACAACTTGAACCAACGCTGCTGCGTTCATTTTTAGTTTTGCTTTTCTCAGTTCTGTCCCCAATGGCATTTCCTAATTGCAACCATGAGCAAAAACAGGGGTAGTGGGAAAAGAGGCATGTCGTGTGTCTCTGTGGTCCAACCTGGAAATGTAGAGAGGTGAGGTCTGTTTAGGTGCTAAATTTTGCCATCTCTCTTCAGTCCTCCACACCATCCAGATATTTGGGACCTCCAAAGTGATACTAATGCAATATACACCTCTACCCCGATATAATGGGACCCTATATAACACAAATTTGGATATAACGTGGTAAAGCAGCGCTCCCAGGGCGGGGGACAGCTGCATACTCCAGTGGATCAAACCAAGTTCGATAGAACATGGTTTCACCTATAATGCAGTAAGATTTTTTGGCTCCTGAGGACAGCATTATATTGAGGTAGAGGTGTAATTGACTTTAATGAGACCACTTGGCTGTGTCAAATGAGCAGGATGTAGCTTGATATGGGAAAAAAAAGACAAATTTGAACCTATATTTAAGATGTTACAATATTGTTCAGTTTTCAGATGTAAATGAGGTGTGTGATACAATCTGTTATCAATGTATGGTATCTCAGGATCTGCATAATACTTTGCCCAAGCCAGTATGGTAGCACTGTTTTGAATTTGTAGTTTTCCAAATATACTTTAAATGTATATGCTGGGTATTTTAAGTCATTTCTGGAAAGATCATCTCCAGCAAGTGGTTTTTCTATCTCTAAAAGCAGCTGTGTTTCTGGAAATAATAAAGAGCCAGTGAGTTGGGATTTGTAGTTTTGCAATGCCATTATTGATAGTACTGTCTTCCTGGAAGCTGATCAAACCAGGAATGAGGTTGGGAACAAACCCTGGGCGATTTAGGTTCTGGTAAGATGTATCCAGCCATGGGTAAATTCAGAGCATGTTACTCAAAATATTTTTCTTTGGGTCAGAAGAAGCTGGCAGAGATACTCAGATCTTCAACAGGGCACCTGACATAACTCTTGGTGCACCTTTCTTTACTTTCTTTATTTAGCAGGTTGTCCTTTTCCTTCATCTCTGGGATCCATTGTTCCAGATAAACCTTGGTCTTTGATTGCTACTTTGTTAATTATTCTGTTACTCCACAAAAGTGTACTTAAAAGCATCCTGTGTATGGTGGGAAAGTAACAAATGACATGGCATCAAGTTCTGTGCTTTGGATTTAGCCACAGGAAGAGCAGGTGAGCTCAGAGCTGATTTCTTCTCTCAGCGCCTGTTGTTCATCAGCATCTGGTCTACTGCTAGAACTGTTGCAGAGAGAAACTGTTTCCATCTCCTGTGCAGGAATCAATGCTCAGATCTTGCTATTTCTCCTTCAAAGAAAATCTTTGTGTAAGAAAAGAGTCCTAAGAAACTTCCCCAGAGAAGACAATGACATGAACATCAACAAACCATCTCACTGGGGTTCCTGAATTATTTAAATGATGTTAAAGTGGGTCTCTGCCATACTAGGGGATATCTCTTGGGACAGAAATATCTCTCTAAAGACGTGGAGCTATTAAAGAGGATTGTCTTTTGAACACCTATCATAGAACAGCCCTAATGTGTTAGCAGACGAACCTTAAAGCTCTGAGCCTTCCCCTACATCAGGATCAAGCCAAATGATCTTTACCTTCTGTGGAAACACACTTTGACTCAAGGTCATAGGGAAAGGCCAAAGGGCGCTCTGATATGACCTCCGTCATTTTAAATGCCGAAAGGTTATCTTGATCTCATTACAATTGCAAAAACTTGGAGTGTGGTTACCACTTTAACTTGGGGAGCTGAGAGGAAGCCCCAAGGGAATGCAGTTAGACTGATCTTGTAGGTGCCCCAATTCTGTACGGTTTTCACAACTGAACACGCTACTAGGCCAATTCACTGCAAGGGAGTGATGGCAAGAATCTGGCTGTTGAGTGGTTTGCAGAAACTAGGATTCAAGAAGGGCAAATTCCAAGCCACTATGCGCCCGATGGTTTTTCTGAGGAGAGCTCCAGAGTTCCATGGACAGCCCCATCTTACGGTGGGTGTTGGAATCTTTATGCCCCGGTAATGGAGATGAGGATCTTGATCAGGACTCACCTTATCTTCTCGTCTGAGTGGATTCCCTGCCTGGTACCATCTTCCTCCAGGTTTTTCAGACCATAGGCACCAAGGAGGTTCTAAATAGAACAGTGTGAACATTGTCAGCTTCAGATAACAACATTTTCAATGAGGAACATTTTCATTGGTTTCCCTGTTCACACGGGTTTGCATTCCTTACATTGAGGCGGAGAGCTATGTACATTCATGTCTATCACATGCACTCACCTTCTCTTACACACATGCACTCGTTAGGACAGTTTAATAAGATTCTTTATTGTACAGTGTAAATTTACAGAGGTGGTTGGCTTGGCTTCAGTCATGTGATCTCTAGTTGTTTGGCTCGTTGGCCGGATCTCCTCACTAAACTGTATTGTTAATTTTTGTTTAAAATCCTTTCGGAGAAATGAGCCTGAAACTATACCTGACATCCAAACACCCTTCAGTTTAGAGAGTTTCAGAGTCCAGATTCTAGATCCAGATTTGAGATGAGGCCCCTCTCTCTCTAATGGTTTGAACACTTTGGAACTTGTGGGTCAGGCCCATCTCTAGTTTTTAGTGGAGGCAGGGGCAAGATGCCTGCCCTGTGGTCTACACTGCTCCACAGAGCAGGTAAAGCTTTTGGATGTGAGGCACTCTGTGTCTGATAGCCACTGTTCCCTGCACCCAGTCCCACTGAGGATTCATGCGTGAGTCAGAGGTGCGGTGCTCCCAGTAGAGTCCTGTTACCAATGCCAGGGTAGTGGGGGCGGGGGCATGTAGGCTGATGCCATCAGCTTTTGTGCATCTGGTTCCTAGCTGCAGCAGGGCAGAGGGAGCCCGGCTGCTGGAGAGGATAGCAGTAGCAAAAGCATGAGGATAGCACACAGAAACCAGTGAGGGTGGGGAGAGTGCTGTGGCTGAAAGGTGATGGAGGCTTAGGCTGAGCTGAGAGAGTGTGGTGCAGAGAGTTGGCCTTGGCCCCTGGGCAGCAATAATGCTTCCTGTCTTAGTCGAGGGTGGAAGGGTTTGAAGTTATGGTTCAATTTGGGTGCTTACCTGCATGTTAGCATGGAAGCTGCTCACTTGAGCAGATGTCTTAGGCTTTATCCTGGCATTGCCGTTGCTTCCTGCATCTGGTCAAGGTGGAAACACCACAAACAGAGGCCTTACCTGTGCTATCTTGCACTCCTGTTTTTGGCTGGAATCAGGAATTCCAGCAGAGGAAAAGGATGAAGAATGGGGCTGGGAAATGCGGGGGAAGGATTATAATTCGAATGGGGGCTTTAAATGGGCCAATAGCTGGGAGCTAAGCAACATTGGTCCCAGGCCCAGAGCCATAAACATATTTAGGGGCCTAATTCCCATTGATTTCAACCTGAGCCTTAGACATGAGAGAGGTGGAGCATATCTGAGATGGGCCTGTGCCATAAAACTTGAGGATGGCCAGGCCCATCTCCCATGTAGGAAGGATGGTGGCTTTCATGAGAAGACTGATAAGTAACTGGGCTCCTATGGGACCTTTACAAATGCCACCCCCCATTCTACTGCTAGTGTCTCCAGTTTTGGGTAGTGCTGTGGGTTTGTCTTCTGTCTTGGCACTACATCCCTGCTCAGGGAGCTGTGTGCCCAGCCTCGCACCGCTGACCATAAGCCACGTTTGCTGTTAACTGCACCGCTAACACAGCGAGAAGTCCTGTGTTGCCTGGATGAGAGCTCTCTGCTAGCATGTGCCCTGGCTGTGGGCTCAGTGGGAGAAACTGGAGATGGAGGGGCCCTTGGGGCCAGGATAAAGAGATGGGGAAACAGAGCATCCTCCTGTCAGTCCTGGGCTTTCCCATCAGTCATTGTGGCAGCAACAGGATCTGGCCTCCACAGGGAATTAAACAAACTCCCTCTCTTTAGGGACCTGCTGATAGAAGCTGGTGGGAGGGCAGAAAGGAGGAAAACAACCTTAGTGCCCTTCTCTTTTCTCACACAGTGGTGCCTGACACCAGCATGGCATGTTCAAGGGCTTTCTGTCTCAATGAGACCCCCAGCCCCTGAGCTTGCAGCTCGCTTCTGAGAAAAGCTGCTGCAAAACTAACTGAAAGAAGCCGCAACAACAACCTCCTTCAGCAGCAGCCCCTAGTGCTCCAATAATGCTCCGGCGAGCCGAAGGACCACTTGGCCCTCTTGGTTACCCATCGGCATGAGTAAGGTCATGCTGATGTAACTAACGGAGGGGAATTTGGCCTGTTGTGTTTTGGGCCATTGCAGCAGAATACTGGGCAGAGATGTGTTGTAGTGATTGGAGCAGGACTCCTGGGTTCTTGTCCAGCTTGAGCCTCTCTCTAAAATAAGGATGGAGCCTGCTTGGGTGGACTAGAGGAAATCAGGTGGATGAATAGATCCCCCTATCTTCCTGGCAGTGTTAGCACCACGAGTGCTTGGAGCGCAGTGACCAGCTGCCATCCCTTCTGAGCTCTGACAAGTCCCTGGATGGCTTTCAGCTGACATGGAGTGGCTTTGCTTTCAGAGAAGCCCAAGGGAGCCTGTTGCTAATTAGAGACACAGCTAATGAAGCAGAAGGAAAGAAAGAGCAGGAGCTTGTATGTTTTGGGAAAGCTCAGCTTTGGTTACCCAGGACGACTGCTCCTCCCTTTCTAACCATTTGGAAAACAAACAAAAGGGGGAACCTTACATTTCAAAGCAATCCAAACACTGCCAAGCCCCAGAAAGACACCGGGGAGAGCTCCAGCCGTGGGATTTAGCACTGAAAGGAAAAAAGGATCTCCAGGTTTAATGAGACATGCCAAGATCTCTCTCAATCCCCAGTGCCTGTCTGCTTATCCATTAGCTTTTCATTTTTCTTTCTCCAGATAAACATTCTTGTTAAACTTTTCTGTAGGGGGCAGCAGGTGTGGAAATCGGAGCTTCCATCTTCTGCTCCCGTACCCCCTGGGACTTACAGAGACGTTTATTTTACTTTAAAGGATGTGGCCAACAGAATCTTCATCTTTTGAAAAACCTTTTTTTTTTGGGTGGGGAGGGGTTAAAAATGGGACGTTTGTAACTGAAATCTCGTTTCGTTCTATGTTGTTTTGGTTTCATCTCTGTCATACCCTGCTATGTTAGTGTAGGGTTGCTCACAAGAGTCGGGCAGCAAAAAAATAAACACGTGAACAAAATTACATGGACTTTGCAAACAGATAGTTCTGGTGGACAGGTCCATTGTTTGGGCAAGTCGCTTTAACGAGAGACAGGTGATCTGAGCACAGGACCAGGAACTCCTCCTAATTCCAGCCCTGACCCCCTTTGTGACCTTGAACCATCTCACTTAGGCCCTGATCCTGCTATGACTCTGCATGCACAGAGTTCCCTCTGGACAGAGCTCATTGCAGGACAGGGGCCTTAGTCTCTTTCCTTGTCTATAAAGTAAAGTGTATTCTTGCTTGCCTTATTGAAGTGTTTGGAGGAAAGGTTGAAAGAATTGGGCCTGTTTAGAGTGGAGAAGAGAAGGCTGACGGGGGACATAACAGTCTTCAAATATGTAAAAGGTTGTTATAAAGAGGACGGTGATCAACTGTTCTCCATGTCCACTGAGGGTAGGACAGCAGAGATTTATGTTAGGTATTAGAAAAACTTTCTGACTCTGGGGTGGTTAAGCCCTGGAACAAGTTACCTAGGGAGATGGTGGAATCCCTGTCATTGGAGGTTTTTAAGAGCGGGTTAGACAAACACCTGTCAGGCATGGTTCTTAATCCCGCATCAGCATAGGGGCATGGACTACATAAGTTCTCAAGGTCCCTTCCAGCGTGACATTTCTATGATTAGCTAAGGTTTGCAAAGTGCTTAGGATACGAAACATGGTGGCGATGCCACGTTTCGCAACAGTTGGTGTTTTTCTTAAAACCCCAACTCCTATAATCATGTATGTAAAGAGGTGAGAAACCCAGCTTTCATTTAAAAAAAAGAAAATTTCTGTCCTTAATGGTTACAGAGAAAAGCTGGAAAATCAAGACCCTCTAGAGACTTCAAAACCCAAAGGCAAATTAAAAAACACCCCAACTATTATTTTTAAGCCAATCTCATGCTTTTGGGGCCTGACGTGTGATATTGGATGCGTGAAGTTGGCAATAATGCATATACACAGGAAATATTTTCTGTAGTGCCTGATGGGAATCTTTGCAAGCTGTTTTGTCTGAGCTGTTTTTGAAATCTGCTAGTGGTGTCTATTTTCTGCCTTTCTTTTGGAGGGAGAACAGTCTGGAGGTTAAGGCGTGAGCTGGGAATTGACTTCTATTCTTGCTCTGCCAAAGACTTCCTGAAAGACCTTCTTGCTACCCTGCTGTGATCAGAGTCTATAGCAAAACTCCCATTGAACTCTGAGGGAGCAGGAACAGGCCCTGAACTGCTACACACCAGCTGTAAAATGAGATGAAAGATACTTTCCTGTTTCCCTGGGATCACAGGCGCTGACTTTTGTTTTTGTCGGGGGGTGCTCCTCTCTATCCCCTTCACCCCCGTGCAAGTGGTGGGCGGAACCTCAGCGGAAAGAGAGGGAGCAGGGGTGGAGCCTCAGGGTGGGCCATGGGCAGGGCCTCGCGGGAGGGGGAAGAGGCTGAGTGGGGTGGGGCCTTGAGGTGAAGTGGGGGCGGGGCCTCAGGGTGACGCATGGGCAGGGCCTGGGGGGCGGGGAAAGAGGCTGAGTAGGGGTGGGACCTTGGGAGTGGAGTGGTGGGTGGGACCACGGTTTGGGTGCCAGGGCTCACAAAAGATTAATCCGGCTCTGCGGGTGCTGATCACTCACAGAGTTGATGCCTGGGACATTGTGAGGCTTAGTTCATGCAGGTTTTGAAAGTGCTTTGAAACTCCTTGGACAGAAAGGCCTGTCAAAGCACAAGGTGTTGATGTTCTGCCCACTTGCCCTCAAATGGGATCTAAGTTTCTCAAGAGTTCATCTGGTTTTGCTGCTTTTATCCCTGTTTGAAGCCATCTAATGCCTTGCTTTTGTTACTGGAGTTTAGGGTGACCAGATGTCCCGATTTAATAGGGACAGACCCGATTTTTGGGTCTTTTTCTTATATTGGCTCCTATTACCCCCCAACCCCCGTCCTGATTTTTCACATTTGCTGTCTGGTCACCCTACTGGAATTTGTTATTGTCAAAGGGCCCATTCCAAGGACAACTGTGGCCAAAGGACTCCCACTGATTTGAGCGAGCTTTGAGTCAGGCCTCGAATACTTATGAGGATGTAAAAAGCCAAAATGAAACACAGGGTTACAATGACCTCAGGCAATGGACAAGCAGCAGGAGCAGATCAGCTCTTTAAGAAGCTAATACGATTAGTGCCTTTGAGAGGAGAGGCAACTCCATGATCTACTGCAGAAGCAGCATATATTCCATGAAGCTTCAATTGCTGTTTGTGAGCCCCTGGTAAGCATTTTGCTGATGAGTTATTGCAGAAAACCCAGCATCCCACAAAACTGTACTTAAGGCTTACATCTAATGAAAATGTTTAGTCCAGTTGGTACGCTTAAGCTCAGGGCCATTGCAGATGGCATCAGGTTTCTTTAACCTACTCAGTCCTTGATTTCAGCCTCTAGGAACATGGGCCTGGACTGCTTTGCCATCTAATGGATCTTTTATTTGATCTGCTCATCCAAACACTCTGGGTATGTGTTTGGGTCACTTAGAGAAAGCTGAACCCCGTTCATGTTCTTACAGTGTAATCCCTTCATATTGATGTCTATATTGCAGCAGATAACAAAATCCATGCAGATTCATGCCAGCAGCTGATCATCCCACACAAGCACGGTTCAACTGGTGAGCTCTTTCCAGCATTAGGACTGCTTTGCCTAATTGCTTAGTGCAGAAGTATGAAATGCATAAATATGTCAGAATATAAATACTGCCTTGCAGCAGTTGTTCGTACATCGTGAACAGATGCAGCAGGAAACAGCAGTGTGGTTGAATCTCTGTAGGTTTAACTAGTGAATCAAAATCCTCAGGGACATCTTTGCTGGCTCAGGCCAGACAGTGTGCGGGGTACTTTTCAAGCCAGTCGCTGAGCAAAGGTATTTAGGAAAATAAAGGTAGGTAAATCATTGCTAATCTAGATTATGATCAGACTTTTGCAAACCAATTGTTATTTACAAAATGCAAGGGGCCTGATCAAGCTCCCACTGAAATCAATGGGGAGTCTTTCCACTGGTCGAAATGGAACTTGGATTAGGCCCTGATTGCACTTAAATCCATTTCACAGGTTAATTTGTATTTGCCAAAGCTCTCTGGGGCAAGGGCTGTCTCGTTAGCTGTGTTTGTACAACACGTAGCATGATGGAGAACCAGTCCTCACTGGAGCTGTTGGGCATTAACTTATGTGTATATTTATTAATAAAAATAATTAATGATTGAAGACATTGGTGGGGTATAGACTAGAGGTAGGAGAGGACTATTCATCCCAGAAGTTGGCACCATTTGAGGCAGATTTCTGAATGTGAAACATCCTGAGATGATTGTAAATGATCATTGTGTCTTTGGTTAGTGGCAGCCTGTGGACCAAGCTTCTGCCTAATGGGAAGTGAAGTGCTGGAGATGTTAATCCCAAGAAAAAAGGATTTTCTAGTGAAAACCCTTCAATCAAGGTGAGTGATTGGGAGGTGGTATGTTCTAGTAAATGGTGCTTGCTGGATTGCAAACAGCTGCAGTTTCTAGGGAGTAATTTTCAATTGACCTGCTAAACCATGCCCACGAATTTGGCAAGCGCAGATGTTTGCCCTGCCAAAATGTTACAGTTGCACATGCACTCTGCGCGCACACAGTAGATGTGCAACAAAGTATGAAGGTGCAACCGACCCCAAGACAATTATAAAATGTGTCTTCTGAGGTCACTGCATCTTGTTACCCTCATCAAGAATGTGGAGAGACATTGTCAGGTTTGTCTTACTTGAATTCTGAATCAGGCAGTTCTTCTAATTATCCACAGCTTGTGTCTGATAATCACGGGGCATCTCTGACGCAAGGCCTTATAGGCATCCTTGTGCCAAGGCCTGAGATTTCTAAAGACAGAGCTCCCACCTAATCACTTACCAGAGAATTTTGGTAACATCCCTTTCCCATTCTATGCCATCAGATGGAATTCTAAACAGGGTTTTGATCCAAGGTCGCTGTGCAGGGGAGGCTCCAGGTACCAGCACACCAAGCGCGTGCCTGGGGCAGCAAGCCGCGGGGGATGGTGTGCTGGTTGCTGTGAGGGCAGCAGTCAGGGCACCGGTTCTGCAGTTTTGGCGGTAATTCAGTGGTGGGTACGCCGAAGGCGCTGGACCGGCGGACCTCCTGCAGGCATGCCACCAAAAGCCGCCTGAGTGCCGTGCTTGGGGTGGCAAAATACATAACGCCACCCCTGTCGTTGTGATCTGGACTGCAAACCTGAATACATCTGTGTGTCCCCAGGATATCTCAGAGATCTGATCTTTACATCTTTACACCTCCCCCTAAACGACAACAGAATATCTGTGCTGTTTGCTCAGTTAAAACACACAGTTTGGGGTGTGCTTGCTGCTGTAGATCACAAAGGATCCCTTAGCAGATACTGAAGGAGCTGTGTGTAATACCAGCTGCTGTCCAGAACCATTACTCCCATTGCAATGTTCCATGACATTCTCTTTTAAATTGTGGCGTTTGTGGGACAAGACGGACTGAGAGGTGAGTTATGTGTCAAGCCAGAATGATGGTGCCTAAAGGCATCAAAATCCAATATGTGCTGGAAAAGCCTCTGTACGTGACTTCTGTGGCTGGTTATTAGAGCACTCTATTGTAAAATGATGTATGGTGATGTAGGTATTGGTAGCTTAATTTACTAATTTTTTATCATAATCCTTTGGAGGCCATTTGCAAAATACAGGTCCTGGTTCTGATTTGATATCTCTCCGAAGTTTGGGGGTGCTAGAATCTGTGTTCTGGTTTGGCCCATCTCTGGGTATCATTCCACTGGAATTCTCTCTTTTCAAAGAGCCTGGGGAGAGGATTCATGGCTTTTGAGGCCAGAGGATCATGTAGTCTGATCTTCTGTAAACACAGGCCAGAGAATTTCACCCAGTGATTCCTCCATTGAGCCCATAACATCTGGCTGACGTAGAGCATACCTAGAGACATCCAGTCTTGATCTACAGATTCTGGGTGACAGAGAACCCACCACATCCCTTGGCAAAAGGAGATTATTCCAGTTTTATAGCTGATTGGTTGTGCCACTTCTCACTACTACCTGCTTAACAATAGAATATAGAAAAACTGGAGCAGCCCATCATTTTTTTTTTGGCCACGTGAAGCAATGTCTAAATATGCAGGCTTGACTTTGTATGTGCAGATTTTGCACACTGCCCTCTCCAGCTGCAGTTATTTTGAACAAACTGGGGGAGTCAGAGGCCTAACGCTCTAACCAATGACCCGGTTCATGTGTGCATAGCCAAGTCTTTGCAGATTTGAAGACTCTCACTCATAAAGGCCGCTTTCTCCAGCCACAGCCCCTTCCCAGTGCTGTTTTTAACCCCTTCAGGGCAGGAGCAGGGGTCCACCCTTCTACACACCTCCCCCCTCAAAACCCCCACCCCTGGGGATAGGGGGGCTTCTTCGCCTGGACCAGCCGCCCATGTGCCTCCAGTGCCACTCGCTTCTTTTCTGATTCCTCCAATCGCTTCCGCAAGCGGACCTCCTCATCTGCTCTGCTTCCTCAAGCCGTGCCCGTAGATTTGAGTCCCCCAGACCCTCTTCCCTCAGGGTCTGGGTCCCCTTGGTGGTCTGTCCCACAACCACCTGGGTCCATTTTGTTTCTTGGATATGTCCCCTCTGGGTCCCCGTCTCTTGTTGGGCCCACCCCGTCTGGGTCTCTCTCTCCATGACAGGCGGGGTAACGGTCTGGGTCTCTCTCTCCATGACAGGCGGGGTGATGGTCTGGGTCCCAGCCTCCTGTGGGGTCCCTGTGATCTCCACCTCAGCCTGTGTCACCTTCTCCAGATCCAGCATGGCCCCTTCCGGGCCTCCAGGCACCTCCTGTCATAACTCTAGTCCCAGATTTGGACCTTAGCGTCCAAAATATGGGGGTTAGCATGAAAACCTCCAAGCTTAGTTACCAGCTTGGACCTGGTACTTGCTGCCACCACCCAAAAATTTAGAGTGTTTTGGGGCACTCTGGTCCCCCTGAAAAACCTTCCCTGGGGACCCCAAGACCCAAATCCCTTGAGTCTCACAACAAAGGGAAATAATCCTTTTTCCCTTCCCCCCTCCAGGTGCTCCTGGAGAGATACACAGACACAAGCTCTGCGAATCCAAACAGAGTGACTCCCCCTCTCCGTTCCCAGTCCTGGAAACCAGAATCACCGAGTCAATCTCCCTTCCCCCCCCCCCCCAACCCAGAGGGTATGCAAAGTCAGGCGAACAAATCCAACACACACAGATCTCCCTCTGACTCCTTCCTCCCACCAATTCCCTGGTGAGTACAGACTCAACTTCCCTGAAGTTTCCCAGTAAAGAAAACTTCAACAGGTCTTAAAAGAAAGCTTTATATAAGAAAGAAAGAAAAATACATACAAATAGTCTCTCTGCATTAAGGTGACAAATACAGGGTCAATTGCTTAAAAGAATATTGAATAAACAGCCTTATTCAAAAAGAATACAAATCAAAGCACTCCAGCACTATATTCATGTAAATACAAAAGAAACAAACTCTTTGGTACTCACAACTTGGAAACAGAAGATTAGAAAGCAGAAATACTTCTCCAAAGCTCAGAGAAAGCAGGCAGACAGAAAACAAAGACTCAGACACAAAACTCCCTCCACCCAGAGTTGAAAAAATCCGGTTTCCTGATTGGTCCTCTGGTCAGGTGCTTCAGGTGAAAGAGACATTAACCCTTAGCTATCTGTTTGACACCTCCATCGGCCAACCCTCAACCCTCCTGAGGGGGCAGTGCCTCTTAATGTGGCCTGGCTTCTGGCAACCCCAGCAGGATCCCTGCCTCCTCACTGCCTTAGGCCTTCTTCGTCTCTTAGTGGGCCTAGCCCCCCCGGGTTGCCCCACATCGTGTTCCCTGGGCCTGGACAGTCCCTCCAGAAGCGGCCCGTCTGCCTACAAGTCCAAGATGCTGGCAGCTGCCTGGGTTCCCGCACCTGGCAGACTGCCCGAGGGACCTGCCTCTGCCCCTTCTCTGGGTGAGGCATCCTGCTCCCAACCCAGTAGGTACAGTCCCCCTTTATATGTCGCTGCCTTTAACAGGCATAACATGTCCAGTGCTCAGCCGCATGCCTCCTGGTCCCGGCTCTCCGCCTCTCCCATCTGTCTCCACCATGCCTCCAGAACTCCGTCCTGAGGATGTTTACCAAGGCCCGCTGTTCCTGTACCAGCTGGCCCACCTGTCCCCGGAGGGCCTTCTGCACCTCCCACATGTCCTGTTGGGCCTCCTGGCTCCCCTGCAGGTGTTCAGCCCCCTTTCTCTGGGGCACTGACACCGGGACCCAACCAGGGACTACCTCTGGGGCCTCGGCATAGAAGACCCCCGTGTACCCTGGATCCATCATCCCCTGGATCACTCCAGTCCAGGTAATAGTCCACAGTCCTTGCCCAGGCCCCTTGTATCAGGGGCAAACCGCTATGCCTGCATTCTCCGCCACGCGTAGATGACGGAGAATGTGCCTTCTTATGAGGACCTGTTGCTCAGTTTGGGGCGTGGCCCCAGCTGCAGCCACTCCTCAATCAGCCCAGCCTAAAGGACACTTTCTCCAGCCACAGCCCCTTCCCAGGGCTGTTTTTAACCCCTTCAGGGCAGGAGCAGGGGTCCACCCTGCTACAGGGATATAGACTAATTCTGCTCATTTATCTCTGCAATCCCTTCCTTGTACAAGGCATTCCTTCTCCCTGCTCCAGGGGGAAACTCTGCAGGTTCCCAGATGGTTGCTCTTTGCATTTGTGCCCTGCTGGATGTAGCTTCATGGGTGCGCAAACCCCTGGCGTGGGGCCAGCCTTGCACTTCCACAGCTCCTGCCTGCCTGAGGAGAAAGGGAATGGGGCATGAACACCGATTGCCTGCAGGCTTGTGCTGTCGCTGGCCCACTGTGTGGCCAAAGAGCAGCTCTCTCTGCAATACTTGTGGGACTCCTTAAAGCAAGCTAATTGGACATCCTCTCTAGGAGACTCAAAGGCCTGCTGCTGTCATATCTTCTTTAGCAATTGAAAATTATCTAAAAAGCAGCTGTAACCTCTAAGCGCCACCAACTGAAAAGGGAGCCATACAACAGGGCAAGCTCTTTCACCACTGCCAGCATGTCGAGAGTCAATAACATCAGGTTGCACTGAGCTGATGTAACGACAATTGACAAGTCAATGAAACAGGAAGGGCGCGGTGAGCTATAGAAGGAGCTGGTGTCCGTGTTCCAAGGAGTTCAGGCTTTCTCGCCAGTGGCTGGTGCTGACATGTAGTTAATTAGGCTCTCAGGAGTGTCTAAGATAAACTCAGTAATTTAGATAAAGAGAGTAGGTTTGGGGTAAATTTCAGGGATAGCCTGTTTGGATCTCATTGTCTCCCAAGGAGCACCTGGGGTGACACAAACTTATTCCCTAATGGGGAATAAGCTGCAAGATGCTTCTCAGTGTCTTTTTAACAAGGCCTACAGTGGCAATTGGGGATCAATGTGGAGGGATGTGTAAAATGAGTTCTGGTAGGAGGATAAAAGGAGATGGGGTGACTAATGAACAGAATATCCTGTATGAATCTGGCATTGGTCCTGTTGATTTTATTTTACTAATTGCTCCCAGGGACATTTTTGCTACATTAGTGTATCAGCAAAAGAAGGGAGGTATTGCCTAGTGGCTGGAGCAGAGAACTGGGCAGTAGGAGATCCTGGTTCTCCTCTTGCTTCTTCCACTCACCTTCTATATGACAGTGAAGTCAATGAGAGATGCAGGTGTCTCAGCTCCTCTGAAAGTCAAGCCTGAGCTGTCCTGAACTCGGCACCCAAAAAGCGAGAGAGACAAAATCAGAGGCCGCTTTTGAAAAATTTGTGCCTTATCTTCCAATCTACAACACCCTGCTCCTGTGGGCTGGTGGACAGGGCATCAGTGGAGCACCCCTCTTCCCTTCCCACCCACGGAGTCCTGGCAGTAAGGACTGAGCTAATGGATCTGGGTCCCAAGTGCCCTGGATCAGCCCTGGGCCTTGGCAGAGGCAATAGGAGTTTGATAAGTGGCAGTCAGGGCCTGACCCAAAGCCTTGCCTTTGCAGCTGTCCATTCCTATTCAGCACTGCACATGAGTGTGTGCTTAGCTTGTACATTGACTTCAGTGGGGGCTGTAGCCGTGTATTTAAATACTTTGCTGAATCAGGTCCTAATGTGGAAGCTCTTATGATGTTCCATGTGGTTCTAAAGCACATGGTATAAACCCACCCAGCTGTGCGGGATTAGGAAGCGTGTTATAACATGCTTAGAATCATAAAGGGGGAAAGAGGATTTAAAATGTTGGTTTTACTAATTTGCAATACTGGCTAACAATTCAAATGGACTGAATCCCTTGTAATATCATCATAGCTGGGCTTTCTGCTGTGTCTCTAACATGTGCCCAAGCTGCCTCTGTGGCAGCGCTGCTCTCGCAAAGGGGATGTCAGGTTTGAGTGTTAATATACACGGAATAAAGGAACCTTGGTTCTAAGCATTTACTAAATAAATATTCCCAGCAAATGACGCCGATATGCAGGGTAGACCAAACAAAGTACCTGGGATTTAAGCCTTTTTGACATTGTTACGGGGACTTTCTTATGAAGAGAAGCCCAGCATGAAGATGTCCGGTATTTTCTTGCTAGCCAGTCGCTTCCTACTGTGCATTAAACGTGAATAACTCCCCCAGTTGTAACTCATTTATCTTCCTAGCCAAGGACAGGGTCTTTTCTCACAAAGCGGGTAACCCAAGCTCTCCGAGGGGGGGAAAAAGATTGTTCCTGCCCTCTCAGGGGTGTGCTAAGGCGGGAAAGCACAAGGAGCCGTTCCTCCATATCTGTGTGTCTTTGTGCCTTCCTATAGGGACAGGCACAACTGCAGTCTCTCCTCTCACCTGAGTACAGGCATGCTTTCCAGACATCTGCCTTGCTCCTGGGTGCATGCCCTTGTTCCCCACAAGGCTGTACATGCCCATAGGGTGGTATAGTGGCTGCATTCCCGGTGCAAGCTGAGCAGCTCCAGGAGGCTCTGTCCTTCCTTAAAGACACAGTCTGGCCATATCACTGTCCTTCCTGTGGTATGTACCCAACTCTGCTGCTGACCTGGTGTGTGACTCTGGGCAAGTCACTTCAAATTTCTGTGCCTCTGCTTCCATATCAACCCTTTGAGGCTTCTAGGTGCTACGGTAACACAAGGACTAGATGAAGATAATGTAAAAGTCCTCACTGTGGCCATAGCAAAGTTCTGTTTAAAACACGCTACTTCTTTCTCAATTGTTAGTTCTGAGCTAGTTCTGGTAGAGATTTTACAAGCCGTCTCCAGGTCTATTCAAAATTACAAGGTATCTTTCACTTCCTGTCCTAAACTGTTGCATAACATTCCTGTGCATTGTTAAAGAGCTGCCACATTCTACCCCAGAAGTGGCTGTGTGTTAGCGGTGAAAAGCATCTCAGAAACTGTGAAATGTCGCCTTCTTTTTCTCAAAACTATAATTTGCAAATGACCAGGAAAACACTCTTCCAATTAAAAAACACAACAAATTAACCTTCTGAAACCCCACTGAGGATGGGGGTGCCAGTCAGTGCATGGCCAATACTTGAGTCAATGGCTGAACGTTGGGGTATTGGTGTGTCCTTCTTAATGACAGCCCTTCAGAATGGTGAGTTGTTGTTTGTATTGTTTTGCCTAGGAGCCCTAGACCTGGTCTAGGAGCCATTGTGTTAGATGTGGTACAAATAGAAGAAAATGACAGTCCCTGCCTCAAAGAGCTCCATTCTTCCTCCAGCTGATGTGATCCAGCTGTCTGATCGATGGCATTTCTAAAGCACTTGTCACTTTGCAAGGCACTAGCTAGCTACTTAGGGATCCTTCTGATTTCTTATGCCTCTGTGAAATCATCTTTTCTAAGGGCTTGAGCCTGCACCTAATGGGGGATTTGCCATTTGACTTTACTGAGAGGAAGATCAAGCTCTGAGGAAGGTTCTTTAAGGACATGTCTACACAGCCTGTGGCAGTGAGCCTTCCAGCCTAGGGTGACAGACTCAGGCCAGCGCTCTCAAAAATAGCTGTGTAGACAGCCCTTTGAAGGCGTGACTCAGGCTTGAGCTCCCTGCCTAGGCGTCAGAGCCACATCTCAAAGCGCTCTTCACACAGCTAGTCTTTAAAGCCCTTGAGAGAGAATTTTTTTTGCAGGGATTGGGTGATAAAGGTCATTGATCATTTCAGTATATTCTAGGACCAAAAGCAATGGGTCCTGAGGCAAGGCAGTATTAAGAATCAAATTAGTGCTCTTCATTATGGTATTCTAAGAAGGCGCTGGTGATACTGACATTGACTGAGTGTAGCGATAGGCATTGGCTGCATGTCTCCTGTCATAACGGGCATTGCATTGTTCAGCTGATCGAGAATGTGGTTAGCTTTTCCTTAGCTGCATTCCCTTCAGTCGTGGTGTAAGACTGAATACACCAGCCAACCCTGATGTTTATTCTGTTGAGTGTATTTTACAAGCTTGGAAACGGTATTGCTGAGTGATGGGTAAATGGTCACCTCCCTTCCTCCTGCTGTCAGGAGCAAGCACTGAGCCTCTGGCCTAGCCAGCCCAGCCTACAGTCAAATTAATGAGCTCAGAGTTGTGGTAGGACCACTGGATTGACCAGCCTGTCTGATTGGCTGAGAGGAGCCACCAGGCCTGCTTTTAAGCTCAGCAGCATGTCACTGCCTGATCAGTGCTTCAGCCCACAGCTGTGATTGCTCTTGCTCCTGTCCTGCGCCAGCCCTGTTGCTGATTCCAGCTCTGACCCTTGGCTCTGGTTCCTGACTCTGGCTCTGGCCAGTGGCTCCAGTTTCTGACCCCCTAGACAAGGCAAAGAGGAAGGAGTGTTGTTCCCATTAACAGAGATGAGATTGAGGCTTAGAGAGATTAGGTAACTTGCCCAGCATCACACAGGAAGTCGGTGAAAGTGCTGAGACTTGAACCCGGGAGGCACCTTAACCACTGGACCATGCTGCCTCAAACAGCTTAAGTAGACAAGGGGCAGGAGAGGTGAAATGACTTGCCAAAAGTCACACGGCAGGTCAGTGACAGAGCCTAGAATCCAATGCACGTCTCCTGAGTCTGTCTAGTCCCCTACCCATTGAGCATATAGCCTCTCAATAAACAATATTGGTTCGCATGGTGAAGCAGCCAGGGTGTTAATATGTATCAGCCCGACTGGCCCTCACTAGCCTGCCAGTGCGAGCTTGTTATCCTGGGCTAATATTTGGCAATGTGTGTGTGAACCTGGCAGTCCTCTGACAGCCTGAAGCAACAGGGGACCCTTGGTCCTTATGGGGAAAAGGACACAGCATGGGACAGGATAACCCACAGGGATCTGGGGATGTAAAGACTCTATCCTGTGCATCTAATGAAGTGGGTATTCACTCATGAAAGCTTATGCTCCAATATATCTGTTAGTCTATAAGGTGCCACAGGACTCTTTGTTGCTTTATCCTAGGGGAGCAGGCCAGCTAGTGCTGAATGCAGGAACAGGGGCTGGGAACCTGCCAAGAGACAGCTCAGGACTTGCTAACATCTTACATTTTCCCCAGAGCGCCAAGTATCCATGTAGCAGGATGTGCCAGTTGAAGGTGGTGCTAACAGACATGGCTCATGGCTCTATGCACCTGTAACACACGGATGTACAGCAGGATGTGTCTTTGTAAACTGGTTCACAGAATCAGGAAGTTTTGTTCCTTCTCCGTTGCCAAAGCCCAACCTTTTCCTCCCTTGCCTAGAGGGAGAAACTGCTCAGTGGAGATACAGCAAGATGGAACTGGAAGCTGGTTGGCCTGCTTGTCTTGCTGAATCCAGACCCAGCAGATGGTGCTGAACTGGAAGAGCATAGAGGCAGTGGAAGGGAGATGAGGGTGCACTGCCTCTGGGTAGATGTAATGTTCTGAATGGGCTTGGGGGTTCGTACATTTATGGAGTTAAATATCAGTGGAGATAGGTATATCTCATAGAACTGGAAGGGACAGGAACTTGAAAGATCATCAAGTCCAGCCAACTGCCTTCACTAGCAAGACCAAGTACTGATTTTGCCTCAGATCCCTAAGTGGCCCCCTCAAGGACTGAGCTCACAACTCTGGGTTTAGCAGGCCAATGCTCAAACCACTGAGCTATCTCTCCAAGATGTCCCACGTGTGAATCCCCATGTCTTCCAGCCCAGCCCTGACTGGGCCATAAACGTGTATTGACTAGCTGGCATTTGTACAGTGGATGTTGACAAGCGAGGCATGCTGGGCCAGATTCTGTGGTGAACTAGAGCTTGTGCATTGACATCAGCGTGGAGAGTGGCCCCATGAGAACTCCCCAGCCTCACTCTTGTTTCCTCCTTCCTTCTAAGCACCCCTGCCCAGCTGGCCTCTGCTCCAGTTCCTCCTGGCTGAGCCCCCTGCAGTGAGGGCTGACACAGATGTTGCCTCCCCTGTTCATGCAGAGCTTTCTGGGCCCAGATTGTCAAGGGCAGTTTGGCACCTAAATACCGTTGAGTACCTAGACCCTAGCCTTCTCCTCTCCACCCTTTGCACGGCGCCTGCATACTCCATCACAACTCTATCCTCATGACCCCCCTCAGGTCTTTTCCAGCCTCGGTAACGGACTACCACACCTCCAGGTGTTCTTAGCCACCACCATGCTTTATTTTATCCCTTCAGCAGGCCACAGCCTGGAGAGTTAGTTACATGCGATTTACAGTCACTAGCCAGTTTCCCTTACTTGCGTCTGGGCCAAGGCACAGAATTAGCAACAGCTACTTCTACCGTCATTCAGGCTTCCTATGCGTCTCTCTACCACGTCCTTCCTGTCTGCTTCCGTAGTGTCAGTGGCTGTGTATATGCGTGTGTGGGGTAACTTTCACCTAGCTGGCCCCTCACTTGTATCTCTCCTCAATTAACTGGCACCCTCAGCCAACTCTCTGCCTTTCAGTCAGCTCCCAGTTGAAGTATACAGGTGGGGATTGGAGTGACTGGGTGCTGAGTCAGCCCTGACTCTGCACACCCCCTTACACCTACTAACCAGCCTTTGGAGAGGATCTATCATCACTCCCTTCTCCGCTGTGCTGACAAATAATTGCCTGTCTGCTAGTAGCTGCACCTGGCTGAGCTCTTGTTCACATTTACACTCAAACCAAGGGTAATAAAACAGCAGTAAGACTCAATCCAACATGATCAGTCACACGACCCATCAGTACTGACGGCAAACAGCTTAGTCAATAAAAACCCTTGTACTTTGCTTGCCTCTTTGGCAGGTGGAGAACGGATTGGTTGTTATGGGTGAAGGTTCAAACCTTTTGCATTCTTCTGGGTGAGAAGTGCCCCCGGAGGCATGATCTTTTTATTGGTTGCCTCTTTGATTTTCGTTCAAGATTTATCTACTGCTGTCTCAGCCTGGAATAGTTCATCAAGTGCATGGTGGCACCAGAGGCGTCATGCCCCGCTCACAGAGATATACCCAGGCGAGCTTGGCTCGAGCTCGTGCGCTCACCATAGAAGGGTAGCTGCGGTGGTACTCGTGGCAAGAGGGGCTAGCTGCCCAACTGCCAGCTGAGATGCTAGGCACGTCCCCCGCTCATGTTGCTGTGGCTGTGCTTGATGTTTAGCTAGTGCGGTGATGGGAATTACACCCTGCAGCTCGAAATGTCGACGGACCCTGTGATAGAAGACAGGGAAGCCCACGGGAGGGCTCCAAAGCTACTTAAAGGGACAGTACCCAATTTCTATATGCTACAGCCACGTTCTGTGATCCTGATCAAACCAAATTCCCCTTGAAGTCAGAGGGAGTTTTGGTCTGTTAAGGCTAGGATCTAAATGGTTAGGACAGTCCTGACTTGAGGCAGAATGCCTTCCTGTTTACTGCTTTGCAATAGGATCTGAGCTAAACTCCACTGAAATCAAGGTGTGGCTTTCAATGGTGTTTGGATCAAACCTTAAGTCCTTATGAGAAGCTCCGCTGACTTTCCTCATCTTCTTTCTCCTTTTCTCTCTTCTGATAGTCTATAGACCTGCTGATGACAACAATTGCTTAGAAAAAAAATATTGAAGTTTCTCATTGTGAAGTGCAGAGGAATCAGCTAGCCTTGGGGCCGTGGTTTCTGTATTTTTTTAAGGTAAAATATGTATTAATTAACAAAGAAAAAAGCCCAGATAAACCTGGGCATGAATTATAGCCCATTTCAAATTTCAGTGTGTAGTATTTTGCATTCAATCTGGACAACCTGTAGCTTTCTTTAAATTGCATTTGAACATGAGTAAAAACAAAAAGAAAGAAACCAGGAGAGCAAGAGCCTGCAGGAAATTCCTCTGCTGTAAACAAAATTGCCTTATGATTGATGCTAATGTGCAGCCCCTTGTAAACACGTCTGTTTATTTGCAGAAAGCCAGAAAGAAACAACACTGGGCCCTGCAGATTTTATCTAGCTTTGCTTAAACACTTCTGGCTTCCAGTAGTCACTCTAGATAGAGCACAGAACTGACGACGGTTCATTGGAAAACTCCCATTTACTGTATTTAATATCTGTGCCAAATACTGTAGATGGGCAAAGCTGCATGAGAATAATTGATGATAATGTTTTGTGGCGAGCCTGAACCTCAGCGATAACAGCTTATTAATGATGGCTGTGAAGCATTGATGCTTTGCAAAGGGGCTCTAGTTCTCAACACATCTAATGAGGGAATGTTATGCCTATAAAAAATGCAGTAATAACACTGATCCAACACTGCTAAGTTCCAATAGGCTTCCACTGAGAATTCATTGCTGTACCAAACACGGCTGCTGTTGCTGATGTTGATGGATATTGCGTTGATGGAAAATGGTATAATCGCTGTGGAGCTCTCAAAGAAAAATCAATCCAAATCCTGGAGTTTGAGAGTGAAATCCTAGCCCTAGTGAAGTCCAGGACAGTTTTGCCATTGACTTCAGTGGGGACAGAATTTCACCCTGAGTAACTCTGAGGTGTCTGGATTTTTTAATTAGGGATTAAAGAGAAACTTCAAGGGATATTTCATCTCTCTCCTGCAGAAGCGTACATGCTCGTAGAAGGACTAAATGCAAGGCTGGGAATGAATAGGGTATTGGTAGAGATGGGCAAAACTTGGGGATGTTTTTGGTTTTAGATTTACACAGTCTTGTGCGTTTACATTTATTTTGCTGATTGCTTGCCACCCTTCTCCCAGGAGGTGAAGGCAGTCAGCACTTGACTGTATGTGTCTAAAGCCATTCCTGAGGACCTTATTTTGTCCTTACAAGGCAGTCGGACAGGGCGATCTGGACAATTTGATAATATGAGCTCATTCAAACAAAAGGGATTTTAATTAAGCCAAATGAAAATGTATGCCTCCAGGAACATGGAACCGCAGGCCATGGCTGCAGGTGAAGGGACTGTATCCTGGAAAGCAGTGACTTGGAAAAGGAGTTAGGGGTTATAGTAAACAAGGAATTGAAATGAGCTCCCAGAGTGACGCTGTTGCAAAAAGAGCTAATGTGATTCTTGGATGTATTAATACGGGGAGTAACGAGTAGCAGTAGGGCGGTAATTTTACTTCTGTATGTGGCATTGGTAATGCTGATACTAGGATACTGCACATAGGCGCCAACTTCTTCTGGTGCCGATAGGTGCTCGAATCCCTTCTGCCCCCTGCCCCGCCCCCTCCTGCCCCCATTCCAACCCCTTCCCCAAAGGCCCTGCCCCAACTCCACCTCCTCCCTGCCCCTATTCGACTCCTTCCCCAAATCTCTGTCCCAGTCCCGCCTCCTCCCCTGAGTGCGCCATGTTCCCGCTCCTACCCCCTCCCTCCCAGAGCTTGCTGCAGCTTTTTGGCGGTGAATAGCGCTGGGAGGGAGGGAGGGAGGGAGAGAAGCGGAGATGCAGCACGCTCAGGGGAGGAGGCGGAGAAGGAGAAGGAGGAGGAGGAGGTGAGGTGAGGGGCAGAGCAGGGCGGGGAACTTGGCTGCCGGTGGATGCAGAGCACCCACTAATTTTTCCTCATGGGTACTCCAGCCCCGGAGCACCCACGGAGTCGGCGCCTATGACACTGCATATAGTTTTGGTGTCCATGTTTTATAAAAGATGGTGTAAAATCGGAGAGGGTGCAGAAAAGAGCAATGAAAACGATTCAGGGGCTGGAGGAAATGTCTGTTTACCAGTGAGAGACTTAAAGAGCTCAATCCGGTTAGCTTGTCAAAAGGAAACCTCAGCGGTGACTTGAGTACAGTGTCTAAGAACCTTCCTGGGGAGAAAACAGCAAATACTACAGGGCTCTTTAATCTAGTGAAGAAAGGGTTGACAAGAACTGATGGCTGGAAGCTGAAGACACACAAATTCAAACTGGAAATAGGGCAGACTTTTTTTAACAGGAAGGGTGATTAATCGTTGGAAAAAACGATCTAAGGAAGAGGTGGATTGTCTTTAGAGCAAGATTGGATGCCTCTCTGGAAAATAAGCTTCAGTCAAACACAAGTTATTGGGCTCAATACGGGAATAATGGTGAAATGTAATGGTCTGTGTTATACAGGAGGTCAGACTAGATGATCTAATGGTCCCTTCTGACCTTAAACACTATGAATCTATGAAAAGTATTATTGACTATAAGGCAGTTTTGCCTGAGTAAGAATTGCAGGACTGGTTTCTCTGTATTTTGTAAACTGCTTTGGCATGTAATGAATGATACAGAAAAAATCCTCTACTCCTGTTGTCTATTAGTATGTGCAAGAGTCACGATATTAAAAGGGATATTATTAGGTAGTTTAGATCAAAAAACGAGTTTTACAAAATATTAGAATATAAATGTTTTCATGGCTTCAGTTGAAATGAAAGCTGTTTATACGGATGGAAACTTTCTCAGATCGCGTTTGCAGCATTGTGCTAGTGCATGAGAACCCGAATATACAACACTCATTTGTTTCCCTTGTCCAAGCTGAGTGAAATGGGAGGAAGGGGAAAGGCTCAATCCTGCAAGGTGCTGAGTTTTCTGACCCTGATCAAGCAAAGCACTCAGGCACATGTGTAACTTTCAGATTGACTTCAGTGGGATTACTCACATGCGTAATGTTAAGTACGCATATCAGAGTTTGCAGATTCAGTGTCTAGGATATTTATATTCTACTGACAGCTCATGTGGTGCCATAATCCTGATATAATAATGTCTGCTTGAGAGAGAGAGCGAGGTCATTCCCCTTGCTTTAATTCTTTTTTTTACCCTTGCTTCTCTTTAGTGTTCTGTAAGACACCCTGATACTCTGCACAAATAAAAGGCTTTGGAGATATTAGTCTGAGAGGCCACTTTTCCCCTTCTGTGCTGTTCTGGTAGCTGAGATGCATTTATTATTGCAGCTGGTCAAAACCTTTCCAATTTTTGAAAAACTGATGAAAATGTTCCTGCTTTTTGACCAGCTGGTCAAATTATTTCAAAATTGCAAGAGTTCAATGAAAAACATTCAGCAGTTTTTAGCCAGCTTTCTATATTTATTATTAATGTGTATTGCAATATTGCCTAAATGCCTCAATCAGGGATCGAGGCTCCATTGTGCTAGGAGCTGTAATAAAAAGAGAGTTATTGTCCCCCACAACATTTCAGTCTGAGGGACTGATGGTGCAGAGCTGGAGTGCTGAGCCCTCTAGGCCTGGTCCAGCAATGCACCTAAGCACATGTTTAACGTTAAACGCCTAAGTAGTCCCCATTGACTCCAGTAGGCCTAGTGTGTGAAGTTAAGCACATGTTTAATCTATTTGCCGGATGGAGGCTAGAGTGCCCACCACCTTGCAGGATCAAGCTAGAAGCAATTTCTTGCTGCCTGACACGACTGAATGTCTGGGTGCTCAGTGTGATGCTTTTTATCGAGCAAAGCAGAACAAAGAGGCGAGAGGCCGTAGCTCTGGTTTGGCCGCACTTGGAATAGCAGATAGAGTTCTGGACACATGTATAGTGTTCTATAAAGAATGACCTAACTGCAGGCTGAAGGGAGGTCAGAGAAGAGAAACAAAACAGGTTAGAGGGTTGGAGGCATTGGCTGATAAGAAAAGACTGAGAGCTAAATATGTACACCTTGGCTAAATATAGGGTGACCAGATGTCTCAATTTTATAGGGACAGTACCGATATTTGGGGGGTTTTCTTATATAGGCTCCTATTACCCCCCCCATCTCGATTTTTCACACTTGATATCCGGTAACCCTAGCTAAATAGCAGGGGCCATAGCAGTCCTCTCCAGTTATTCACGGGGAAACACCATGGATGAAAGTCTGACCCAGCTGAAATCAATGGGACTTTTGCCAGTGACTTCAGTGGGGCCAGGATTTAATTTGAAGGAGCGGGGAGAGGAATTTGGCACAATAGAGGGATAATGGGATGAAATGGGACACTGTAGGCTGACTATGAGGGAGTACATTGGGTTACACTCCCCTACCGCAGTGATGGACAAGGTTTAAAAGTACCTACATAGATAGCTCTGTTAGCTGGTAGAATAATTATCCAGAGGCCGAGGGAGAAGACCCATTGCTTGCCATTGTTAAACTTACAAAGCAGAAAACATTGATAAATGTACTGAAGAGAAGCATTCTGCCTGGCAGGGGGCTGGACTAGATGCACTAATAACAACACTTAACTCTTATGCGGTGCTTTTCATCTGTTGATCTCAAAATGCATTACAAAGGAGGTATCACCCCTTCTGAGATTCAGAGTCAACTGCACCCTGTTGGGTGCAACATGTAGTGTTCTCTGGTTCCTGAGTCAGTCAATGTAACCTTCTTTCTTATTTGATCCCACGGCCTTGTGGTGTGTTGGGATGCAGAGGTAGGACCAAGCACAGAATTTATACCAAACTGAGAACAAACATTGCCTCCTGTGGGTGGTTTTATGCCTGGGGGCCAATACCTCAAGTCAGTGACTTGCTTGCCACCCTCTTTTTGTTTTGGTGGGAAAACAACCCAGAGGGCTATAAATCATGGCATGGTTCTCCCTTCTCCTTCTAGGAGCTAGAAGCCTGGGCATATGCATGCAAAGAGAGAGCGAGAGGGAGACAACAGAATTATTTTCTCCTTAATAAATTTGACACAGAGTCTGGGAGTGTGTTTATAAAGCCCCAACAGAAAGTAGAGGAGGGTTTGTATCTTTGTTTTTTTAAAGTGCAAAATCAGGGCTGGTTTATTAGGCCTCGGGGACTGAATGCTGTGTAGAAGGCCACCCATCTGGAAAGCAGCTGATCATTGCTGAAACTTTCTTCCCAGGCTCCGGCCCTTTTTTGACAGGGTGCTGGGGTTTTATGAGAGGCTGACGGCAGGCCTTTTACAGACCGTAACTCCTTGTCTCAACAAATGTTGCTATAAATTAGCAGGAGAAAGGACCAGAGGGGATTGTCCCAAACTGGCTTGTGGTCCCAAGCCCAAAGTCAGCAATTTTAACAGAATAATCCACAGTTTTTCAAACCAGTTGTGCCTGGAAACAGCTTTTTTTGGGAGCATGAGAGAGTAGGAGGGAGTGGAGAGAAATGCAAAAGGAGGAGATTATTTCTTGACGGCGAAAATGTAGACTCTGCAAGTCTCCCTGTGGAATTTGCAGGGTTTATGAAGAAAGGTAGCAAGCTCATGGTTCTTCCAGTTTTTTCCTTTACTACGTTGCCAACATTTTGGATGGACTTGGAATCAAGCCCTGGATTTGAGCACCCACAACCTTTGGAAGTGTCCAAGCTCTGGATCTGCATTTTGCAAAATGTCTCTATATTTATAACCCAAAAATCAAATGAACCAAAATCAATGAATGTTACAGTGTTCAAATCGAACTGGAAATGTATGGCTTGAGTCTATCTAATTAGCTAATAACCAGTCTGTTACCGGGCTTGTATCTTAGAGGGGTACAGCAGATAAGTGGGTGAAAAGTGTCTGGGAGAAAAAAGGCCCTTCCTGATGTACTATGTGACCAACACATTGGAGAATTTGGGTCTGACTCTGCTCTTGTTTACATAGGGGAAAATCAGGAGTAAATCTATTGAAGTCAATGGAATTACACTGGTGTAAGCATGAAGGCCTTTTGGTCCCAGGAAGCTGGACAGTAGGTAAAGCATTTTAATTGTTTGTTTGTTTATAGATTTTCCTTTGGACTCATACTGTTAAACAGAGCTGGATGAAAAGCTGGGGAAACAATTTTTGTGGATTTCCCTCTCTCCTTTTTGTTGTTGAAATGTTAACAAAAAATGTTGTTGGAATTTTTGATCTCTTTCAGCCAGCATTGTTTTTTAAGAATTGTGAGCTGAAGTAGAGAGAAGTGTGGCCCAATGATTAGAGCATGAGCCTAGGACTCAGGAGACCAGGTTCAATTTCCTGCTCTGACACAGATATCCTGTGTGAACTTGGGCAAACACTTTGTCTCTCCCTGCTCCAGTTCCCAGCCTGTCAAATAGGGATAACAGCACTGCACTACCGCACAGGGTGTTGGGAGGGTAAATACGTTAACCATTGTGAGATGCTCAGAAACTATAATATAGGGGCTGTAGAATTAGACCCATAGACTTTTAAGGCCAGAAGGGACCATCATGATCATCTCGTCTGGATTTTCTGCACATTACAAGTCATAGAACCTCCCTCCTGCAATAAGCCTGTTACCGCTGACTGAGTTGCTGAAGTCCTCAAACCCTGACTGAAAGATTTCACCATACAGAGACTCCGCCATTTACTTTAGTTTAGCCCATGCCCCATGCTGCAGAGGAAGGTGAAAACCCCTCAGGGTCTCTGCCATTCTAGCCTGGGGAAAATTCCTTCCTGGTCACAAACCTGACCTAAAATAGGTAGAAGTAGAGCATAACAAAGTGGTCTGACTGTGGAGGTCTGACTGTGGAGAGGGAGGCTAAAAGTGTTCCTCTGTCTCATTTACACAATTGGAGTGCAGAGCCCTGGCTGCGTGCTAGTTTGCATTAGGGATGTTAGTACTGGTCTCATTACATTCATGCAAATGTTCAGCATAGATGCTCTTCACTGATGCAAAGCCAGGCTTTTTCCAGGGTGACCCTCCCCAATTTGAAAGTGGGGTAAATCATCCTGCTACAAGGCCCGCAGTGACGCCTTCCCATGATCTCTACACTGGGCCTTTGCTCTGGTGGAGATACACCATTTCAAAAAAACCCTGAGGTGGGCAAACCCCCGGTCCTGAGACAATGACAGCAGATGGAGGTGCTTATAGCTTAGAAGTTGTAACGTCCTTCTAGATAGACCCAGGGTTCCCAAACTACTCTGCTGCATATTAAAGGGATGTTGGCATAGTTGGCAGGCCACAAATTTTGTGTTTGTTAAAAATTGTTTCCCCAAGGTAAATACCTCAGAACACCCCTTTTTACTGGGGGGCGGGCAACAATATACAACCAATAGCCCAGCACTGATCAAACCGGTGTGGGTGTGTCCGCATGATGAATGGTTAAAAACTTAGAGAAGAAAGAGATTTACGTTTCAAACTTTTGAGGGGTTATTGTAGCTGGTGGAGGGATACGAAAGGATTTTAAAATACCCTTTAAACTGATCTTTAATAGTAAATGAACCTTCCGTAACTGCAAATAGTTTTTTTTTGTTAGCTTTGGTTAAGAGCAGGCCTACATTTTATTGAAATAATATAGATGTGGCCCTGCAAAGGGAGTCAATATTGTTGTTCTGTCTTGTAGGCCAGAGTTGCAGCCCTACTAAATGCCCAAGCAATGTTTTGAAGTGAGCAGGTTGAGTAATTTTCAGTGAAAACTGTTTTTGTCAAATATCAGAGGGTAGCCGTGTTAGTCTGGATCTGTAAAAGCAGCAAAGAATCCTGTGGCACCTTATAGACTAACAGACGTTTTGGAGCATGAGCTTTCGTGGGTGAATACTCACTTCCTCAGATGCATGTAATGGAAATATCCAGGGGCAGGTATATATATGTGTGCTAGCAAGCAAGCTAGAGATAACGAGGTCAGTTCGATCAGGGAGGATGAGGCCCTGTTCTAGCAGTTGAGGTGTGAAAACCAAGAGAGGAGAAACTGGTTCTGTAATTGGCAAGCCATTCACAGTCTTTGTTCAATCCTGAGCTGATGGTGTCAAATTTGCAGATGAACTGAAGCTCAGCAGTTTCTCTTTGAAGTCTGGTCCTGAAGTTTTTTTGCTGCAGGATGGCCACCTTAAGGTCTGCTATAGTGTGGCCAGGAAGGTTGAAGTGCTCTCCTACAGGTTTTTGTATATTGCCATTCCTAATGTCTGATTTGTGTCCATTTATCCTTTTCCGTAGAGACTGTCCAGTTTGGCCGATGTACATAGCAGAGGGGCATTGCTGGCATATGATGGCGTATATTACATTGGTGGATGTGCAGGTGAATGAACCAGTGATGGTGTGGCTGATCTGGTTAGGTCCTGTGATGGTGTCGCTGGTGTAGATATGTGGGCAGAGTTGGCATCGAGGTTTGTTGCATGGATTGGTTCCTGAGCTAGAGTTATTATGGTGTGGTGTGCAGTTACTGGTGAGAATATGTTTCAGGTTGGCAGGTTGTCTGTGGGCAAGGATTGGCCTGCCACCCAAGGCCTGTGAAAGTGTGGGATCATTATCCAGGATGGGTTGTAGATCCTTGATGATGCGTTGGAGGGGTTTTAGCTGGGGGCTGTATGTGATGGCCAGTGGAGTCCTGTTGGTTTCTCTCTTGGGTTTGTCTTGCAGTAGGAGGCTTCTGGGTACACGTGTGGCTCTGTTGATCTGTTTCCTTATTTCCTCGTGCGGGTATTGTAGTTTTGAGAATGCTTGGTGGAGATCTTGTAGGTGTTGGTCTCTGTCTGAGGGGTTAGAGCAGATGCGGTTGTACCTCAGTGCTTGGCTGTAGACAATGGATCGTGTGATGTGCCCGGGATGGAAGCTGGAGGCATGAAGGTAGGCATAGCGGTCGGTGGGTTTTCGATATAGGGTGGTGTTAATGTGACCATCACTTATTTGCACCGTGGTGTCAATATACAAAAACCTGTAGGAGAGCACTTCAACCTTCCTGGCCACATTATAGCAGACCTTAAGGTGGCCATCCTGCAGCAAAAAAACTTCAGGACCAGACTTCAAAGAGAAACTGCTGAGCTTCAGTTCATCTGCAAATTTGACACCATCAGCTCAGGATTGAACAAAGACTGTGAATGGCTTGCCAATTACAGAACCAGTTTCTCCTCTCTTGGTTTTCACACCTCAACTGCTAGAACAGGGCCTCATCCTCCCTGATTGAACTGACCTCGTTATCTCTAGCTTGCTTGCTAGCACACATATATATACCTGCCCCTGGATATTTCCATTACATGCATCTGAGGAAGTGGGTATTCACCCACGAAAGCTCATGCTCCAAAACGTCTGTTAGTCTATAAGGTGCCACAGGATTCTTTGCTGTTTTTGTCAAAGTTTGCTTGTTTTGCGACCCCTAAAAATGCTCGTGAAACAGAAACTATTGTGTTCATTTTTTGTGTTCACTTTTCTCGAGGAAGGATGGATGTAAAATGTGTTTGGGGTCACTGTGCAAATTGGCTATAGTAAATTTTGCTGGTCAGCTTTCACATTTCCTAAGAGGCTGGTTGACTGTGACTCGTCACAATCTCATGGTATTGATTCTGCTTTCCTGGTTGGCTGAGGCTACTTCATGTGGTGAGGAGGGTTAACAGAGCCATTTTGACTTCTTCTCTTGGACAGAGTGGCTGCATTTTAGGTGTGGTCCCTGAGCCAGCTGGATAAACTACCAGCGGCAGCCTCGGGAAGCGGCTCTATGCTGGAGAATGGGAAAGGGCTTAGTACTCTTTCCACCTGAACACCGGCATCGGATCTACTTGGAAACTCCCCACAAGGACACCAGAGGAGAGAGAAAACCAGCCTCCAAAGATGCCAGAAGTGGACAAGATGGTGAGACGGGTTTGTTGCTTGGACATGCCAATGGGCTGTGCGTGTTTTTATTCTGTTCCCCTTGGAGCCATAGTGTATAAATCAGGCAGGCTTTGGGCACTCCATGGGATCCTGGTGGGAAACGTGCTGGCTTATCTGTTGCCCAGCTATAACAATAGCCATTATATCCTTAACCCAAACTTGTCTGGGGGCCTACATTCTGGTGTAATAACAACACATAGCCCTTACCAATGTTTAAAGCCAGCACTCTGCTTTGGTTGGCATGTGCAGGACGCGGGACAGAGCTCCATGGTTCATCTGGGGATGGTACCAGAGTGATTATATCCCTGGCTCCTTCTGTCCTCCCCTGATCTCCCGTGCATCTCTGGATGTCTGTTCTTCATGTATTATAAATGCGGGTGACTCAGTGTGTTGCGCTGTAGCCCTCATGCACTCCCCTCCACAAGCTGCAGTCAGCAGAGGGGGTGGGCATAGTAATTTGGCGCAAACACAGAGTGTATGGAAATTGCAGTATTTTGGATGAGAAGTCAATTGCTCAGGTTATGCGTGGGAATGTTTTGGGCCCTCCGACTATCACAGAAAATGGAAAGACTGAGCAGGTGAAAAACTTAGCACAAAATTCCAGAAAAAAAAATCTTTCCCCAGCTTCCCCCAGCCTTCAGGTTTACGGTAGCTGCCAATCCCCCCGGGAGTAGAAGTTGCCTACTGCTCTGTGCCTACCAGGCTGAAAGGTAAAGTGAAAAGGAAGGGAGCTGTTTCAGATCCCAAATTATACTGTATGGAAACATTAAAAAAAGTGTTTAAAACCAAAATAGTTGAGAGAATCATTTCCTCTACTCCTTACGATACGTGTCAAGACTGCTTTTCTCCAACAATCATTAATCACACCTCTAATATGACTGGGCCTGATCCATCCCTTATTAAAAGCAAAGGAAAGATTGCCTATTGAAAATTGCCACTCAGAGTTGGACTGGGCTCGTTGAAATCAGTGATGATCCTCCCACATAGCACAACTTGCAGGATCAGGGCTGTAGACTGTAAACTCCTTGGGGCAGGGACTGTTTATGTGCAGTGTAGAGCATTGAATGCATCTGTCAGCACTTCACAAATAATGAATAAGACCAGTGTAAGGCGAAATCTCTCCACTCAGCCTTGGGTGTTTCTGATCTCAAGTGCTGAAAGAAACACAGAGAGCCCTGAGCTCTCAGGACTTGGCAGGTGAGTAGAAGGAAAAATCATTTCACTTCCCCTTTAAATTCAGGCATAATCTGCATTTGTTGGGCCGGGTGAAGTATTCGAGCTCTTTATTTTCCTTTATTATTTTTGGGAAACCTTCTTGGATGTGTGGCATGAAAACACTTTTGATATGTGCTAAGGATTTGATTGAATTTCTCCTTTCATCTGTTTTTGACTGCAAACCAGACTAATTGCAATGAGATTCTCTATGGCAAAAGTAGTAATAATAATAATAAATATTGGAGGAGAAGAATAATACTATGGGAAGTAAGAGTTTGGAAGTTCGCTCTCTGTACACTAGCTGTAAAAGCAGGCAGTGAACAGTTTTTACAATGATATATTATGGGAGGTAGTGAAGCTCAGAAATCATCATGGTAACAGGATTTAACTGATACTATCAAATTTCTGAAGCTCTCAAATTTGACCTGTTTTTTGGGCCTGATTTTCATTGACATAAAGGCTCCTTTAAACCGCTCAGGTATTACATAGACCCCTACTTTAGGGCTCCCTTTATCTTCCAGAGTGGTGCAAAGTGGTTTTAGGGTTTGGCGAGCTCCTGTAATTCTTTGTGTGTGATTTTAAAAACAATTCAAACAAATCCCCCTTTTTAAAGAAAAATTATGGAGTGCTGCACGACTGGAAGTACTTCCCAGTCATCCCAAACACAATCAGGTCCAAAGAACACTGTGCAGAGAATTAATGAACAGCCCTAAAATGACCAATCAATGTCTGTACTCATTAAAGGAAAATCTGTAGTTAAGAAAAAGATTTAGTTTTCAAATGTTCGAGGGCTGATAGAAGTCTTTGGGGTAGAAGGAAGCTATACCTGTTTAGTACCAGATCTAGCAAAGCACTTATGCATGTTCTTAACTTTAAGCAAGGGAGCAGTCCCTCTGATCTCCAGGGGCCTATCGAAAGGTTTTGCAGGGCTTAGACCTTAGGGAAAAAGTCCCTTGGTGGGATTTTTACTCCGTATGCCCAATAAGGGTTTTCTTCCTTCTTTGTCAGCCTTGCTCCTCCTCTCCCTCTCTGTCATTTTTAGGATGGGGTTGGTGGTGCCATGTTTCCACATTCACAGGCTTGTCATGAGTTAGGCCATGTCTATTGTACAGCGCTGCAGCTGTATCGGTACAGCTGTGACATTGCTGAACATCTGATGCAGATGTTCTATGTTGATGGGAGAGAGCTCTCCTGTCGGCATAAAAAACCCACCTCCGTAAGCAGCAGAAGCTATATTGGTGGGAGAAGCTCATAGCGCTGACTGGCTTATGCCAGTGTAATTTACGTCACTCAGAGAAGTGGAATAGTCACACTCCTGAGCGACATAAGTTTTGTCGGCACAGGCTGTTGTGTAGACATAGCTGTATTCTTTTATTTAAACTAGTCAGCCTGTTATCTTACACTTGGGACTTTGATTCAAGTGCTTGATCAACCAGAACACGAAAGAAACATATTGTTTCTCTCCTGACGATTGTACCAACAACAACAAAAAAGGGACTTGGGTTAAAAAAAATCAATTTTGATTAGATCCAAGAGTTTCTTTATCCGTGTCTACAGAGATAAAGATGAAGGAAGTAAAAGACGAGCCCTTTTAGGAACATGTTATTTTGTTATGATCTACCCCATGATTAATGAGTTGGAAAATGCTTGTAACGTAGAGATAAGCTATCATAATGCACAGCTTGTGTAGTATACGCATGTGTGAAACGTAGGCATGGAATGTAAACACCACATTGTGTATGTTTGTATCAGTGACATGAAACAGGCATTGATCCTGGTTCTGCTGCTCACAGAGCTCCTGCTTCGCACTGAAGTCTAAAATTCCCATTTATTTTGGTGGGAGCAGAGTAGGCCCAGAGTTTTGTTTTTTGCTTATTTTTCCAGAGAGACCCAGTCAACCTACAGTATTTGGGCTTTCTTTGTCATAAGAGCTAGCTGAGCTGTTTCTATGGCATCTATCACAAAGTATCTAAGAGCTGTACAACAACTGAAAATAGCATTGACCATGCCCCAAATGACAGTATTCTGTCTCCCTTGTTCCCAGTGTAAATATGTGAGTATTCTTGGTTTTGCAGCAAAGAATCCTGTGGCACCTTATAGACTAACAGACGTTTTGGAGCATGAGCTTTCGTGGGTGAATACCCACTTCCTCAGATGCATGTATGACATTCTTTGCTGCTTTTACAGATCCAGACTAACACGGCTACCCTCTGATTCTTGGTTTTGTTTCCTCTTCTTCTTAACAGTTGCCTGTGGATGTAGGTTCTTCAGCATTTTCTGCTCATCTGTGACTGACACACTGTTCTCATACATGTGTTGACTTCAGTGGTGTAGCTGTTGAGCGAAGCAGCAAGGAAATCGAAGTGACGTGTTAATTTCAAAGTTCTTTATCAGCATGCAGGAAGGGGACAAAGTTTGCCAAATGAAAAGTGACAGAATTAGCAGGGACAGATCTCATTGTTTAGAACTTCCAAGATTCCAAATAAGAAAGAAACAAGCAGTTTTTCAAAAGTATAAGAAGCCCTTAAATAGTGTCTCTTGAATACAGATGTCTGTCCTGTATTTTCTATTGTCTGAGAACAGGGCCGGTGCAACCATTTAGGGGACCTAGGCAGTCGCCTAGGGCGCTGGGATTTGGGAGGCACCATTTTCTTCACCAGCGACTGTGGTGGCCGGATCTTCGGCCGCCCCGATCGCCTCCGGCATTTAGGAGGAGGGAGCTGGGGCAGGGGAGCGTGGGGAGGGTCACCTGCAGCAAGGAAGGGGGGGATGGCACACAGGGGAACTCCCCACCCCAGCTCACCACTGCCCTGCCTCCTCCCCGAGCACGCCATGGCTGCTTCACTTCTCCCGCCTTCCAGGCTTGCAGCGCCTAAGCTGATTGGCGCCGCAAGCCTGGGAGGCGGGAGAAATGAAGGAGTTCACCCCTGCTCCGCCTCCTCCCCGAGCACGCCACAAGGGAGGCACCTCAGGGCAGAGGGGGATAGCTGCCGCGGGGGGGAGGCACCTCGAAGGGGGGAGTGCCAGGTGGAAGTTTCGCCTAGGGCGCAAAACATCCTTGCACGGCCCTGTCTGAGAAATGTAATGTTACAACTGCTCCCCTTTGACCAAATTAAGAATCCAGTGGCCCATTCTTTCCCATATGTGGTGTTAAAGCATTTTTTATCCTTTTCATGTTGCCTCTTACTGGTCTGTTCTTTTCAAACCCTCAAGTTACAAGAACAACCCCTGCTCCACACACTGCAGAGAGATGGGCCTGAATTCAGCAGCTGTATCCGGATGTGAACACTCCCAGTGCTCAGGGTGCTTTGGATCTGTGGTTTTGGTTTGAACCTGCCTCTGGCTTTATCAGAACCACAAAACTCCCTACTATAAAATTCCATTACAACTTTCACAGAAAATAAAAGTTCTACAGATGGACCTACAAAAGCATCATAGTGAGCTGAACCCTCAATATTATGGCTACATCAGTGTTTTTATGTTCGGACTCCAATTCTCTTTGTAAAGACCTCTATAAGGTCCTGTGTCCTAATAGGCAGGTGAGCTCCTCCTGCTGGAAGTTGCACTCTTCCTTTAATATAAGTACTAATCAGTGAATGACAGGAAATAATTCTTCATTGGCAGGGAGCTAGACTAGATGATCTAACAGGTCCTTTCTGTCTCTCGTTGCTCTGAAGCTGTGATACTGCTAGATTGGAATGTATGGAAAGAGCCCAGAACCAGTTACGGGAGAATAAAATTGCTTTGTTTGTTCTGGAGATACGCTGAAGTACGAAACATTTACAAAGTCATCAGTGATATATGTACTGTAAAACAAAGTCATTTAGTGGCATGATACATGTGACTACATTCAAAATTCTTTCAGACCTGTTTCCTTTTCCACCCTCATTGTTGACCTTGGCTGCTTGTTTAGCTCAGTGGATTAGGATAAATTTAGGAATGGGTTGTTTGGTTCTCATCCTTTTCTCAGAAAAGAGCTGACTAATTGACAGCCGTTTGCACAGCACTCTGAAGACAGCAGATAGTATCTTCCTGGACATGTGTAAATCAGAGGGATTCCAGAGATGCATTAGTGCCATATGAGGTGCAGGTGCACAAAACCTTCCGGGTTCTGGGAAAGGGAACTTCCACTGAGCACCAGGGCCTCCCTGTTCTGAAAGAGAGGTGATTAAGAAGAAATGTAATTACCCTGTGCACACATAGTTGTGGAAAGGATATTCAGTTCAAATGAACTTCCAGCATCTACTGTTCATGGCTTTTTGCCTTGATTCCCAGGAAGAAACTGTGTATGTCAAACTCATTAGCCTGAAAATGTGGCAAGTGACCCACAGACATACGGGTTTTGCCTTCACAAAACTATTTTAAATATAGTTGTTGAGTACAGGTTCAGTCAAAGCTAGTTGATCCATACTTAGTTTATCTGTAGCTCTGGATATATCTGTCTGCAAGATTTAAGTGGGTGATAGCTGCATGTGTGATAGTGATAGATACTCAAAAGAAAAGATTCATTAGGATACAGTTGGTGGGAGTCATGACTTGGCAAGGACTATGGGATTGGGTCCCTGGTTTCCAAGGACCCCATGGTCCTCTCTGCATCTGAGCCTGCAGGTGTGTTACATTATTTCCTCCTCCTATGCCCCAGATACACCAGCCCATCAAGTACTCAGCATCTTCCAGAGGTTAAACCCATGCAAGCAGCAAGTGCATCTTCATAATGGCAACTTGACAAACTGCAGCACGTGTCAATGAAAAGCTAATTGCTAAAGATCTCTGGCAGGCTAGGAAGTGAGCTTCAGAAACACGTCATTGCATCGTAAGCTGTTTGACATCAGGCATTCAAATAAAAGCAGAAAAGTCATCCACTGCCCCAGTGGCCTGAATAAACATCTCAGGAGTCGAACAATGGCTGGCCCACTCTGACTTAGGATAAGTGACTTGCAAGGTATCACTTCCCCTTTTTTGACTCTGACAGGTGTCCCAGCTTTCAAATGCTGAAATGCTCGAGGACCCTCTGTGGGATCACGAGAACCTCCACTGTGAGAAGTGTTAGTGCTCAGGTGCTCAGGTGGTGTGCTGGAATAGGTTTGAGAAAATAGCCTGAGACCTGCTGCAGGCTGGGATTTCAGTTACTGGAGTAGCCTGCACTAGTGCAAAACCTGTGTGTAGAGACAGAATAGTTTGTACTGCTACAATATGCCTGGGTTTCAAGAAGGGCAAAGTGCCCTGGTGCAGATTGCACTGCCTTGGGGTAAATTGTGTTTGCACTAATGCAGGCTCCCTGGGTGTCTGAGATCCCCGTGGCCACAAGGTCTGGATTCTAAAAGGAGCCTCCATTTAGGATGGCAGGCCGTGACTCCTTCTGTCGGAAATGCAAGGGAGAAGCCAGACCGACTTAATACTCTCCTTGTTTATCTTAATGGCCGTCTGGTAGGTGAAGTGCAATTACAGAGGGCACTTCTATCTGCAGGGCTTTCCTAGGGCTGAAAGAACATCAGTCTTCAGCAGCAGAGCCTGAATCCTTCCCATCCTGCTGGCAGATTGATAAGGAGGGAATTTCTTCCTCTGCAGCTAAGTGCTACCCTGATTTACTACAGCTCCTCCTTAAGCACTTCCGGAGGTCAAAGGGCTGCAGACATTAGTCCATAAAGGCAGACCTGAGGTCATTTATAACCAATATGAATAGGTGTAATGCCTTGCTGCGAAGCCATAAGTAAATAAACCTGCCCCCCACCCCCTACTCACTTTGTAAAAACCTCTAAATGTGTTGCAGAGCTGAGCAGAAGATGGAAGAATAACTGATGGTTCCCATTGAAAGAAATATATTACCCAATAGCTTGTGAGACAAGTGTGTTTATCTATTATTCTTATTGTATAGGACCGTGTAATTCAAGGCCTGAATTCCCTAGAGTGTGATGAGTGTGGAGACTGAGTGTTGCAATGCAATAGTACCCAGATGGATTTCTTTGGTTCTCATTGTTAAGGATTTGCTAGTATTTATAATAGAAGATTAGAATTTTCCTAGCCCACATATTTTGATTTTAATCCACATTCTTAAAAGGGCAGATTTACAAAAGCAGCATGTTGTAATGGCACTAATGTGGCTATATGGTGTCAGAAGAGTTGTGATCGAGCTTTTTGTGTGGGCTCTGGTCACTTTCAGAAACAGTAAATTATACCAGCTGGTAGTAATTGCGGTGAGAACAGGCCCACCAGTGCTCGGACAGGCAAAACTCCCCCTGGAGTTAAATGAAAGATTGCGAGACTGAGTCCCATCAGCAGTGAAGCAAAGTGGTACATCATACGCTACCATGTGAATGTTTGAAGGGGCTAACCCTGGTCCCACTGAAATCAACAGCAGAATTCCCAAGCAAAAGAGGTCGCTGCTAGCCTCAGCGGCAGCACAGTAGCATTAAAATGTGGCACAAAGACCCCAAATGAGGGCTGGACAAACTAAAGCAGACTTTGTAGAAATCACACTAGACTCTTCAAGAGTGTCAGAGAGAATGACAGCCATTATTATGAGTGATTATTGGTATTATCTCTGTTGTTTGAACCACTCAGGGATGGATTTAAGGGAAGGCGACCCAGGTGACTGCCTGGGGTGCTGAACGTTGAGGAGGGGTGCTGTAAGGTGTTTAACAAATGGCGGGGTGGGGGGCCCTGAATACACTCCTTGCCTGGGGCAACATTTGGTCTAGGGCTGGCCCTGGTACTACCCTACTGAATTCTGTAGCGGGGTGTGTGCGTAATTTTCTATTAAATTCTGTATAATGGTCCAAACAGCCTATAGAAAATGTATCTTCTATTCAATTCAATAGGACTTTTCCATCCAAAACCAGGGAGCTGGGCTACAGTCTTGTTGCAACCTATGTTTGAAAACTGTATCTGTGCTCAGAATCCATATTTGCCTAATAATCCCACAACAGGAGCTGTCATCGTATGATACACAGGGCCAGGCTGATTTCTCTTGTGGCTTAATTATTGGAAATTCAGTCTATTTATCCTTGGCGCAATTCAGGTCCTACAGAGACAGGCAAGGTCAATAACATGAATGGTGTTTATTTGCCTGGTTTTATCACGATCAAAAGTGGAAACAATTTCAACAAACCGCAGGGGAAATAAAGCCCCGTCCACCAACAGGGTTTTTAATAGAGTGCCACGTCTGAAGCTCCATCGTCTCATTGGCTGCTTTGCACCTGAAGCCTGCCTGAGAAGCACCGAGGTGATGACAACAGGCCTTTAAGATAAATAAAATAACTGAATAAAAAGTGCTGAAAGACAGCAGCAGGTGAACTGTTAATAATAAAACCTGAGTTCCAGCCATCCCTGGTTGTACAGCCAGGGCTGAATAGCGGTGGGGTGAGCTTATCATTGAGTTGAGTTAATACACACAGTCCTTTCCCCCAACTTTTCAGCAGTTGTTTGATTTCTCCTGTGATGTAGCTGGAGTGGTAAAAAGGAATCACCTTCTCCTTTAAAAAAAAAAAAAAAGAAGCAACTCAGCCTAGCCTTTGTAAAGCTGCTGCCATGGCCAGGTGCTGTTGGGGTGATAGCCACTGGTTGTTTAAGGAAAGTAAATATTGTGCTAGAAATGATTACAGTTTCCATACAGAGGAGCACCCTATGAAGTGTGGTCTTTCATCAAGGATTGTTTGCCAAAGAAACTCAACACTTCAGCATGTGTGTTTGTGTGTGCTGGAGCCAGCTCTTCTTGAGTCAATGGAAAGGCTCCCATTGACATCAGTGAGAATGGCATCAAGCCCCAAGTGTGTGTGCGGCTCCCTTGGTTAGACGTGATGCATTTCTGCAGCTCTTGATGGAATGACCTGGTGGTTGTTTCTCACTCGGTCCTGGTTGGAGGGGGCAGTGAGAGGAACGGAGGATCAAATATCCAATTGAGGTGGAGGGTCTGAGCCAGTGTCCGTTGTTGTCAATGGGAATCTCTCCACTGATTTCCATGGGCTTAGGATCAGGCCTGTTTGTCAGTAGCTTTCTTGACTCCACTTAGAAACTCGAGGAAGGGAAGTGGAAGCAGAGCAAAGGTGGAGGAGTTCCCGCTAGTAACTCAGTTGTGTCTTGTGGAGGAGTCTGGCCTGTCTGGCCTGTCCTTACAGCCCTAGGACAAGATCTGAAACTCTCTTCCTGTTTCCTTGAAGTGAAAGACAGGGATCAAATGACATGTTGGTAGGACCCGTCTGCAGTGCAGAGTCTACGTTCACATGGGGCTCACTATGTTTAAACTGTCCATTGTGGAACAGCAGGGGTGAGGAAGTAAGTGGCAAAGAGTCTATTTATTTTTCTGCTTTAGGACTTCGGAGACCCAGATTCAATTCCTTGCGCTGCCATGGACTTCCTGTGCGAGCCTGGGCAAGTCACTTAGTCTCCCTGTGCCTCCGTTCCCCATCTGTAAAAGGGAGTAGCAGCGCTGTGCTAAGTCATGGGGCAGGTGTGAGGATAATTACATTTAAAGCTTGTGAAGCCCTGTGTGATCTACAGATGAAAGTGCTATACCAGACCTGGTATTATCATTATTATTTATTTGAATGTAGTCAACAAATATGGTTCCATGTTTCAACGGCATTGTGGCTACACCAGAATGAGAAGAGAATCTACCTATCTTAAGCACGACATGGATCCTACCTCTGTAGTATCTCTGCACCTCACAATCATTAATGCATTTATCCTCACAATACCCCATTAGGTAGGGCAGTGCTATCATGTCCATTTTATGGATGGGGAACTGAGACACAGAGGGAGTAAGGCCCAGATTTTAAAGGTATTTAGGCTGCACTCAGCCTTGCAATGCCTAACTGAGAGGAGCCTGTCTAATTTTCAAAAGGCATTTTGGCGCTTAGGAACCAAAATCCCAGAGACAGTCAGTACCCAATCCACTGGGCCAACCGGAATTTGGCCTAAATGTATAAAGCTCTTTGGGATGAGAGTTCCCACACACAATTTCCAGAAAACTCACCACTAACCAAAACATGGCCAGTTCTGCTCTCCCTGACATTGGTACAAAGGTGGAATAGGTCCACTGATGTCAGTGGGGTTATTTCATAGTTACACCAATTTAGTTAAGAATATTGTGTGTCCTCTTCTATATTTATGTTGGGGTTGGTGTGTATATAATGGGGTCCTCTGAAGACAAGAGGCTGGGTGGATAGCCACTTCAACAATTGTTGGGCAGGAAAAAAATCAATACAATCTTGCAAGAGGTGAAAGACATTACAGTACTCTTCAGAAACTGAACTCCCAACCTCAAAGAGACCCAGAAAAATAAGAGAAAAATGTCCCCTGGAAAAAGTGAGAGGCAACAAGTTTTGATCCAGGTAAACAAGTGGTTGGGTCGCACTGTGCCAGCCAAGCCCAGTTGGAAAGACTGAAGTTGGTGCAAAAAGTGCTTGTCAGACATGTTAGTGTAATAGTAACTACTGGAGGCCCCAACCCAGATCAGGCTCATTTGTGCTAGATGCTCTATGCACAGTAACCTGGTCCCTGCCCTGAAGAGCTTGCGGTCTAAATACCCAAGATAGTGGAATTGGAAACAGTCAGAGGAAAGGGAAGTGATTTACTCAAGGGCACTCACCAGGTGGGAACTGAGACCAGAACACAGCTCTTTGGAGTCCTAGGCCAACACCTGATCCGCTGGGCCACACAGAATCTGGTCAAGAGTGAATGCTTGAACAGTCTGTTTCACAGCTGTAGACTTTGCAGAGTGTAGATTCAAATTCTGAAGTGACCACTTTTCCCCAGCTCCTCTATGGGAAAAACAAGGCAGGACAGTGGAAATACAGAATCTACTGGAACGTTTTGGGCTGGTGTTAAAAGATCCTCTCTACTCTCAGTGACTCTGCTCGTGCAGTACAGACTTCCCCCAAAGCCCAGCATGGCCACAGCATTCCAAACTGTAACTGCAGCAGGAGGAGAGTAGACCTAGGATCTGTAGTACCTTTAAGGGCACCTGTCACTTTAAATGGATCTCCAGGGCTGGGGAAAGCCTTTCCATGCCCGGCAGACCTCTGGGTGGCATTACCCAAAGATGGAGAGAACAGCGTGGGAACCATTAATCATCTCATCTATTTTTTCTTTGTATTTATTCTTCTTTTTAAAACACTTAAAAAATTAATTTAGTGCCAGGGAAAGTGACAGATTAATAGCCCTGGAGACCTCCGTCCTCTGTTTATCCACTGAACAGAGAGGTGAAGTGCAAAATTCTCCACTCTGCTTGTTAATGTGCCCCAACCCTGACCTAGAGGGACCACCTGTAGGGCTGAGTGACTATTCAGTCACAACAGCCCATCATGCCTCTTTTGAGACTTACCAGTTAGTGTCACTCACCACTTTGGTTTCATGGCATGGCCACAAAGATCTGGATGAAGATCCACCAGTTCATTTCACACGGGCCATTCAGCAGCCATGGTAATAACTTGTCTCTCAGGAACTACTGAGAGGGTATGGATTTGAACCAACAGCAAAGGTTGAAAGTTCTGTATAGTCCAATCCTACTCCACCTCCCTCTATTTATTTTAATGAATGTTTTGAGTCCCAATTCACTTCTCGCTATTTTTCCCTCCAAAGGTGAAAAATGTCTAGTCTAGTGAGATCAGAACGCAGGAGGCCATAATATCGATGGGAGGTTATCTTTTATCTGAATAGGCACAGTGTAGACATATGAGCCAACGTCTTCATGCTTGGGTACCTACAGCTAGGCAATTAAATCTGCATAAATGTGGCCTGATTTTCAAGGATGCTGAGCACTGGCAGCTCCCATTGGCTTCTGTGGTATTAGTAGATGCTCAGAGCCTCTGAAAATCAGGATGCTTTTATTTATGGGCCTTAAACATGAATTGAGTAGCCTGAATTTAGGCATTCAGGTTTGCAAAGCTTGATCTCTAGTAGAGAAATCAAACTTCTGTCCTCCAAGAGGTCCTGTAATTTTTTGTTTTTTTATCTCCCTGTTAAGTTTCTGATCCCACATTTTAAAGGGCTTGTGTTTTGCCTTCATACTGGACAAATTGTTTGAATTAACCCTACATGTTCTAGGTCTCTAACCTGCAACGGGACAGATGTTTTAAAGAGGGTTATAGTGCTGCATTGGGTTTGGTGTTTTTGTCGGGGCGGGGGAGTACTCTTAACCCCCCCATCCCCTTTTTACTGAATATTTTGCGTAAGGTTGCCAGAAGCAAAGTAACGAGACCTAATTTCAATTAGTAATGCTACTGCTGATTCTCTCTGCTCACTCAGGACATGACTTTCCAAGACCTGTATTTGGTTTTTGAACTACCTCATCTCTCAGACCCAGGGGGCAGGGGCTGGGACAACTCTGTGGGAGGCCGTGGTGTTGAATCCATTTAGCTGATATGCCCAAGCTTCACTCCATCATCACTGGCTCCGCATGGAGTGAAGGCTTCTCCATTCATTGCACCTGGTGGCACTGAGGAATTTTACCAGGCATGAGTTACTCAGAACTGCCCCCCCTTCTCTTTCTGCTCTGTCTGAGACATTGTAGGGCATGATTTTCCCGCTCCCCTTTGCTCAAGGAGGGCCTCAGGGCCAGAAATTCAAGAACGTTCATAATTATGTTTGAAAGGCAAAGAACTTGAGAGAAACATCACATCTGCATCCAGCGTACCCTTAATTACTTGCAATGGACACTTCGGCTTCAAAGGCCACCCAGTTATTGCGTGTGTTTACTGTAAACACAGCAGCTGTTATGGGTTATGGGGGTGGCCATTTAGCTGGATGTTGATGAAGTCAAACCCTGACATCCTTACCTGAGACCAGATCACTCACTCCGTGGGAAAATCCGCTCACAGGGTTGAGCAGAAAACTCAGTGTAGGAACCTCATGGAGTCCTCCCTGGATCCCTTCTAGAGGAGAAGAGGATGGGAGTTGCCCCTCCGTCCCCAGAGGCTGCAAATTCCCTAAGCTGCACATGAATCCTGAGGGATCTGCAGGACACCTGGACTATGCACACAGAGGGCTGGGAGCTATTCAGAAGGGCCCCTCCTGCTGTCACTAGGCAAGCAGTGCTATAAATAACACACTGATGGTAAGAACATGAGAGCCAAAGGGCGCAGCAAGAAAACTAAGTAAACTGGCTTTCTAGGCCAAATCCTGTACCCCTGGAGGGTGGGGAGAGCGGATGGGTCCGAAGGGCAAGAAATGAGAAACCTGCGCAAGAGGGGTGAGCCCTTGTATGCAGGTGAACACAAGGCTGCGGGGGAATCCTGCACATCAAGACTGGGGCATTCTGGGGGGAAAGCTACTGGGGGGAGTAGAGTCAGTAGATTCAATTTCTCAACTGTATGGTTCCACTGGCCAGCTCCCCATCACTGTGCAGGGAGGGAGTGACGGGCAGCAGCCATGGGAGTTACTGCAGAGCTGGGCCTGCAGATTCAGTAGCCATGGAGCAGCTCCTCAACTGCTCCCATTCCTTCTCCCAGAGGTGCCACAGCCCTCCTCGGTGTGCTGTCTTAGGATTCAGAGCTCAGCCAGAGTCCCCAGGGAGCAAATTCCTTCCTTCCCCCACCCCTACATACATACAGGTAGAAAGTACCAAGCTGTTCTCCTAGGGGGGTGGGTAGGTTGTAGCCTCTCCTAAATGTAAAGCTGTGGGTGAAATTCCGGCCTCATGGATCCAGTGGGAAGTCTGCCATTGACTTGAGTGGAGCCAGGGTTTCCCTCCTTGGAGTTTTCCAGAGCAGTTCAGTCTGCAGTAGGGACACACATCTCTGAATGGGGCTGTGATAAACAAAACGAGCCACTGGGGAGTGACAGAGAGAGATTATCTGGGGAACCAAGAGGAAAGTAGGGGAAGACCTTTTAACTGCATTAAATGTCTGGCAGGCAGGTGAGCCTTTGCATAAACCACATTTTCCTGTGACGGCAGGCAACAAGGCTTAACGTAGAGCAGGACACTGTGGGGCCCAGGCCTAGCCCCATCCTTGTGGAAATAGCCCGAGTCACATGATTCGTCCCGTTGACAACTCAAGGTGCAGGTTTGTAGGACTGGGCCCAAATCACTGAACTGCTCTGCTGTTTTCTCTGATGACTTTTTGTCCTTAATTAGCAAAATAACCCATCTTGCTAACAGCAGCAGAATCCACGTGTCATATAGCGAATGGGCCCCAGTGTGTCGCGGAGTGGAAGAGGAAGGATGGCCCAGTTGATGGGAGGTAGGAGACCTGCCATTGATTCCCTGCCTCCACGAGCTTCCTATGTCACCTTGGGGAAATTGCTTCTTGTCTGTGCCCCTGTAGGGCTAATAGTGCTAGCCCACCCGACCGGGATGGTATAAGGATAAATACATTAAACATGGTGAGAGGTTTAGGTACTACAGTCATGGGGGCTATAGAAGTACCACAGCTAGATCAAAGGCACCATAGTGCAGGCCTCTCTCAGCCCTGTGGTGACAGATGCCCTTTACATTGAAGCAGCAGCCTTGGTTCAGCTTAGCCCTCTCCACAACATTTCCCTTTTGTCCCAGCAGGGTTAGCAGGCAAGGCTGTGTGGGATCCTCTGATCCCAAAGCCGTCTGCCTGGGCAGTGTTTGGAGTGGTGCTCTGAATGACAGCGTGCAGGTGGCACCCTTTATACCTGAATTGTAAGAGCCAAGTTGCATTTTCTTAGAGAAGGGGAACGAGCTGGTGCTTATCTCTGCCATTGGGAATTACGAATTGCTTTGTAAGTCGGTGTGCCTGTAGTCCAAGAAAAACTCCAATGTGCTGTCATAGTGATTTGAAGCAGAAGGGGAGGGCTGGGTGCAAAATTCATGATAGAGAAAAGAGGTGAGTGGAAAAATGTACAGCCATGAGACAGGGAGGCTAAGGAGAGCTATGGGGATGAGAGAATTCAGGACAAGCCAACTTTTGCAATGGCTTTGGCAAGTACTGTACAAAATCCAGAATTGGTATATGACAGCGGCAGAGTGTAATTTATGAATGGCTTTAGCTACAGGATTGGAGGGACAGAATGCGCAACAATTCACAATTATTCAGCGCAAATAGGTGATGGGTGATTTCTAAGTTTTTCTTTCCTTTAGTGGAAACTCTTCATGCTGACAACATTTATTTGAAATAACATCACAGTGTGTGTGTGTGTGTGTTAATTTACCGTAGTGCTATGTAATCTTTTCTGATTTCATTCTTGGTTCATCCTAGAGGAAAAAAGAGAGAGAAAAAAGTGCCAATCCAAGGGGTGGGATGGGATGGGATGGGCGTGTGAAGCTGGGGAAGAGTTGAGAAGAAGAGAGAAGGCAAAGGAGATTTTGGTGTTTGTAGCTCCATTGAATGAGAAGAGATGCCATGCCGCCTATTGGACCAACAGAACCATTGCAAAGCATTAGTTTTCAGGCCAAGCAGAAGATCCTTCTTCAGGAGAACAGAAGTCACATAAGAAGTCATCGCTGCTGCAGGGTTTTGGCTCCAAAGGATTGGTATCCCGAAACATTGCAGCCCAAATACCTCCAATGAAGTGTGTTCCTTTGAAGCAGGTAGGGGACACATCTACAGAAGTAATCTGGATTGAGATGCACTTGCAAACTGACTTCATGTGCCGTGACTTTGATTTTTTCAATACCTCAAGGACCAGGAAGCAGGATTCAGAAAGGAAGCCCCCTCCTCTCACTAGAAGAAGGACCGAACAGGCCAGTGTTTACACAAGTCATCCCACATCAGAGTGGCACCCTTAAAGAGGGAGAAACAACAACATGATGCATATTTATAGTATTATGTCCTGAAAGAAAAAAAGAGACCAGGCACTCCCTTACCTCAGAGGGAAAGAAATTCCCAATATCTATTACTTATAAAGTTACCCTTCCCAAAATTTACAGTCCATTAAAATGAGCATTCCAGTGATGAACAGAGAGACTCACCAAAGCACCACACAGTTAGAAATAGTCATTGAAAAGCCTGACAACCAAACAACTAGAGTACAGCCTTTTGCTCAGTTGTTTTTCTCAGAGACCTATTAATGATGCTAGACACAATGACATTGCTAAGTGACATTGTGTCGACACAAGATGTATTAATTCCACAGCATGTAAATGTTCATGTACTGCCAATACCTGTGAGCGTAGGTATAATGTGTATTGATATAGAAGTCTTGTACATACAGAACACTGGATCAGTTCTTCTGATCTGTAGGGTATGTCTACATTTCAAGCTAGTAGCTTCAAGCTACACTTGAAGCTATCTGAGACACTAGGTACGTACTCAGGACAGATAGCCCTCCTGCTGCTCACTACACTATGGCGACACTTCTATTTTTAGTCTGCTAGCTCAATCAGAGATAGTGCAGGTATGTCTCCTTGAGCTAGAAACTACACCTTCCAGCTTGAAGTGTAGATGTACTCTATGTTACACATTAGAACTAATGACAATTATTCTGAAAAGTCATAGAGACCTGGACACGGTTCTGGAGGGGAGAAAGGAGCAAGTGTTGTAATGATCTTCAAAGAAGATAAAATACAAAAAAGTGTCTGTGTAATGGTTAAGGGGCTGGAGGACTGATTTACAGGGAGGAAATATTTCAAAACCTCTGCTTGGCAAAAACAAAAATCTAAAGAAACAAATCATTAGGCTGTACATATATCAGGGGCATGAGAATACCAAGGAGGAAGAGGAATTATTTAGGGTTATTCTCTGGGCTATGATGAGGAATAAGGAGATGAAATTAAGACAAGGAAAATGTAGGTGGAAGAGAGGGAAAATCTCAGAACAGTGAGATATGACAGACCGTGGAATTGTTTCCCAAAGAAAGTAACATTTATTCTAAAAGTAATTGGGAGGATGCTGGCAAATTCATGAGAGGGCAGGAACTGTCCTCGGCAGTAGGAGGCAGTCGATGCCTATCTAGTTATTTTCTTATTCCAGCTTCTACAGAAAACACAAGAAAGATCAGATCAGACAAGTTAAATGCTGCTGCTCCCTCATCATCTAACCCATCTCATGCGGGGCCAATAGTCTTGCTGCCTTGTCAAGTTGCAATGGACCAGCTGGAGCAGGTGTCAGCAGCAATGTATCCATGCAGATTTCCTTGAGCAAGCGGGAGAGCCTCTTTAATCATACTGAGCCTTCTCCTGTCAGCAAACTGGCCAGATGAGGTTTCCTCCTCTAGAGACTTCCGATCTGCTTCTGTGTGTCCAAAGGATTCTGGAAGCCACATTATTGACTTGTTCTTATTGGCTTTAAATTATTTTATAGGCCTTCACAAAAACACGAACTGCATTACAAGAAAGAACTCCAAACTTGCCATAAACTTAGACCTCACTCAGGATCTTAGTCTTTGACACGTCTGAAGATGTTTGGTGATATTAACTCAGTTTCTAAGCATTTAGCAACAGCCTGCTGTACTGAGGCATTTTCTGTTGTTTTTTAAAAAAAATATGTGAAACATCTGGTTCTGTTGACCTCGTCTCAGCTATTGACATTGGGACACTCTCAGCAGAGTGTATTTGCTCAGACTCGTAGAAGAAAAGGGGTTCATTTCTCACTAGAGATGGATTTTGAACACTCCAGAGTTGGGTGTGTTGGCAACCAAGCTTTCCAGTCAGCCTCCTATTGAGAGTCAGGCCATCTGCAAAATTCTGATCCAGATTTGGGGTCTGATTTTGAACACCTTCAAAGTTTGGGGGCTTGGACCCAAGATCTGGGTCTGGGTCCATCTTCAATGATCAGATCTCATCATGTGTCATAGACTTACAGAATTTAAGGCCACTGTGATCAGCTAGTCAAACTCTCTCCATTACAGAGACAAGGGAATTTTAAGGCATGATTCCAGCTGCCAGACCAATATCTCTGATGCCACTTTCCTTTTCTCTGACCTAGCTGCATCCCTACTTCCTCTTCATTTTATTATGTACTTCTGTACTTTAGCTGCTTGGCATCATCCATTTCTCAACCCAGTACCGCACAGAGGTTAGTTATGCTGCCACTAAAATGCAGCATGAGCTGCTTAAGACTGGACAAGTCCAGCAACTTGGACTGAGATCTCTTACAAAAGGGAGCCCTCCACCCCCAACAATCCCCTTTAAAGATAAGATGCCACATGTAGAGGGGAAAATCATTCCCCTACTCCTATTCATGATTCCCCTGTTATACATCCAAGGATCGCATCAGCCCTTTTGCCACCACATCACTCTGGGAGCTCATGTTCAGTTGCTTGTCCACTGACTTCTAAATCCTTTTCTGTGTCACTGCTTTCCAGGATACAGTCCTCTATTCAGCAGCCACAGCCTGTGTTCCTTGTTCCTGGAGTATTGAGTATCCTTGAGGTATAACTTTGCATTTGGCTGTACAAAAATGCCCTTTGTTTGAGTGGGCCCAGATTGCCAAGTGGCACAATACATCTTCTGGAACTTCACTGGTATTCCAAGAGTTATAAAAAATTAACATTAGCAGTCCAGAATCTTTCTCAACCAACTCTTTTAGGGCTCTTAGATGCAAATTATCCAGGCCTGATGATTTAAAAATGTTTATTCCTACTAGATGTTGTATAACATCCTCCTCAATTACTAATGAATTGGAACATGCTTCCTCCGATGATATGAGTACATCATCCTACTTCTTTCCAAATACCAAACAGAAATGGTAATTGAACATGTCTGCCTTTTCTGCATTATTATTACCAATTTCAGATTAATGACTTTTGAAAAATTGAGGGAGAGGGATGGGAGACAAAGTGCACCATGAAATAAGTTAAAATGAAGCATTGGTCTGAGTATGTTTATGGGACTGCATGATACCCATCCAGCTGTGATCGGCATCAGTGAGCATATTGACGGGTGCTGTCCAACTGATGTCTCTATTCATGTGGGATTAGATGGCTGTCTGGCTGCTGGCTGAAAATCATTATTTTGAACTCTCTGTCTTGCTGGTTGGTTTTTGTTCTTTTTCTACCAATGTGCAGTTGGGTTTTGTTTTGCTTTCCTCCTCTCCCAGTCCCTTTTTGGGGAAGAAATAGAATTCTCTCTGGTTGTTAAGCAATTCTGTCTAGCCCTTTTTTCTCCATTTCCTAAGGGAGAATGGTGGATTTGGTTATGTCTAAGGACCTTCCCAGCTGTTTTGGACATGAAGACAAAAAGAGCTCAGATAATGTGGGAGATTAGTCTGGAAGTTTGGGGACTTCTTCTAAAACAAACAAATAAAAATGGCTCTTCATTACTGTGCCTTACTAAAACACCCATAATATAGAACCAACTGGACATCCTTTGACATGGAATCAGTGGAAGCACTGTGAGGGCAGATCCTCAGCGGGTATAAACCAACATCACTCCATTAACTTCAGTGGGAGCTGTGCTGATTTACAGCTGCTGAGAATCTGTCCCTGAGTCTTGATATTAAATAGATCTATACCTACAGATCTAGTGTCTGAAAAGCTCAATAAAATAAAGCAAAATAAAGTTACATGGATGTCTCACATTTAATTTCTTGAAAGAGCTGAGATTCAGTAACAAAAACAACAATACCCCCTCATGCAGGAGCGGCGCCAGGGTTTTTGGCGCCCTAGGCCGGGGTCCTTCTGCGCTCCCGGTCAGAGGCAATTTGGCTGGTGGGGGGGTCCTTCGACGCTCCCGGTCTTCGGGACACTTCAGCGGCGGGTCCCAGAGCGAGTGAAGGACCCGCCGCAGAATTGCCACCAGAGACCCGGAGCGTGGAAGGACCTCCTGCCGTCGAATTGCCACCGAGGGCCGCAAAATGCCACCCTCCCAAATCCTAGGTCCCCTAAATGGAAGCGCCGGCCCTGCCCTCATGCCACTTTGCTCTTTGAGAGATCTGAGCTCCCAGCATGGTTGCTAATTGGTTGCATTTGTTTTGCTTTCTTCTCTCTTCCCCCCACCTTTCCAAATTCCCCCCAAGCAAACCAGCAAAAACTCTCCCAGCAGCACTCAGACAATGGTTTTAGGGCATAGCTGTCATTCCATTAGGCTTGGCTGGGCCTGCGTTAAAGCGTGTCATACAAATTGAGGGGATCCAGCCTATTGACAGACAGATATTTAGCATGTAATTGCACTGAGAGTGCAGCACAAAAGCTCTGGAAGGTAGAGGAGTGGGGGATTTTGACTGCATGAGATCTAATTGGAGTGAGCTTTGGATTCTCTTTCTAAAGCTCATTTGAGCTTCATAACAACAGGTGTCATGGAGAGGCACAAATACATCATCCTGCAGCCACTGGTCTAGTCCATTGTTCCTCCTCCATACCCCAGCTCATGCCCCCTGCAGAAACACTGTGTGGTACAGTATCTATTACAGAGGAAGCGACAGCGCTCCGTGGGCTGGTGCACAGCTCTCATACGCGGTCTCACACAGTCCATCTATTGTAGAGACGTTTTTCAGAGAAAGCAAAACTAGAAGTATTCAGCCCTGTCCAAACATGGCCTCCTGCCTCTTTACTTAGCTTTGCCCATGCAGAGACGCATCCCAGTTTCACCACATAAGCTATTTGTTTTATCTTGTAAGGGATGGAATGTAAATGTAAAGTAGAATTAATCGGCAATAAAGAAAATAATGGGTCAGATCAATTGCTGGTGTATCCGCCTGGCTGTCAGTCACTAAGGAAGAATTCCATCTCTGTGGGGAAACTCCAAACACCTCCTCCAAGTGCAGAGGAGCCATCTGATACTGAGGCTAGTTCCATCCCTTCCTCCCCAGCCCTGGCAGAGTTTGCAGCTGCCTCACAAACACTGAATCGTTCTCCCAGCATCTCTGGGAGGGAGGGGAAGACCACCGAGCCCCCTTCACAGATGGGTAGACAGAGGCAACAAAAAGCTATGGCTGAAATTTCCTCCAATGGCCTCTGCTTAGGAGAGCTTCTGTTTTTTTTGTGCCCACTGTGAGAAACCTTGTGCCTGATTTTCAGAGGTGTTGAGCATTGGCTGCTCCAGTGGGTTTCAAATGGCCTTGAACTCAATGGGAGTGAGGCACCTAGGCGCTTCTGAAGGGCCCTCTTGGTGCCCATGTGCATCTTTAAGTGGCTAAACACCTCTGAAAATCTGCCCTTAGGGCCTCTCCACATGGGAAGCTAGTGTGGAGTTGCTACTGTGCTTGTAGCTATTCTGCACTAGCTACTCCAGGCCTTTCCCCTATATAGACCAGCCCTAAGCCTCATTGAAAGTCAATGGGAATCAGATTCCTAAGGCTCAGCTCCTCTAAGGCAGTGTTTCTCAATGACTGGTCTGTGCCTGGTGCCGGTCCCTGAGATCTCCCTAATGCAGTTTGGGAAGGCAGCAAGCCAGACCCTGGTATCAAAAGGTTGGGAAACACTGCTCTAAAGTACATAGATGCCTAACTCCCATTGGTTTCAGTGGAAGTTAGGCCCAGATCCTCAAAAGTATTTAGGGAGCTACATGCCTAAATCACTTTTAAAATGGGACTTGGGTTCCTAAGTCACTTATTCTTTGAAAATGTTGCCCGACGTAACTTGCTTAAGCTAGCACTGTGAGTTCGTGGCAGAGCTGCAAAATAGGACTCCAGAGTCCTAATAGCCCAGGCCTTGCTGTAACCACTAGATGACACTCCCTAAAGGAATGCTACTGAATGTGTGTATCTGAGGCCACTTAATTACCTTAGGCTGTAACAGAGTTAGTTATGTGAAAGGCACAGAGGGACTGCAGAGAAACCATCTGTCCTGGAACCAACCCAAGTAATCCCCTTAAACACATAACCCTTCAAGAATGAGAGCGCTGTTCAAAAGATGTTTGCTGAGCTTGGTCACGTGATGGGCTCGAAAGAAGAAAGAATCATTACAAGTGAAAAACTTTTAAATAGATGAAGTTGCAGGTCAACACCTCCCCCCACCCCCCCTCATGGAAATTAATGGGAAAGAGGTTACATATGAGACACAGTGGAAAGAAGAACTAGTGCTAGGAGAATTTCTAAGAGACTTTGGAATTCTGAGGGTTTCTTTGAGCTGGATTTGATTTTTAGATGCTTATCTCCACTTTATATTAATCTCCCTGAGTCTGCAAAATCTGCCTGGAGACTGCATAGGAACAGGTTGTCTGGAGAGATTGCAGAGCAATCATGCTCCCAGCCAATGGGATTTACCCCAGAGATGCTCTTTCTTGTGGGAGTTTAGCTCCTCCAGTTTTGATCCTGGCCAGACTGCTGCAAAGAAGGGCTGGGGGAGAGACACACAGAAACAGGGAAAATTGGAAGGACAAAGTATTCTTCCTTTCGCAAATGTTAGGCTAAGTCTTGTGGGTAAGACTCTGGGCTGGGAGTCAGGAGATCTGGGTTCAGTTTCTGGCTTTGCTCTAGACTTTTTCTATGACATTGGGAAAGTCTCAGTTTCTTGCCCATGAAGTGGGGTTAACATGTCCCTAGTTCACAGGGCTGTTGTGTTAACTAATGCTTGTGAGGCCTCAGATACAATGATGGGGGACTGTGCCAGTCCTTAGGTAGATTTCAACCCTGCCAAAATTTTCCTTTTGGATTTGGTTCTGGAAAAGGGCCAATCTGTTCTGCCCAACCCGGAGAGGCAGTGTGATCTTGTGGTTAGAGCCCAGAATTGGATGTCAGGAGACCTACGCTTCATCCCTCACTCTGCAGTGTCTTGTTGTGTAGTCTTGGGCAAGTCATTTAATCTCTATGCCTCAGCTTCCCTAATTGTCAAATACGCTACCAAATACAAATACCAGCACAGTGTCAGGTGTTTTGCAGACAGGCAGGGAGAGGTGTTAATGTTTTACAATCTCAGTAAACATCAGATTAATGTAAGGAAGCAGGTGGGAGTGTGACGAAAAGCAGCTTGACTGACAAGAGCTAATTATCACTGATCACTGTCCCCTTGTTTCAAAGGTATTGTTCACCTATCTCCCCAGCTCTGAGGACAGGAGGGACTCAACGCCTTGCCCAAAGTTTTAAAAAGTGCCCAGTAATTCGAGGTGCCACAGTTAGTGGGGGACCAACTTGAGAAGCCTTCAAAAGATCTGATTTACAGGGCCCTTTTGAACATCTTGGCCCATGGCCCTCCCAGAAGAAGTGTGGTCTCATGAGGAAAGGGTGCTGGGGAAGGAGGAGTGTCAGGTGGTCAGCCTCTGGCATCTCACAATGGGTGCGGTAAAGCTTAGTCACTCGAGGGACACATTCTGATCTCTGTTTAAAGAATGTAAAATCAGAGTAACTCCATTGGCTGGATTCGGGTGACTGGACTGATGCCCATTTAATGGGAAACTGACCTGGAAAGGTTACTAAAGTGCGGAGAGATTCTCAAAAAGAAAGGTGCTAAGTAAGTATTAGTGTTAGCCAGGAGACTGTGTCTTGGCTGTGCCTAGCCCTCCCCTCAGGCGGCTGGCTCCTTGCTGGACAGTGAACGTGATAAAGGAAGAAAGCTGCAAATGGGATCACATTTCCCTCCACCACATCTGTGTGTGTGTGTGTGTGTGTGTGTGTGTGTGTGTTTTCTGCACTGCAGTTCAGGAGGGCTCGTAAATCGAGGAGCTGACTGCGCTTTTTTTCTTTCCCCTCCCATGTGACTGATGGTGTGAATTTATAGGTGATACTTTCCCCCCCCCTCAGTTACACTGAGACAGAGGGCTAGCAAATTTCCACTGGAGGTTGTGCAGGACTGTGGATATTTTCAGCTCCCCACCCAGCCCCAGGGAAGACTGTCTGCAGAAGATGACAACTTTGCGTCTTCAGTTGGGAACAGGATGCCACCTGATGCTCGGTGTGCATATTATTACTTGCTTAGTTTCTCTGTGTGAACAGCCATTCGGTAACTATGCTTTGACCCCCCGCCCCTTTGTAAGCTCCAGCACCCGTGTCCCAGATGTCAGCAGAGCATGCTAAAAAGAGAGATGCTGCCAGAGAAAGGGCATCTTCCCTCCAGAATAGTATCCTGGCCTGGAGAAGGGGAGAACCTGGATGTGGTGGGTTAAAATGACAGAGGGGCTTGTATCAGACCCTTAGATCCAGCAATCCCTCCCACTGAACTTTGGGGGAGTTCTGATTCAGAACTGGATCCAAACGGGGCATTCAGACCCAATTTTTTAAAAAGGCTTCAGAGGCAATCCTAGGAATCACAGGGTGAAAAATCTAACTTCAGTACCAGGCTGTTGGTTGAAATGATAGTAAAGAACTGAATTATCCGACATACAGATGAACAAGATTTGTTGGGGAAGAATCAACATGGCTTTTGTAAAGGGAAATAATGCTTCACCAATCTATCAGAATTCTCTGAGGGGGTCAACAAATATGTGAACAAGACTGACCCAGTGGTTACAGTGTACTTGGACTTTCAGAAAGCCTTTGACAAGGTCCCACACCAAAGGCTCTTAAGCAAAGTAAGCAGTCATGGGATAAGTGGGTATGCCCTCTCATGGATCAATAACTGGTTAAAAGACAGGACACAAAGGGTAGGAATAAATGGTTAGTTTTCAGAATGAAGAGAGGTAAATAGCAGTCTCCCCCAGGGACCTTTACTGGTACTGGTGCTGTTCAACATATTCATAAACGATCTGGAAAAAAGGGTAAACAGTGAGGTGGCAAAGTTTGCAGATGATAGAAAATTATTCAAGATAGTTAAGTCCAAAGCTGACTGCAAAGAGTTACAAAGGGATCTCACAAAATTGGGTGACTGGACAACAAAATGGCAGAAGAAATTCAGTGTTGATACATTTAATGTAATGGAAAACATATTCACAACTACCATACAAAATGATGAGATCTAAATTAGCTGTTACTATTCAAGAAAGACATCTTGGGGTCACTGTGGATAGTTCTCTGAAAATATCTACTTAGTGTGCAGCAGCAGTCAAAAAAGCTAACAGAATGTTAGGAACCAGTAGGAATGATTTAGATAATAAGGCAGTAAATATCATAATGCCACTACATAAATCCATGGTATGGCCACACCTTGAATACTGTGTGCAGTTATGGTTGCCTCATCTCAGAAAAGATCTATTAGAAATGGAAAAGGTATAGAAAAGAGAAACAAAAATGATTCAGGGTATGGAACAGCTTCCACATAAGATTAATAAAACGGGACTTTTCAGCTTGGAAAAGAGATGACTGGGGGGGATATGATAGAGGTCTATAAAATCATGACAGGTGTGGAGAAAGTAAATAAGGAAGTGTTATTTATTCCTTCTCATAACACAAGAACTAGGGGTCACCAAATGAAATGAATAGGCAGCAGGTTTAAAACAAACAAAAGGAAGTATTTCTTCACGCAATGCACAGTCAACCCATGAAACTCTTTATCAGCGTGAAGGCCAAGACTATAACAGGGTTCAAAAAAGAAGTAGATAAATTCATGGAGGATAGGCCCATCAATGGCTATTAGCCAACATGGTCAGGGATGCAACCCCATGTTCTGGGTGTCCCTAAGTCTCTGCCTGCCAGAACCTGGCACTGAATGACAAGGGATGGATGACTTGATAATTGCCTTATTCTGTTTATTCCCTTTGAAGCACCTGCCATTGGTCACTGTTGGGAGATGGGATCCTGGGCTAGTTTTACCATTGGTCTAACCCAGCATGGCCGTTCATATGTTCTTATTTCCAAAGTGCAACCCAGCATCTCATTATCTTTTGCATTTCCCCCATCTGTAAAATGGGGATATTGATTCTGACCTCCTTGGTTAAGTGCTTTGAGGTCTGTGGCTGGAAAGTGCTGTATAGCAAGATATTATTGTTATTATTTTGCACCTGCTGTAACTGATCCAGTGGAAAGACTTTCATTGATAACTTAGAGAATATATTTAATATCGTAAGACAGGATCTTGTAAAACTCTCTTTAAATGTTCCTGGCAAAAATAATAATCTATTTACTTTTAATTCCTAAAATATACAGAGCCACTTTTTCAAGGAGATCTTACCCAGAGCTCTTATCTGGCATATGCAATTTTCCTGGAGCTGGGTGCGGGCAGCGGGTGCAGGAGTCAGCTGAGCTGCATGTGTCAGCTTCCCATGGCAGAGAGTTCTCCTGTGCAGGGGGAATTTCCCGCTCACTTCCTCTGGATGGTTTACGGTCACTTTGCACTGCATGGACTGGAGAATCTGGCCCAGAGTATGAACCCTGCCCCCTTAGTTTGAGCTCTTCTTTGGGAATCTCTCTCTTGAGCAATGTTTCTATGTACTGAACGAGTTTTTCAAATACATGGCAGTGAGGGACTGTTGTAGTGATGAGAGCAAGAGCCTGGGAGCTTCTATTCCTGGGGAGAGCTGGTTGGGAATTTTTTACCATATTGTTCTTTTGTCAGAACTGAAATTTTCTGTGGGAACATTTCAGTTTCAGTGGAAGTTTAATGGGGAAGGTTTCTTATTTTTGTTAGAGAGAGAGAGAGAAGATGGCAAAGAGCCTGGTGGTCAGATATTCCCCTAGGAGACCAGGGATGTGGAAACTGGGTCTCAGACATCCCCGATGAGGGCCCTAACCACTGGGCAATTTTGGGGAGGAGTATCCCTCTAATTTTTTGTGAACATTTTTGAAAGGTATCTGTTCTGTCATGATAGGGAAACGCTTTTGGAAATCTCAGATTTTCATGGGTTGGGAGACCATTTCCCATCCAACGCAACTCCTGGCTCCTCTGTACTCACTTTACGCCTCTGTAAAATGTTCTGCCTACTCCTCCAATGATGCTTAATTCTTTGTAAAGTTCTTCAAGATCCACTGGTAAAAGGTGTTCTATAAAATCAGTGGCCTACTTTCTGTTAAGTGGCCCAGCCACTGGGAATTTTGCAGTAACGCCGGCAATAAAATACTCCTCCTCCTGCTACTCAAGAAAAAGACTAACCACTTGAGCTAAAGGGGAATCTGTGGGGTCTGTTAGAATTATGGGGTTTAGGACATAGACTGGATTCCACACACAGTTGAGATTCTGTCTAGCAGAAGGCCGTGGTACATATACAAACTGGCTATTTCGTTCCAGTATTATTTTAAGGATAAGACCTAAATGTCAATGGAAAAAATCAGCCTGGCTGTTTTGTAGGGGAGACAGAGGTGTCCACTTCACGTGTGCAAATAGCTCTCTGTTATTTTGGAAAGGGCATATGAGTGTCACACTGTACTTGGCCAAAGAAAGAAGGGGGTGGGGGAGGGAATGGGAATGCTGATTGAAATTAAACAAGTCAAGTGATCAACACAATTGTGGAGGCCTGTCAGACATCACTTAGAAACCAGCACGTGTTTTACCATTAAGAAAAAAAATCTTAAGCGAAACGGGTATCAAAGAGGGTCACATTACAGGGTGGGTTGGGGCTCACTTTACTCTCACCCCACTGTAGCATTTGAGTGGCTGACCTCAGCCACTTATTTCTTACATGATCCGCTTCATGCCAATAATGCAAACGCTTTTCCACACATGGTCTTGTCGCCGGCTGTTTTGTGACTCTGACCGCTCAGCATTTGCTTCCTCCCAGAGCAGCCCTCAACTCCAACCGCCTTCGCTGGGCAGAGGGATTTCTGCTTCAGCCTCGGAATTTTAGGCAACTCTTTAAATTAAGAAGCCCAAACATGCCTTTTATTTAGATTTAATAATACAGACATTAAATGCATTCCAGCAGATTATCTAAACCAGATTTAGATTATAAAATTTAGATGATTAAAGGCATAATTTCTGACTCTGTAATACATCAGCACATATCTGTGACCTACCTGCTAAACTTGAAAATATGTTTCTAACAATCAGTTTGTATTTGATTAATAAGCAATACATGTGTTATTAAATCTAAATTGAAAGCATGTTTTGGAGCCTGAATTTACAGGGTTACCGCATTTCATTTTTAGTACTTTCAATAAGTATACAGCTGTATTGCTAAAGCATGACTCAGAATTCAGGTTGAACATTCATGCTGTAATTTGTAGAAAAGCATATATAAGTTTGGTGCAACTCCAACTCATAAGACATGCCATAAATAAAGCGTCTGTTCTGTTACTTTAGAAGGGATGGAGAACAGGTGTTTTGTAAGGAACAATATGTTATGGCTGTAGCAAACAAAAGCTGTCTCTAGGATTCAACTGGGCACCATATCGCCTCCTTCTGAGTGGATGGGGTAGTCATTGACATGCAAGCAGCTATGGAAAATACCCCACCATTTCTCCCCAAGGGAAGGGCCTGCCGCTGTACTGAAGGTGCTTAGGATGGCCATAAACACAGGAAACTCTGGGGCACACCCAATGGATCTTGGCCTAGCATATGGAGTGACTACTGCTCTGGCTACCTCCCAGTCCTGCTTCAGCATTAGCTGCCTGGCTCACAAGCCAAGCTACCATTGACTGCCGGAAGTGTAGGCCACAGAGCAGAAGTTAATGTATTTTGCATATAGTCTTCTCCATTTGAAGTACGTAGCTATGCGTGGCAGTGCTCTGTCCAGCTGTCTGTGCCCCGAATTCACACCCAGCTCCAAAGGCAGATCATTTCTAGCTTATCCTGCTGGAGCCTCTGTGCTGAGGGGGGTTAGCATTTCACATAGCTGTTCTCTTGCCATACCCACGTGGCCCTTTTCAATGTGCTTATTGTGTATTCCCCCCCCCCCCCGTGTTGCCGAAGGGAGCATTGTGTCCTACGTCTGCCTAAATTCAAGTTTTCCTTTATCTCCCCTGATCCAGAACGGAAAATGTAACAACCAGTGCTAGAATCAGTGTCTAGCTGCTAAGGCTGCTGGCACTTAGATGTAGGGATAGAAAGGCCTGGTGCATTTCACCCCAGAAGTGGCTGCAGTTAGGTGGTGGAGAAAGTGATCCTTCTCCAGTATGTGAAGTGTTTTGGGATCCTTAAGGCTATGAGGTCCCATATAAATGCAATGGATTATTATTATGATTATTGTAATAACAGGTGGAACCTTTCCTGGGGTAGGGCTGGACCCCAAGGTGTGGAATTAGACGCTTGCTTTGAATGGAGTGGCGGAGGTGATCTGCATGGGGAACGACTTGCAAAGGAACTACTGAGACTTGGCAGGGGAGGGCAGGCTTCTATCTGGGCACTGTAGTGGCCACTCTAGTCCCTCCTGGTCCCTCTCTTCCCTTCCCTCACCCCCATGCATATGCACATTTTACAGGGAATGACATGCAGGGGCTGAAACATAGCAGCCCCACAATATTGCTATTGCAGGTTGCCCCTCCTCTGGTTTAAATTGTGAGGCCAGCTATGGGCCACTTGGATGGCACCAGAGGGCCACAGAGATATGACACCTCCCTGACTCCATCCTGGGGGACCCTGGGGTTATACCAAGACAGCCTCTTCCTGGGGGATCCCTTTGCTGTTCAAGGGGTCCCTGCCTAGGCCCATGTCTCTACCCTGGACCCCCAACTATACCTCGCTCCCGCTCATGCCCCTTGCCCCCACCACTTGGTCCCTTTGTGCCACACCATAATCATCATTCAGGCGATTGTGCAGATGTATTTCAGAACATACTCCCCACACAGGGCATTCGCTCCCCAAACCTCAGCAGACAAGAAGAGCTTCAGTCAAAATCACACTGCCCCTGCCTGCAATGGTTAGAGAAGAGACTTCACGCCCTTCTGCCGTAGGGCTCCCGGCACTGAAAGGCACAAAGCTAGTGTGAAATGCCAGCCTAGGCTGCTCCAGGCACAGCTGAACCACGCCTCAGAACTCAACACGGGCCCTGTCATTTTGTTTTCTGTCATTGCTTGGCAACCCAATGTGGGGCTTTTTTGTTTGTTGTGGTTGAAAGCATTGCATCAGCAACAGGTTTAAAATGTACCCTCTGAGAAACTGGTTCTGAGATGGGGTGATGATTCATCTAAACCCCCCCCCCAAACTCTGGCTGGCTGGAATAAATCTGGATGTGTCAGGTAGTGGCGGGCGAGGAGATGAATGGGTGGATTTAAACAGTCACGGGGCTGGCAAGGAGAACAATGATTTGATAAACTCTCGATTCTGCATGGTGGCTCCATTGTTTCTTTCCTTCCCCTGAGTTATCGAGGCTTGGATTGTGGATTCAAGTCCAAGTGCTCAGCACAAACAGTTGCTCTGAAGTCCTCAGATCCTGGGCAGGATCGGTGCATTGAGAGCTCTTACGTCTGTGTTTTCTAATTCATGAAATACTTTGGCAGTTGTGGCTCATAGTATGCATACCTATGCAAGAAGAGTAACCCTTTCCATGCTGGAGTTAGCTCTGTGTGGAAGGGGCCAAAAAGGATCTGGTCTCATCTCCCAGTGAAGGAATGAATATATATTTATTCTGCAACATGTGAAGTCACGTGATCCAGTTGTTCACACCACAGAGAAAAGGATTTACCAATTGGTTTACAATGTATTAAAACAGATCGGGCTTTAGCTGAAGCTAAACCTTCATTCAGAGCATTACAAAATTGCTTTTACTGCTCTAGACAGATGCACAGACAAACATACAAACACACCCCATGTTCCCCGTCTGTGTCATGTATGTATAACATGGCTAGTGTGCACGTATGTAAATGTATGTGTGTGACTAATATAGAACTCCGACTGTATTTTTCCAATTCATGCCATAAATTCCATAAAGGTTTAGGATTGCCCGTTGTTAGTGGAATTTATAAGCAACCCCTCCCTGCCAAATGTACTGCTCTGGAAGTGGCACTGATTCAGGGCCCGATACTGCCATTTCTGTACCCATTGACTAGGGCCTTGTTTGGCAAATTGTCCTGCCATGTTAGGGCAAGCAAGGTGACAGAATAGTGCTGTGAAGTCACAAGCACGTTACTACAGTGACGATGAGTTCACATGCTGGATTGTGCACTGGGCTCAAGGAGTGTGCTCACTACAAAGACAAAAGCTTCGAGTTATGTTCTTACTCTTAAGAATCAAGAATTGACATGAGAGAAAATACTGAAAACATTCAAGTTTGCAAACAGAAGATATTTTTAAGGTGATTGAGCATGGCCGGGGCTGTGTAAGCAGCTTGAGCAGATTGAATTCATGCACATTTAGGGCATTGCCGATGTAATACATAACAACCAGAATAACTGATGGGCCCCTGAAATGGTCCTCAGGGGAAGTTCTTTAAACAACTGCAGGGTTAAGTTCAAACCATAAAGCTCTTGGTCCCCACGTTCCTAGAGGACAAGAGAGTGCTGGATGGGAGATTTAATAAAGGCCTAACCCAGAAAACTGCTTAAGCGTGTGTGTACATTTAACCAAGAAGGTAGTTGGGCTACACATGGGCCTGCTCAAAAGCCCATTGAAGTCCATCGAAAGATTTCCAGTGTCTCCAGCGGGCTTTGGATCAGGCCCCATGTGCTTCAAGTTACACATGCACTTAAATGTGGGATGGGAGCTGAAATGAGGGACTTCTGGGTAAGAGGTTGTTCTCTCTCTCTCTCTCTCCCTCCACCCAGCATCATGGTTTTTGGGTCTTATTGTTCTCATCTCCCAGAAGAACATCTGCAAAGACCCAATGGTCTCCCATCTTGGACTTCTCTTGTCTCCTTGTTCTTCATTTTACGCAACAAACGTGTCGGCTGTGGGGAGGTCTCCAAACTCCCCTTCCCTGCCCCAACCCAGTGTCTGAATTTACTCCAAAGATGCTACCAAGGACTGCACTCTTCTAGGAACAAAATGCAAAACAAACCAAAACCAAACATACACACCTAGCCCTGTTTGTCATTTGATCCTTCACGTTACATCTAGTTCCACAAACTCCACATCTCCCCAACAATAAAGGAAATGTGTCTATGCCCATGGGGCAGAGCTATCTCTTCCAGGTGTGGGGGCTGAGGTGGGCTAGACAGAAAGTTGGGGGGGAGGGGCAGAGCTGCGTTATGCCTGGGCAGTGTGGAATACTTGCTGTGCTGGCTGGTGCCGTGGTGCAGGCAGCCGCATTGCTTCAGTGTCTCCTCCTCATGTTGCTGGTGGTGGTGGTGCTGCTCAGGGCCCTGGGGCTGCGGCTGCTCCCCAGCTCCCTGCCACTCTTTGACTGCTCACAGCTAGTAAGAACAGCTCGAGCGTGGGGACCCAGCTCAGGGGCTGACAGAGCCTTCAGGAATAAGCCAACCTGGGGGCAGGGCCCAGAAGTCCTGACCGGAGCGGGTCAGTCTAGAATTCTGTGGGGAGGCCCGGACCCCCCACCTGCTCTTGGCAACATGCCCTGGTGGGTGGGGACATGGGCCAGGGCCTGCTTTTGTGTTCACTGGCCCCTTGCCTGGGCTTACTTCTGCGCTGCTGCTGGCAGCAATGCTGCCTTCAGAGCTGGGTGCCCAGCCAGCTGCTGCTGCTCTCCCATCACCCAGCTTCAGGCAGTGCTATTGTCAGCAGCAGTGGAGAAGTAAGGGTGGCAATGCCATACCATGCCACCCTTACTTCTGCATAATGTTTGACCTTTGCCTTGGGAGGGTTGGCTACTAGGGGCTAAGACAAATTTTGGGCTGTCTGTAGCTCCCACAAGTGCTCCCTGTGCTGCCTTGATGCACCAGCAATAGCTTTGCAGGTGCTGGTGAGTACCAGCCCATGGCCAACCATTCCTTATTTATCTGTTACAATCTCTTGGATAGATTTACTAAGGTTTTTGATTGAGGCCCATTTTCCAGAAGGTCTCTGCAAATGTTTGGAAAGCACTGGGTCCACCCTTGGGCCTGCCATTAAACACTGACCAAAGAACAAGAACGGTTCTCTTGAACGATGTGTAACAAATGCAGGCCAGCAAGAGGCATCCCTGCAACAGAGAACTCAATGTATGAGATTATGATTAGAGACTCTGAAAAGCCATAGTGCAGGAATCCTCTCGGCTCAAGCAGTCTTAATGTTATGCAAGATTATGCCAGCGCGTCAGCCTGCATTTCCCCCTGCCATTATCTTCTATGGTTCAGCCCCTCCCTGGGCCGCTTTGTAAAACTTGTGTCAGCTCGACTTGTTCTTGCAGTGGACGTTGCTCCAAATGAAGCCTTGGAATCTGACTTTGCTGTCATTTGCAGCCGTGTAAATCAGGAGTAAGTCCATTGCAAGCTATGCCAGCTACATTAGTATAAAACCAGTGTAAGAGAGATCAGGCCCTCACTCTTTAAACAAGGCATCTTGGCAATGATTCCCTTGGCTTGCCCCATGGTGCAGCCGTTCAGATACTACAGCAATGGGCAAAAGATTGATTCATTGCAAAAGATAGATTCAGGAATCACAATCAGCCACACTAGCATTTCTAAGAGGTGCGGCTTGCTCTCCTCTCCTCCAGTTTCCACAGAAGCGAGCTTCCTTGCTTGTCTTTTTGCGGTACACTTGTCACAACCACCTGTGTGCCATGCAGGGTCCCTCAGAGTATAATCATATCATTTCCTGTGAGGGAGGGTGTCATAACTATAAAGGGAAGGGTAACAACCCTCCTGTATACAATTCTATAAAATCCCTCCTGGCCGGAGGCACTAAAATCCTTTTACCTGTAAAGGGTTAAGAAGCTCAGGTAACCTGGCTGACACCTGACCCAAAGAACCAATAAGAGGACAAGATACTTTTAAATCTTGGGGGGAGGGAGGAAGGCTTTGGTTTGTGCTTTTTGTTTTGGTGGTGTTCGGGCTTGCGACTGAGAGGGAACATCAATCCACGTTCTCCAAATCCTTCTGCACAAGTCTCTCGTATTTCAAACTTGCAAGTAACAGCCAGGCAAGGCATGTTAGTTTTATCGTTGTTTTTTTAACTTGTAAATGTTCCTTTGCTAGAAGGAGGTTTATCTCTGTTTTGCTGTAACTTTAAAACTAAGGCTAGAGGGGGTTCTTCTGGGCTCTTTGAATCTGATTACTCTGTAGAGTTATTTTTATCCTGATTTTACAGAGATAAACTTTACCTTTTCTTTTAATAAAATCCTTTTTTAAAGAACCTGATTGATTTTTTTATTGTTTTAAGATCCAAGGATTTTGGATCTGTGTTCACCAGGACTTATTGGTGTGGGTATACTCTCAAGCCTACCCAGGAAAAGGGGTGTAAGGACTTGGGGGGGGGAATTAGTGTCAAATCTGCCCAGGAAAAGTGGGGTTAGGGACTTGAGAAATATTTGGGGGAATGCAGAGTTCCAAATGGCTCTCCCCTAAGATTTGAAAAATGCTTGGTGGTGGCAGCTTACTGTTAACCTAAGCTGGTAAATAAGCTTGGGGTCTTTCATGCAGGTCCTAAAGTTCAGAGTGGGGAAGGAACCCTGACAGAGGGGGAACCACAGCTTGTTACGAATCCTTCACCTTTTCCTTAACACAGAAGGGAGTGCCCCCCACCACCCCAGGTGTATCTGGGATGCTCTTGTTTTGTTCTGAGGAGAGGACACCCCTGTGGAGCTGCTAATGTTCCTTCCTAGGCCACTGAAGTCAATGGGAGTTTTGCCACTGACTCCAACGGGAACAGCATTAGGCCTGCAATAGGAACATCCCGGCAGTGGATAAAAGCTGACCATCAGCCGGGCAGGAATCGATACTATTCTGCACACTGCAGTCTTAGCAGAATAAAAACAGCCACGCGGACTGGGGGGATCTAGAGGTGGTGTTGATGTTTGAGATACACAGGCCTTCTGAGGATGGAGGCAGCCTTCCGAAGACTCAGAAGGAATCATGGTTCTCTCTCTTACCTCAGTGAAAGCTTGACAACTACATTTTTGACTTCTGAGGGAGCTTCTGGATGAGCAGGCACAAGGTAGCCTTGATGCTGAACAGCTGCCACCCTTTGAGTCAGGAAAGCCCAGCCTGCAGAGAGCATGCAGACTTGGCATTAGGCCAGTTAATCCCGCAGCAGCATGGTGCAGCTTTCACGTGTAACGGCTGAGCACAGCTTGATAGTCTGCTGTTAACGGCAATCACATTTCTTTGTGGGGTTTTGACTTCTGTGCCCTTCCAGCCAATCACCTTCCCTAGTGATCCCCTGGGCCCTGTGGGAACGGTACTGTCGGAGCCTCCCGGCTGGCTCATCTGACGGACAATTGACGGCGAGGGCAGGTTTAAAGCAAATCACCACTGCATCCCAACAGACCCCTAGCCAAGGGCAGGCCTGCTTGGATGAAGAAGCCCGATAATGTATTTGTTTACATAAGGGAGAGAGAAGTTAGCTTCACCAAAGATGTTCAGTGCACAAGCTCAGCCTGGGCTAGGCAGGGAGCATCCATTTACTTCTCCACAAGTGCTTCCACCAGAGAGTGTTCACATGAAGGCTGGGGCTTTTGGCTCTCGAGAGACACTGCTAAGGGTGACAGACCCCAAACTGAACACACTTGTCATCCATCTTAGCACTGCCCTCCTCTCCTGATCCCGGAAGAGCTATCTACGCCTACTACAGGAGTGAGAATGGAGAAGCCAGGGGTATGGAAAATCTTCCTGTTCAAGAGGATCTGGAAACATACAGAGGAATCAGCCCCAATGGGGCGGCAGGAGTCCTAGCGATGGCCACGCTGCTGTCGTCCCAGCCCTACTGGTGTTTGGATTCTCTCACTAATCCCATACAGCAGCAGTGGAGTTCGGTACCTCCTCACACTACTCCAGGAATGAGCCATTCACGCTTTGGTTTTGAATGACTTCCCCTTTCCTCACAGGCGTGGATCCTGTGACCCAGGGAAGGGTGGTAGGTCTGCTTACTCTGTTCATGGCTGTACTGTGTTTGGCTCTAAGGTTCACAGATCCTCCCGAACATACACACCGCTCAACACCCAGTCCGTGTTCATCTCACTGAGAAACATGAAGTCTGTCAACCTTCATCAAATGCTTTCAATCTAGCTGCAGTCCACTAGGGATCTCATTACCACACATATCCTTCTATTAGTAAATCTCACATCTCATCTGAAAGGCACAGAAACCTCTAATTAACTCTCTCTTGTCCTTTCCTGAGCATGTGCCCCCAACCCTTGCTCTGCACCTGTCTGTCAGAACGAGGACATGTAGTGAAATTGATTTAAATAAACTTTACATTTTATAACACCATCCCAGTGGGAAAATCAGAGTTATGACTACTGCAGACTCTCACTGATGCACCTGTGTATGTAGGCCCAGAATGGTATTGTGGCCAAACCCTGGGCTGGGGCGCTGGAAGATGTGGATTCTAGTCCTGGCTTTGCCACAGGCTTCCTATCTGACCTTGGTCAAGTCACTTAAGCCCCTCCGGCTGAGATTTTAAAAACCACCTATGATTTTGAAAATTCCTATTAATTTGGATGCCCAATTCCTATTAAAAATAATGGGGATCAGGCGTCCAAGTCCCATAGGCAACCCTGGACATGCTTCTACTACTTCTAAACTGAGGCTGAGAGAGTGGCCCTTGAATCCCTCTCTCTCTGCTGCCTTTCCTCTTCCTTTGAAGATCCTGTACCAAAGGGTCCCAACAGCCTCTCTGCTGTGCCTTGAGAACCTTTGCATCTAAATTTCTAATGGGCTGGAGGCTGGAGCATGCCCAGTCAGAGGCATCCCAAAGAACATCATATGACAGAATGCAGACTATTTAAATGAGAAAGCCCAAGGCAGCAGATCTATTGAGTAAGAAGATGCCAGCTTTACAAAGTTACTTGTCAGAGGAGAGCCACAGTTTAAGGTTGATGGTATATTGGCACACCCGTGTGTGTGTGTGTGTAATATATCTAGATATAGATAGATTTTACATGCATTCCTCATACACAGTATTGTGCCTTGGCATAGCTTTACTTTGCTGAGGTGCATACAAAATCAAGACCAGAGAGAGTCCCTCTCTGCAGCCTTCAATTCTGAGTGCTCTTCCCCCCCCCGCCCCCCCGCCCTTGTAATACATTGCCATGCCAAAATTCTCTTACACAAATATGCAACCTAAAAACAACAAGTTCCCTCCGCATTAGCTGGTTAAAGCTGGGGGATCTGTGAAAAGATGGGAAGAGCGAGAGAGAGAGAGAGTTGAGTCCTGAGCAATCAGGCAAGCGATTCTCGTAATAAAAAGTAAATTGAATTTTACTGAAGAAATGTGAGAGATTTAGAACAATACAGTTAGTACTTAGTGGAATAGTTGCCTGACATGCAGATAGACTGATGTGATCCTCCATCATTATACAAAGCAGACACTGCGGGACAGCAAAGAAAATATTGAGAGGACTCTTTGCTTGACAGCTTAAATCCCAACAATACATTAACCAGATAGAGTTAGGATCAAGCATGTAATTGTAGCCATTGGAGGAACCCCTGCCATGTGACACAGGTAGAACCTTTTGTAACAGTGACCCATGTTATGTGACAGAGGCCAGAAAATAAAGACCTCTCTTTTGCCAGCACTCCTGTGTGTGTCTCGCATTTATTACATGGTGTCAGGAGACAACTGGATTTTTGGCAAACATGGAGTAAATTAAGCCACCTGGAAGGAAGCCTGGTGTAAAACTAGGAGGGCTGGTTGCAGCATTCCTAATTTTTTTCAGAAAGCAGGTGGCATTGCAGAGAAATCAGAGAGGGTGAAATTCTCCACACTGCTACCTATGGCAGGCCCAGAGGCACTGGAAATCTACAGTACATTCCACTAGGAGCATGAGGCGGGAAACTGCTAGGCAAAATGATTAAAAAATTGTAAGAATATTGTGATCCATGCACATATGTCCCATTTTTCTTTGGAAGAAACTAGATGCCAGAGGAGACAATTGATTGTTTTGTTACAGACTGTGGTGGAATGTCCACCCACACAAGACCAGAAGGGGTAAATTAGGCCAATTAACCTGAGACTGCACCTGGAGGAAACCTAGAGCATGTTAGGGCCTAATTGCAGATGAAGTCCAGCTGGGGGGAGGATGGGGGCAGGATCTGTAAAGAGAAGAAGTTGGCAGCGTGGGGGAAACCTGCACTTCCTGATGCAGGGGGAAGAGCAGGAAGCTGCAAAGACAGAGTAGGAAGCAAGCAAGCAAGCAAGCAAGGGAAGGAGCAGTAAGGGCTGGGAGCAGTGATTTCCCTACACCCCCCCTGAATTTCCCCAACAGCCCCCCCCAATTTTGTGAGCTAGTTACATGCCAATTCAGTGACTGTTTGGAAATCTGAATTTAAACTGAAACATTAATGAACACTTTAAAAGCTTATACAGTGTATGATAAAATATGTGTATCTGAAAAAGTATAATAGATCTGAAAAGTATGAACTTAGACTAGCTTCCTTATACAGCTGTTTTTTATGATGTCAGTGCATTTGTTTTGGTGATGTTGGCCAACCTAATAATTTCAAATGATGATTTGTAAGCAAAGTCTAAATGAGCTCTCCCTGACAGCCAGTGATGAGCTGGGGCTGTGGGGAAAGGCTTTAGGGCCAGATTATATTTACATTCACACCTAATCTACCTAGGTATCCAGCAAACAGAGCTGTGTTATCCAAGTGATAGATTTTGGCTGGGGTTGGGTTACAAACCACTTGAATGTGGGGGGAATGGGGGATGAAATGTTGTTCTTATTGTATGAGTAAAGGGCAGTAGAACTGTAGCCTGTGATGATTTGAAGACATTGAGAAGAGGGTGGGGACCTGTCCCTCTCCACTGTTTAAAGACAGAGCTGATTAGGCTCCATAGATAGTCTTTTGTTCTGTTAAGTGACCACTGCAGCTGAAATCACTGACAGTCAGGTCTGAGTGCTTAGTCCTGTTGTGTGGACAGTGTTTTTGTGTAAGAGACAACCCAGACTGCACTAGCAGCAAGGTTCCCCCACTTAGAGCTCAGCTGAAATCACTGAGAGCTGGTGGAACCTCAAGAGACCAACTCGCAGAAGTCACGGTGGCAGGTGGCAGTAGAAGGTGACTGCGCAGGGCCATTGGCAACAGAGCGGTGGAGTAAACGGTGGCACAACGAACAGACGTGGCCAGAGCGAACAGTGAGCAGCTGGAGGAACAAGCAAAGTGCCTTCTTGTCCCCCACCTGGGAGGTGTACTCATGTGAAAGCACCTCTGAACTCTGAGTCTCCACTGACCAAGGACAACACCTGTGAGCGGAGTGCGGTGGAGGGAAAAGTGAGGGGCATGTTAAATAAACATTTGTTTGTTGGACTATATTTTAGTGACTTTGCTCCAGAATGCTAGATTTGTAATTGGGAATGGAAACTTATATAAATATGTTTCCTAGTAAGCCAAGATTTTTAAAATGCATTATTTGCCAAGGTTGTTATTTCACATTGTTGCTATCTTGGGAGGTCATTGTGTTGGGGAGTTTCTGTACTAAACATTTTTATTATTATAATTAATTTTTACATAAGAATGGTCATACTGGGTCAGACCAATGGTCCATATAGCCCAGTAACCTGTCTTACAACAGTGATCAAGGCCAGGTGCTTCAGAGGGAATGAACAGAACAGGTAATCATCAAGTGACCATCCCCTGTTGCCCATTCCCAGCTTCTGGCAAACAGGCTAAGGATACTCAGAGCATGGTATTGCATCCCTCCCCATCCAGGCTAATAGCCACAGATGGACCTGTTCTCCAGGAATGTATCTAGTTCTTTTTATAATCCTGTTTATAGTTTTGGTCTTCACAGCATCCCCTGACAAAGAGTTCCGTGGGTTGACTTTATATTGTGTGAAGAAGTACTTTTGTTTTTTTAAAACCTGCTGCCTATTAATTTCATTGGGTGACTGCTAGTTCTTGTGTTATGCGAAGGATTAAATAAAATTTCCTTATTCACTTTCTTTGCACCGGTCAAGATTTTGTAGATCTCTATCATATCCCCATTAGTCATCTCTTTTCTAAGCTGAAAATTCCCAGTCATTTAAATCTCTCCTCCTGTTTCATACCCCTTATCATTTTAGTTGCCCATCTCTGTACCTTTTCCAATTCCAATATATATTTTTTAGGATGGGTGACCAGATCTGCACACACTATTCAAGGTGTGGGTGTACCATGGATTTATATAGAGGCAATGTGATATTTTCTGTCTTATTATCTATCCCTTTCTTAATGATTCCCAGCATTGTTTGCTTTTGTGACTGCTGCTGCACCTTGAGTGGATGTTTTCAGAGAACTGTCCACAATGACTCCAAAATCTCTTTCATGAGTGTTAACAGTTACTTCAGATGCCATCATTTTGTATGTATAGTTGAGATTGTTTTCCAATGTGCATTACTTGGCATTTATCAACATTGAATTTAAATTGCCATTTTGTTGCCCAGTCACCCAGTTTTGTGAGATCCCTTTGTAGCTCTTCACAGTCTGCCTGGGACTTAACTATCTTGAATAGTTTTGTATCATCTGCAAATTTTGCCACCTCACTGTTTACCCATTTTTCCAGATGAATATGTTGAACAGTACTGGTCCCAGTACTGACCCCTCAAGGATACCACTATTTATCTCTCTCCATTCTGAAAACTGATAATTTATTCCTACCCTTTGTTTCCCATCTTTTAACCAGTTACTGATCCATGAGACGACTGCCCTTTTATCTCATGATGGCTTACTTTTCAAAAGTCAATTTTAATTAAATACATTTTTTTAATTATTTTTTTTTTTAGAAATCTAGATCTGTTATGTGTTTTGGTGTAACTTGCATTTTCCTTATGTTAAATTTGCATAATCCTAACAAAACATTTACTTTATTCATATCTCTTTTATATATCTCATTGGACCTGACACCCCCCTGTAAATTCGAACACCCCCCCTAATTTCAATTCCTGGGGAAACCACTGGCTGGGAGTGTAAAAGCCCAGAGCTGCTGAGTTGAGGGTCCCTGAACTGGAACCTGATGTTGAGGGTAGGCCTGGATTCCCTTCCCAGCCACTGGGGGAGTGGCACAGACCAAGTAGTGGGGAGGAGGCCACCTGGGACAGTTTGCCTCAAAGGACTTGCGATACCCCAGAAGGGAGGAGGGCTAAGCTCTGAAGAGGAGAGTGCTGCAGCTTCAGGAGCATGAGAGGCCACGGCGTGAGTGAATGGAATGAGGGACTGAGTAACCCTAGGAAAGGGTGTCCCACCAGGTGACAGAGCTCATTCCTCAGATGAACCACCAGGAGGCACCACTGAGCGGTAAGTAGAGCAGTCTCCCTCACACAGACCTATGCTATACAGCAGGGGTGGCCAAACAGTGGCTCACAAATTAAAGCGTGGCTCCTGGAGTCCCCCCGTCCCCCATTCTTTGCCTACCAGACTGGGAGGAGGCTTCTACCCTGTGGTGAGGGGGGCCACTAGGGGGCTAGGGATTTCTGCCAGAGATGACTGGTGCCGCTGTGGAGGGGTTGACAATTTAAATCCCCTTTCTCCCCCGCCCCCAGGGCCGGCTCCAGGCCACAGCGCGCCAAGCACGTGCTTGGGGTGGCATGCCACGGGGGGCGCTCTGCCGGTTGTCGGGAGGGCGGCAGGCGGCTCCGGTGGACCTCCCGCAGGCGTGCCTGCGGAGGGTCTGCTGGTCCCGCGGCTCCGGTGGAGCATCCACCTGCGGGAGGTCCACCGGAGCCGCAGGACCGGCGAGCGGCAGAGCGCCCCCCACGGCGTGTCGCCATGCTTGGGGCGGCGAAATTGCTAGAGCCGGCCCTGCACCCCGCACAGCTTGAGTCATTAAGTTTGACCACCTCCTGTTCTAGAGCTAGGTGATGTGAAGATAAGCAGTTAACAGACAAATGACAGCCTGAATTATCTGAGGTGTAATTCAGTGGGTCTCAAACGTTTGTACTGGTGACCCCTTTCACATGGCATGCCTCTGAGTGGGACCCCCTCTTATGAGTTATAACACTTCTTTTATATATTTTTATATATTTAACACCAGTAAAAATGCTGGAGGCAAAGTGGGTTTGGGGTGGAGGGTGACAGCTCGTGACACCCCCCCCATGTAATAACCTCGTGACCCCCAAACCCCGATATAATTGATAGCCATGTCAATGCAAATGTATTGTGAGACATGGATTTGACAATGCAAAGAATAGTGCTTATTTGTAGAGCTAGTGAAAACTGTGCTGCCCAAATGGTGCCTCAGGGCCCTTTTTAACCCACAGCCTCCCAAGGAACTGTCATAGACAGCCTGACTTTCTGCAGCTGCTAATCACTGTAGGCCTTACATAGGGCTGGCTGACTTTGTCTCCCAAGTGCCTACTTGTCCAGTGGGAATTATCCGCTGGGTTAAAACAAATGATTAAAGGGAGAAAGGCAAGTCTGGTCTGCATCTCCCTTGCACTCCAGTACAAACGTTGTTTTGGAAGTGAGTGATGCTCTTCTATGGTTCCAGTTACTTCCAGAAAAATGTTTCTAATGAAGCTCAGTCCAAATTAGACTGTCAGACCCTTAGGGCAGGGACTGTCTCTTGCTATATATCTGTACAGTGCCTGGCACAGTGAGGCGAGAGTCTCATTCTGGGCCTTTAGGCACCAGTGCAATACAAAAAATGAATAGTTTGTTTATTTGCTGCTGCACATCCATACACTCTTGAGCACAAAGCTTGTATAGGAAAGGAAGAGTTCATTGCCCATTCCAAGGTGCTTTGATACTAGATCTTGTTCTGTAGGGCTCTGCTTTTCTCCGTATCCTACTGGACATCAGTTCCCTGCTCAGCCCTGCAGTGTAATATTAAATGAGTTTCTTCCCCTGGCTGGAACTCTGCAGGCTGTCAGGTCTGCGAAGGTGAGGATGCAGACCTCTCGCACTGGCTGGTGAGCAGCATTGATTTGAAAGCAGCATGTAGGACCTGGCCGCCCTTGTGGCAGAGCCAAAAATGTAGCAATGTCAGAAAATATGGGATTTCAGGCTTCCCCGCCCCTTGCAGCAAAACCGGTGTTGCCTTCTGTAGGCAGAATGCGCATGCAGCCAGTGATCAGGTTCTTGAGGACAATGGTGGAAGACTTACCAGTCACTGAGGATTAAGGGGAATGTTCTTGCTGAATGAATGTAGCCCTCCAATAACTGTTTAGCATTGTGTTCACTTTGCAAATGTCTTTTTCTAGCCCATAGTCCTGTAAATCAGAGACTCCTCTCTCTCCAGCACTGCAGTGAAAATGTAACCATAGTGGAAGCTTAACCTAGGATTCAGGAAAGCACTTAAGCACATTCTGAGCGTTTTAGACAAACACTTAAGCCTCCATCTTGAATAGGGATGCTTCTGTGAATCGGAACCTTAAAATGGGCTTATTTTTTATTAGAACTAGCCATCCCTTCCAAAGGGTTTCCCCTTCTATAAAGAAGCATGAGTTCTGCCATGATTCTGAGAAATAGTCATGCTCCTTTGGTAGTGCCCTTCAGCTCATTAACACTTTCTTCTCTTCCAGCCTTGTCTAGACCCACTTGACACAGTCTTTTTTTATGGCTTATTTGACATTCAATTTTTTTTTTCTTTCTAGACCAATGATACTTTGAATTTCTTTCATCCAAAGATCTCCAAGTGATTTTCAGATATTCATTAAATGAGCTTCACATCACCCCAGAGGTAGGTGATATTATCTCTTTTTAAAAAGGGAGGGGGGATGGGGGACTGGGGAAACCAAGGTAAATAACTTGCCAAAAGTCACTGAGCAAGTCAGTAAAAAACCAGGAACAGAAGCCTTAAATCCTGACTTCCCTTATGCTCTCCTAATCGTCAGCCCTTTCTGCAATGTAGTCATATGCGCACGTGATGCTTTGATTGTCCTCCCCTGGTCGCTCAATTACAATATTTCATAATGCAGGATATGCATGGTGGACCACATTACCTAGAATCCCGACCAGGAGGCTGGGTGTGACTGGTTTGAGAGAGCTGAAAGGGTTGGAGAGAGGGTTTTTTTTCGCAGCACATCTCATCTATCCTTACCAAAGAAAGCAACAACACAGAAGGAAAAAAAAAACCCACATATTGCATTACGCCATTTCTTCCTTTCTTCTCTGACTCTGCTTCAGCTCTGAGATGACTCACACATTGAGGAACTGTTCTGTGGTTTGGCACAGCCCACCAAACCACATTTTCAGCCCTTGGACTCAAATTAAAAAGCAGATCCAGATTCTAAAAGAGTGAAGCCTAGCAAATGTGCGTGCTGCCCATAGTGACTCGGTGCCATCAGCTTCTTCAGCTTGGACCTGATCTGAAAGAACTGCACTTCTCATCTAATCTCGGCGGCAGCATCTCACCCCTAGTAGCACTAACTGTGTTGAACAGGGCTAAAGGGCAATCGCCAAAGGTTAAAAACAGAAACACAGTAAGGATTTGATCATATTGACTGTAAACAGTCTAATGTTTTTGAAACAGCCTTTAAAAAAAACCAAAAAAACCCCCAGTCCTGTGAAATGTATCTGATTCTAACACCTTTGCTAATTCTCATGATTTGATTGCAAGTCCTGCAATATTTGAGGTTTTATTTAAAGTCCCAATTCCTGGAGACCAATGTTTATGTGAGAATCTCAGCTAGCTTGCTTTCTTAAGCTTCTAGCCCACATGGTTGCAGAGAAAATCATGAAAATGTGACTCACATACACCTTAAAGGCTCAAAATCCAGAAGGCAAATGAAAAGAATGCAACATTTATTTATTTATTTGTAAATCTCATCAAATTATTTCTGAATATTTGTGGTTAGCCATAATGCTTTTTGACATGCTGATTTCCCTCATCAGTGGCTAATTTGATTAGGCATGAGTTTCATTCCTAGTCTTTCTAACATCTTTCCAATTTACCCATGGATATTGTGAAGGAACATGAAGGAACAAAGGATGCTGTTTCAAAAATGTGAGGCATGTGACTTCTCTCTAGGGTTAGTAAGGCTGGTTTAGCACCCCAGCCTTTCACCACTGGAGACTGGATGCAAGTATTTCTTAGTGACAGGGTGACCATATTTCCCAAAGAGAGCACACGACACGCCGTAACCCTCTTCTCTCCCCACCCACCCCTGCTGCCCCCTGTGAGGCTGTTTGCCCGTGGCTGAAATTCTGCAGCCCCCCCACTCCCCTTTTGCGTGAAGCTGTTGCCTGTTGCTGGAACCCTGCAGGGGCCCCCTCAGGAGGCCGTTGCCCAGCACTGGAACTCTGCAGCCCTGTCTCCCCCCATACTGGAACACTACTGCCTGTCCCCAGCCTTGCCTCCCCTCCTGTTGGGGGCTGGCATCGCAAATGGGACCAATGCCGCCTTTTGAAAAAAAGTCAGGACAGCTGGGACAGGGCTTAAAAAAGGGACTGTCCCAGCCCAAACAGGACGTATGGTCACCCTACTTAGTGAGGTTGGTAATTTCATCTTTATCCCTATTTGTGCACAACACTTTGGTATAAAAAAGCCCCACTACTTATATCTGAAAGGGGACTGAAATAGCTGCAGGTCAGAACTGAGGTGGAATAGCAGAGGGGTAGGGAAAGGTTGCATAGAACATGCATTCATTGTGCCTGGTTTTATCCAGCCCTATTAACCCCTTGCTTTCATTAGCATCTACATTCTCTATAAAATTAGAAGCTAGACAAATAGGAGAGAGGACTTTCCATCTCTCTACTGGAGATGCTACCTTATTGTGCTGCCACTGGTTCCCGTTCCAAGGCTACAGCTTTTTCTCCCCACTACAGTATTAATTTTTGAAGGGAAAACATGCAGATGTTCTGCAGCTTGCTAGGACACTCAGAGATCATGCCTCATAGAGTAGATGCTGCCCAACTCTGCCTCCCTCCAGGCAATCATGATCCCGCTTCTCCCAACCCACTGGGCAATAAACACATGGAGACACTGTGGATTGGATACCAGGAGCTCTGCTTTGGGCTCTGCTCAGTTTCTTCAGCAAGCTTAGCCCACGTTTGCTTCCTTCCATGGAACAATGGGGAGGATCCAGTTCTATGTAATGATCCTGGGTCACTGCTGTAGGTACAGCCTATGCAAAGCCGTGGCAGCCACAGCACCTGGGCAACCCTAAGGCCCGTTTCCTCATTGTTTCCCCTGCTTTGCTCGTCTCTCTCCTCTTCAGAGCGCATGGGATATAGCAATGGAGGCTTCATTTACAATTAAAAACAAACAAGGGTCTGTGGGAATAGTAGCAGCTTCCCTTTCCCTGAAGCCTTCCGAGGGGAACTGGACAGGCTGGGAGTTAGCACTGTGATCAGGCACATCCTTGTCCAGCCACTCCCAGGCACTGCATTTCCAGCCGAAAAGGATCAGGAAGTTGGGGCAGGAGCAACATCACCCATTGACCTTTAATTCTATGAAGACTGGAACTTGCAACCTGGCACTAGATGATTTTTTTTCTTTTCTTTCTTCAGCTTAAGATCCACCTGGTTGCTGACAGGGAATCAGTTCATGGCCAGACTTTTTTTATTTTCTCAAGTAGATTAAAAGGATAAATGCCAATGCCGTGACAGAATCGCCAGCGAGCAGATTTGGAGCTGGGCTGCCAGAAGGGTTTTAATGCAAAATGTTGTTGTTGTTCTTTCATTATGCTCTATGAGAGCCTGATCTTTGCAAGCAACCCCTGCAAGCCAAGGCCACAAGCTTTTTGAAATAAAAAATCCAGTAGCATGACTGCAGCAACGTTATTGATGCTTCACACCACAGGCCCCTGACTGTGTTTCACTGTAGCTCCTGCTATTGATTGATATAGTTTTATTGTGTCTTGTCCCATGGAGTTGCCGTCTCTGTGGTTGGAATGGAAGGGATTTTGGAGAGAAGACATTTTTAGCATGCTCTGGCTGGGTCTTTGGTGACTATGACTTTGCTCTGTTAATTCCTAGATCTTTATAAATGAAGTGAAGTATCTTTATCTCCCTTTTAAATATGGGGAAACTGAAGCACAGAGCGATTAAAGTGACTTGCCTGCAATCACACATGAGATCAGAGCCAGGAATAGAGCCCAGATTCCTTAATACCATGCCTGTTCCATAGCCACTAGACCACAGCTTTACTACAGCTTTTAGAAGAGAAAATCTGAACTCCTTTGTTTAGGAACCTGCCTCTTTTCTTTCCAGTTGGACACAGTGGGAGGATGGTTTTGAGGAGACTGCTTGTTTCCATCAAGAGACTCACTGGAAATCCTAGTGGAAGGAGTTCTCTGTGCTCAAGCAATCCGTTGCCACTCTCCCTCTGTGTCATGCTCACCTGACCCCTGTGTAGCTTCATAAAGAAAAGAATCTGCTTCTGGCCCCATGCAGCTCTGCAGAGAAAGTCTTCCCTCTGTTAGATGATCTCTGACAGGTTATCATGGTTCAGAGGAACAAAGTCAGACTTGTCTACCCAAACTCTTCATAAATGTCAACCTGTCTGAAAGTTCTTAGCCATCTAATATCTATTACCAGCAGGCTATTGACCTGACTCAAATGGAAACCTGCTGGCAGGGCCGGCTTCACCTTTTTTGCCGCCCCAGGGAAAAAAAAGAAAAGATTGCGTTGCCGCTGAAGAGGAAGACAGGGAGTGAAGGACCCGCTGCCGAAGACTGAAGCGGACCGATTGAGCTGCTGCCGAAGTGCCGCCGCTACCAACCAGGACGTGCCACCCAAACAATGGACGGACTGCCACCCCTTTCTATTGGCCGTCCCAGGCACCTGCTTCCTTCGCTGGTGCCTGGAGTCGGCCCTTCCTACTGGTGAGGAAACAAAGAAGGCAGGGTTCCAATTTATGGGGCAAATATATCACAGGAATAACTCTAAAGACTTCATAACCACACTGTGGTGTATTGAGGACTTTGCTGGAATTGCAAGCTATCACTTTGAGTAGGGGCAGAAGAGAGGAGGGAGTTTCTGGTCCTGCTTGCAGGCAAGAGGGCTCTGTAGGGAAGCGTGCGATCAAGGCCAGCTCTTCAAAGAACCAGCCTACAGTAAGGTGGATTGGGTTGTGCGCCTCTGCCTTAGGGAGCAGCCTGCTTTGTCTCTCTCTGGGAGTTCTCATGTTAGGGTTCTGAATTCTAAGACTGAGCCTTGTTACATTGCAATCTTCCAACAAGATTTTTTTAATGTTTTTTTTTAATCTAACTTCTCTGTGTGTATGTCATGAATTTCTCACTCATGCTTAATAGACTTTCAAACCAACCCAGACTTTTGGACTAAACTCTTTCTATGTCACACTGGGATTAACTGCCTCCTGTTGCATCTGGTCTGTTCTCTCCTGAGAAGGAAAAATTACAAGTCTCAGCCATATTCTTACCTCACTTACACCCATGTAAATCCAGAGTACATTCATTAGCTTTTGTGAAGTTACTCTGGATTGACACTAGTCTAGATGTGGGCAAAATTTGGCCCTTGCTTTAATTTCATAGGTTCGTAGATTAAGGCCAGATGAGACCATTATCATCATCTAGTTTGACCTCCTGTATAACACAGGCCAAAGAACCCTGCCCAGTAACTTCTGCATTAAGACTGTAACTTCTGCTTGAGCTTTAGCATATCATTTAGAAAGATCTTCCATCTTGATTTAAGGACTGCAAATGATGGAGGAGCCACCATGTGATTCAAGGACTTCAGTAACTCAGACAGAGGTTATGGACGTAATACAGGCGCGGGTGGGCAAGGTTCTGTGGTCTGTAATGTGGAGGAGGTCAGACTAGATGATCATGATAGACTCAGACTCTAATGTCGGAAGAGACCATGTCCCTAGGTAAGTTGTTGTTATAGTTAATTACACTCACTGTTAAAAATGTACATGTTATTTCTAGTTTGAATGTATCTATCTTCAGCTTCCCAGCACTGGATCTCTTTATGCCTTTTTTTCTAGGTAGGTTAAAGAGCTATTCTGTGTTTGGATGGGGATATTTAAATTCTTTTTTGTTCAATATCTTTATCACTGATCTGAAAGAGCATTGGATTGAGAACAATCCCGGCATGTCATCACTCAAAATAACCCTATTTAGATGGTGATTCCTCTTTTACAATTACTTTTTACATTTTATCAGTTAACTAGTTTTTCATCCATTTTAATATGTTATGCATTGACTTTGTATAGTGCTATTTTTGTTTTCAGAACAGCACAAGGGTCAGAATGGCACTCAGTCAAGCGCCTGACAGAAGTCTATGTATATTATATCAACACAGTTACCTTTTATCAACAAAACTTGTCATCTCATCACAAAACAATATCTCGTTTGTTTGGCAAGACCTATTTTTGGTAACACCATGCTGGCTGGCTTTAATTGTGCTACTGACTTTTAATTCTTTACTGATTGCACCCCAGGACAGCTAATTAGACATTGTGACTAAAACTAAAAAGATGCTAACTATTATGTACAAATACAAATTTGCCATGTGTTTGTCAAAACTGGGTGCAATGAACTGGTGAACAAAGGATTGCAGTTTGGGCAGAAAATATTTGCAACCGAAAAGTGAGGTAAATTGAAGCTGTGTCAAATGGAAAAGAAATCTACAATTTAAAAAGTCCTCATCCAAACATTATGTGCCAGTCTACTGCACATCCACTGCGCGACTGTGTGATTTGCCAATAGCGTCTTTGTCTTTGAAGTAACCAAAATGCGTGCAAGACTTGGAATGCAGAAGTGGGCTGGGACAGATGCCTTGGGAAATTATTAGGAGAAAATATTACCTTGAATAAATTACAGTATTATGGTTCTTTCCTTTGATTGGAGTAGCACTGGGAATATGAAATGCACTGATGCTATTTTATTGAAATGAACCAACTTCTGCCGTAAATCTGCACAGGTGATGGATATTGTGCTGTAATTGTCGAATACCAGGGCTGCCCAGGGGTGGGCAAGTGTGGCAATTTGCCCCGGGCCCTGCAGGGGCCCCAAGAGCCCTGGCCGGCGGCGGTGCGGGTCTTCGGCGGCATTTTGGCAGCGGGGGGCCCTTCAGTCACTCCAGATCTTTGGCCGCATTTTAGCGGCGGGGGGCCCTTCAGTGCTGCTGAAGACGCAGAGGGATTGAAGGGCCCCCCGCTGCCGAAATGCTGCTGAAGACCCAAAATGCTGCTGGGTGAGTACAAGCGCCACAGCTCCCCCGCTTTGCCCCAGGCCCCCTGAATCCTCTGGGCGGCCCTGACAAATACATGGTGCCTGGAGGGGACAAAGTATACGGCTTTGAGCTCTGGGTATTCTGTCTCAGTCTAATTTAATCCTGGGTTTTGTACTGGCACCCATCACTGTACTACTGAATACCTCTCGGGTTGATAGTTTGGGATAGTAAGGTCCCATGTGGACTTTCTACAAGTCTTTGGCTCTTCTCGCTTTCCAGGCTCTGGGAAGTTCTGGTGGAGCTCTGGCTGGGTAGAAGGCAGTTGTAGTCCTGGTCAATCTGGTTATGGCAGAAGAACTGATGGAGTGGGAGATAGTTGTAGTTAACTGTAGACCTTCGTTTGGCTGGGGTTTTGAAGAGGGCTGACAGGATGCTTCCCATGATGATGAAGGAGTGAAAAGGACTCACTGTTGGTGTCTGGCTGGCTGAGTTCCTGTTGAAATGATTATTTTAGTGCTGCTAGGGCCTCGTTGTATTTACTGGATGGGTAACAATGTGTTTGGGCACCTAGAGCCTGGGCTCAGTGTCTTTTTATTTACCTTTAAAATCCTATAAATTGACACTGGAGCCCTTTTGTGATTATCTCCACTCAGGGCTGGAAAAGTAAATGCGACAGGCACTTATTACTGGCCTGGAAGCTCTGGCTAATGTTTCTGAGTTGTTACAGTCTGTACACACTGATTTCTCAAGTTCTTTGCTTCAGGTTTCTTTTTTTGTCTGCAGCAGCTGTCATCATTTTATCCCCTTATATTGTGAATTGTCCATTGCTTTTAATAGCAATGGAGCTGAATTCTGGCCCTCAAAAGGTGAGGTGGATCTGAACTTTGCCCCTTGCTCTGTTTGTTAATTAGGTTGGGGGTCCTCCAGGAGCTGCTGCAATTGGGGATCAGGGCACCATTGTGCTATGTGCTCTGTAAACATATAGGAAACAGACAGTGCCTGCCCCAAAGAGCTTACAGTCCTGGGTAAAGATTAGAAACCACTGTGCCTGGGCTAGGTTGAACCAGAACAGCCCTGAACATGGGTACGGTTCAGATCTGAACTTTGCCGCTTGGGCCAAGCTGTCTTGTCAAGACGTGCTGCATTGGAAAGAGTTTGTGCAGCTCCCATAGTGCCTGATGGGGTGGGGATTGGGGGGGTGGGGCCTTTTCTGAACGAGATGACGATGATTAATTATTATTATTGCACAATGAGGGATTATGATTGGATTTGCCGCTAAATACTACAGCACTTAGCACTTCCACACCACAGCACTTTGCATGTTCAAAGTGTTGTACAAACATTAACTAAATTACCAATATGATGGGATTATTAAGCAGCGTCTGACCTTGCATTTCTCAGGGAAGGGCGGAGAACGTTTAGAAGCTTAACCCTACACACTGCAGTTTAATTAGCTTCCAAGATTGTGTCGCATGGCGCCAGGAATTTGGAGTGTGTTTTTGTTTGGTTTTTTAAAGGTGGAAGAATTTAGTAGTTATGCAAATAAAATGAAAAGCACTGGCTTAGTGAGGGCAGGTGCCATGCAAGTTTCTCCTGTTCAGCTCTGCCATGCATGGGCTTGATGTGGGAATTACTGGGTGAGGTTCCTTGGCCTCTACTAAGCAGGAGGTCAGACTAAATGATCATGGGGTCCCTTCTGGCCTTGCCCTGTGTGAATCTAGGAGTGTTCCTCAATCTTGATCTGCCGCACACTCTGCTCATTCCAGGCCTCTGCCTTGGAGAAAATCCCAACACTGCTGCATTACATCAAACTATCTTTGGCAATCAATGGGTTGGGCACTAATTCCCTGCACCACCACCTCTGGGCACTCTGGGAACAGCCTGTTCCACAGCATGGGGTGCATTCGTTTTGATAGATGATAATATTTTAGCGCTGTTCATTTTGTCCATTTTGTTGCATGGCTCATTTGGCTGCTCTTTTGACAAAATGTCTTGGCAGTCTTTTTTTCAGCACCCTAACTGGGAGGGTAATTAACCATTGGACAATTCACCAGGGGTCACTGGTGGATTCTTTATCACTGGCAAATTTAAATCAAGGTTGGATTTATTTATTTTATTTTTGTTAGAAGAACTGCCCTAGTTCAAAAGGAATTATTTGGGGGCAGTTCTCTGTCCTGTGTGATACAGAAGGTCTGTCTAGATGACCACAATGGTCCTTTCTGGCCTTGGAATCTATGAGAGGACCAGGATGTGTTGCACCAGGGAGCTTAACAAGTAAGTGTAGGAACTTCCTAGTTAGGGAATTCTCTATTTGCTGCTTAAAGCATGGCTCTTTACATCTATGTCCTCACACTACATGGTGTCAGCAGTGAGGGAATCCTTCTCTCTAAAGAAGGAGTAATGGGGGTGACGGGTGGAAAGAGACCTCCTCCCCATCCCCTGCTGGAGTGGTAAGAGAATGGGAAAACAGGGTGGACACCTGTGAAAGCTGCGTCGGGAAGGAGGAAGATCCCTGTCTCAGTGCAGGAATAGAGCCCATAGCACACATGGATCTGTTAGAGGAATTTGATTTTGGCAATTCAGGCAGCTGGCCTTGCTGGATCCATAGATTTGCGTGATTCCTGGTTTAACAGAGAAAGCAGAAGAATACTAGGTAAATGGCCTGATATTTGCCATGGGTGATGCTGCTGTTGCTGATATCCTATGTGCCCCACCCTTCACTAATGAGGAAGAAAGAATACTTCAAAGTGAAAAAGGCTTTTGATGGAATACGGAATGTTGAAAGAAGCGCTAATAAGCGACAAGATTGTTGTTGGTAACTGAGACACCAATTTGTCCTCTCAGCTTCAATTAGACCCAGATCTCACACCAGCCAAAGCTATAGCAGAAGTTAGAATGCAAGAAATCAGCAACGTGACTTACAGGCGAACAGCACAGGGCAGATCACATCAGACAATAGTGACACCGTAGAGAGAAAAGACACAAACGTGAAAGCAGTCAGACAATACTATTTACAAGATAAGAACAGTGCACAATTAGAGAGTGGGAGACCAAAGAACCCTGAAAGAAGGGAAGCTTGGAAAATAAGGTAAGACTCCAACCCACTGCAGGTAGCAATGTCCAGCGAAAGAAGCAGAATGTAGGAGATGCCACAAAATGGGACATTTTGCACTAGCATGCTGGTCAGCAAAACCAGTGGAACCAATCCAAGAGAAGATGTTATCGGATGACAAGAAGTCCACAGTACTAGAGATTATAGCCTCAATAGAACAGTTAACACCTTGGTATACAAGTATGAATTTAAAGGGTCAATACTTTACATTTAAATTTGAAACTTGGGTAGCAGTAACTGTAGTTCCAAAAAAGATCACACGTGGGACTAGTAACACTACACTGGATGTTTGCGGTCAGTTCCTTGGGAAATTGAAGAAAGGATGGAAAGTTCTTCAACACATAATATATGTAACCCAAGGACTGACAACTCCCCTACTAGGCTTGGCAGCAATATAAGGACTACACCTAGAAGAGGAACTGGAATGCATTAATGGCGAAATGTAAACTGTATAGGAGATGTAGCCACACGTCTTCACAGGGCTAGGAAAGCTGTCAGGGAAGTACAAAATAGATCTGGTGTCCTCACAGACTTTCTTTGCTCTTACATCCCCCATGCCACATCCCCATACCCTTGCTAAGGAAGGTCAAAGAAGTATTAAAGAGAGAAGTTATGAGGTTATTTCCCAGATAGAAGAACCCTCTGACTGGCATGGGGGGATGGTTGTGGTACCAAAACCCAGTGGCAAATTTTGGATTTGTGTGGACTTTACACAACTAAATAAAAGCATGTGCAGAGAAAGACACATGCTTCCTGCAGTTGACCAAACATTTCCAGTTATCAGAAGCCAAAGTCTTTTCAAAATTAGATACTACAGCAGGCTTCTGGCAAGTCCCCCTCAGTAAAGAATCTATACTATTGACTACATTTATCACCCCGTTTGGAAGGTGATGTTTCAATTGTCTCCCATTTAGCATATCTTCAGCACCAGAACACTTTTAAAAGAGAATCTCTCAGATCATGGCAGGTTTGCCTGGCATCCTTTGCCATGCAGATTGTGTCGGTATGTGGTAGAGATAGAAGTGAACATGATGAGAGACTACATGCAGTTTTGAGATGCTTATAACAAGCCAAGTCTCACTCCAAATGAGAAATATAAGTTTGTGAAGAAGCAGATAAAATTTGTGGCAAATGGGGAATTCAATTGGATTCAGAGAAACGGAAGGCATTACTTGTTACTTGAACCCAAAGATGTTTCTGCTGTAAGAAGATTTCTGGACATGACAAAATTCTTAACTAATTTAGCTCAATCAACAAAATGCTTAAGAGATCTTTGTAATGGTCATAATATGCGGATCTGGGGAGCACACAACAAAATACCTTTAATCAAATAAAAACTATTGACATCTCTTCCTGCTTTGGCACAATATTTGGTAACTATCCAACAGCAATAGCAGTGGATGCATCATCATCATGGTTTAGGAGCAGGGCTCTCACAAAAACAACCAGAAGGAGACCGGAATGGCACTGTGAACAGCTCAGTGCATATCTCTTTGAATTGAATTTTAACCTAGAAACAGACTCTTAGAGGCATGATTGAGTTCAAAATGACTGGATGATCTTCCACCTAGGATTCAAAGATTTTGACTATGGTTAATGCAATTTTCTTTCAATATTGAACATATACTGTAGAAAATACTCACAGAAACTACACTCTATCTGAAGCCCCAGTTGAGTAGCTACCAAGAGAAGAAGAAAAAGATTTAGAGAAATATGTCAGTCTACACTGACCTTGTTCTGGCAGCAGTTGCAGAACCTGCCAGCAAATTAGAGGTGAACAACAAAAGGATGAGACTTGCCAGAAACTGACTCAACTGTGCCAAAGGGGGTGGGGTTGAGTCAGCTTCCAACAGGCCTATTGCCATATTGGCAGGACTGAAGTGACCTTAACCTGGCTGAAGGACAGCACATTCCTATACCAAAGGTACTTTAGAGAGAGATGCTGTACAAAATCCATGAGTAACACCAAGATATAAACAAGTGTTGTGCACGAGCACAATAATCCATATGCCGGCCTGGCCTGAGTAGGCAAATTCAGAATGTCATGGACCGCCAGATATGTAATGGGGGGGGGGGGAAACAATCGTCAGAACCATTACTCTCTACAAAGCTACCTGACAGACCTTGGCAATGGGTAGCCACAGATTTGCTTTTACTGGAAAGGACACACTTACATTAGTGTAGTTAATTACTTCTCCAGTTATACTGACTTGGCTATACTTACACAGACTTCATCGGCACAGGTCATCCAGAAACTAAAGTCAATATCTGCAAGACATGGAGTTCCTGGAGTTCTTATATATCATAATGGGCCTCAATTTACCTTGGAAACATTCGTAGCATTTGTGCAGGACTTTAATTTTGACCTTTTTACTAGTAGTCCACATTACCTCCAGAGCAACGGGGAGGTGAAGAGAGCGGTGCAGACTTTAAAAAGGCTTCAGCAAAAATAGTGAACCTATATAAAGCACTCTTGGCATATCGATCAACACCTCTTGCATCTGGACTACCTCCAGCAGAACTTCTGGTGGGAAGATGACTAAGGATGGCTTTTCCTGTGGAACCCATACAGCTTAAACCTAAGTGGCCTGACCTGAGGCAATTTTGAAAATGGGATGCTGAAATACAAATTTGGCAGCAAGAAAACTTCAGTGTTTGGCACAGAACAAAAGCACTCCCTGAAATGAGATCAGGGAACAAAGTTTTTTGACTCAAAAACTCCAACACTTAGAACTGCTCGTAACTGCAGAAACTACCAGCTCTTGCCTCGTGGAGACTCATACGGGACTTCTCTGGAGGAATCGGATTAATCGATCAATATTTCCCAAGGCAACAAAAATTGGATCTCAGACCTGCAGGCACTCTGTCAGGAACTGAGCCCCCTCCACGAGGAACTCCATCTGGAACTCAACAGAAGTGAACAGGGTTGGGAAGACTAATCAGACCCCCTCAAAGAATTGATCTTTAGAATACTGCTCAGGATTATTTACATGCAATTGATAAGGGAACATAGCAGTGTAAATAGTTTTCAGAAATTTGAAGTTTATTCTGAATTGGTGGGTGTGTGTATTATATATACACATACATATATAGAGTCTTCAATTTTTAATCCTTTGAGAAATGTGGAGTTTGTAGTCCTCCAGAGAGGACCAGGATGCGTTGCAGCAGGGAACTTAATAAACTTAGGACATTTTTTCTGGTTAGGGAGTTCTCTAGTTGCTGCTTATATCTATGACCTCACAGTGCATATAGTTCTTTATTTTTAACTCTATTGGCAAGCAACCTGGAAAGCTTCTCCCATCACTTCTCCCTTGCTCTGAATATATAAGGCTAACTCATCCAGCCCTTATTCCGGGCCAGATCTTGGAAAAGAGGCCTTTGTTGGGCCAGGAAACTTCCAGAGTTTGGATTCATGAAATTTCCTCTGAGTCATCTATACAGGGATCAAGGTTCAATCTACAGAGAGCGAGAGGCAGGGGATGAGAGCTCAGAAGTTCTATGTGGAGATAGCTAGAGAATAGACTAAGGAAGAAGAGGCAGAACTTACCCAAGTTTACTCAAAACTCTCCAGAGGAGGAGGAGGAGGAGGAGGCACATCACAGATGGGGACTCCATACCATCTAATGCTGACATGTCCACCTCCATTCCCTCCCCACACAACCATGCGCCCTCTAAAATCGGGCAGTCCTTAATCAATGAACAGGCTTCCATGGAGTTAAACAGCATGTTGCCTTGTTAGCGCAACCCCTCCTTTTACACCAATGTACCCCATTTGTGTGGTTTCCCACACTTTTCCCATGGCCCGTTGCCTGCTTTGAGAAGGCTTGTTCTGCTCCTCAGTCCTTCTCTTCAGAAGGAGTTTTTTGCCTGAGTAAGAATGTACGGACCCTAGGATTCTGGCCAGGGAATGTACTTGTCTAACTTTCGTGGCTTTCGTTATTGTTTGCTAAATGTATTATGTTAGTTACCTTGGACTGCACTGAGGGTGAAATTCAGCCCTGTGCAGAGAGCATGCATGAGGCCTATGTGTCACTAGCTAGGCCAAGAACTTCAAAGGAATTTAGGTGCCTGAATCCCATTGGTTTCAATGGGACTTAGTTACCTTTTGAGGATCTGGGTCTATTGCCCATGCTACATGGTGTATAGTCATTTTGCTGGCCCTGTGTACCTGGGTGAATTTCAGCCCAATAAATCACAGGTTAAGAAATTATCTTTATCCAAACTTCATGAGTCTGTAGATTATATTTCTTGATGTTAGGAATCTTCAGCTAAAGAAATAAAAGCAAAATTGTTAAACTTTCCTAATAAATTATCATTTAAAAACAGCCAGAATTCAACACGAATTGGTTAATGTAGTGCCGCTTTCCAATGGGCTTTAATAGCAATTCTGAGTATTGTTTTTCTCATGCAGTAAATGATGCAGTTAAGTGCCTGTCATGTTACTCGTCAGACTTAATATTGTCAGGTTCATGTGAATTTTTCCTAGGAGGGATTTATCTTAAAATGAACCCTAAGGATCAACTGAACTTGGCAGGTAAATAAAGGAATTAATTGCCCACTAATGAACCTAATTGCTCTATGAGAATGCAAAAAGCCACAGCTCCTGTCAGAATATTAGATGCTACTACCTGCCCCAGAAAGTGCTGAGAAGTTACGCTAGCCTTTCAAGAAAAGGCTTGTGTAACCATGCCTTCTTGGGTCATAACTAAGGATGCCAAATGTAGGACAAACTGATGAGAAATAAGACAAACACAACCCCAAACTGGGGGTTATTCTTCCATAAGATATACCGAGACAACTACAAAAGTAAACTTCTGTTTCACCACACTGGCTAATAAGAAGTCATAAAGCAGTTTCCTCGGGCATTCCAGTTCTTATGTCACCACCAAAAACACTAGATTCAGAGATGAGTAGTTCTTTACAACCGCTTTCATCAAATAAAAGGTTCTTCTGATCCCAAAGGACCAGCCACACACCCAGGTCAATATATAATTCCGATCTTACCCAAAAATCACACTGATGATAATCCTTTAGTCAGGAGCGGTGCCAGGGCTTTTGGCGACCTAGGCAGGGGTCCTTCCGTGCCCCCAGTCGTTGGCAGCAATTCTGCGGTGGGGGGGTCCTTCCGCGCTCCCGGTCTTCGGGGCACTTCAGCGGTGGGTCCGGAGCGAGTGAAGAACCCGCCGCAGAATTGCCGCCTAAGACCTGGAGCGCGGAAGGTCTCCCTGCCGCCAAATTGCCGCCGAGGGTGGCAAAATGCTGCCCCCCCCCCCCAAATCCTAGGCGGTCGCCTAAATGGAAGCGCCAGCCCTGCCTTTAGTATTGAAAATCTAAAGATTTATTCATAGAAAGAAAGAAAGGTGAGAGTTAAAATTGATTAAAGGAACCAAATACATACAATAAATGCAGAGTTCTTAGTTCAGGCTTGTAGCAGCGATGGAATAAACTACTGGCTTGAATCAAGTCTCTGGCTGCTTCCAAATCATTGTAAGGACCTCAATCCAGTTAGAATGCTCCCATTAGTATAGTTCATAGTCCAGAGGTTTGGGCAGGAAAAAGGCAAAATGGAGGAGTTTCCTTGTGGAGGGAATCCCATTGTTCTTACTGTGGAGAAATACAGTAACAAGATGATGGTTGGAGTCAGGTGGGCAAGTCACATGTCCATGCATTTTGCCTACTCACAGCAGGAAATTCCATTAAGTCTTCATTGTCAGTTAAATGTTCATTTGAGGGGCCACTCAATTTGAATAGTCCCTCCAAGATGTGCTGGCTAGCTACTTTGTGGGTGGTATCTCAGGAGCAAACATTTGAAATCCAAGTATAGAACCAATACTCATAACTTCAAATACAAAAATGATACATGCATACATGATAGCAAATGATGGCAAAATCATAACCAGCAAATCATAACCTTTTCACAGACACCTCACCTGAGAACCTTTGTACAAGATTTGTTGCACAGATATAACAGTGGTTGCAACAATGATCTATATGGTCATATTTTAATCAGATAATGTCACAGCTTGGTAGAATCCCATAAATTAATTTCATTCACTTTGAACACAGTGCCTTTTGGGAAGAATTCGTCTCTGCCCGAGCTCGGAACCCATATAACTTGTTCATTGGGGCCAACTTGAATCCTCCCTTATGTTTTTCCATATTCCTCCTCCCCATATTTTTGTTGACCCCCCTAGACCAATTAGCCCCAAATCCAAATGACACTTTGACACATTTCTTTATCCATCAAAGAGCTATTGAAAGGTGGCACAGCCTAATGGTTAGCAGATATGTGCAGGCTTGGGGTCTATCGCTGGTTCTGCCACCAATTCATTGGGTGTGACCTTGGCCAAATCATTTACCCTGTCTACGCCACAGATTCTCCACCATTGGGGATTATAGGGGCTTCACACAGCTTTGTCGGCTGCTTTGCGACCCTTTGTAAGTGCTTATTATTTATGCAATGAAACCAGAATATAGCCCAAAGAGCTTGCAAGATAGGTATAGCCATTTAAAAACAAAGGACATCTTGCTTCTAGAATTGCACCACTTCTAACTCCAAGCGAGATTTGGGAGCATTGTGGTGAAGCCCCAAGTAGACACAGTGGGCTTGGGCTTCCCAAAGAGTTTCAGATTACCAACGTATCAATATCTTTAGGAGAATCTGGGATTTCCACCCTGGTGTAGACTTGATAAGCTTGGAAAAAGTAGGAGAAAAGTCTGAAATGTAGATGTACTCCTTTGGCTGGTGATAATTATTATTTTGTTTTGATTTATCGTTCACAGGAATTTTATGAGACCCTTGCAGGCATAATTCTGTCTCTTTTGTGCATATTTTATTTTTCACCAAAATTGAAAGAGGACAGGATATTTAGCAGAATAACTTTGATGGCTGGGTGGGGATCAGAGAAGATTTGGTCTTGCGCCAAATGAAGGGAACGCAAAGGAATGAAAAGAATCCAGTTTATTGCAGCACTATATTATTTTCTGTGTTTGAAAGAGCACTTTGACTGAAGTGCCAGTCCTAAAAAAACTGAGAGTTTACTACACAATTTGGTTTATGCTCTTTAACAAAGCCAGATTTTCAAAAGAGCTCAGCTCCCATCTACAATATTGCAAACCCTGAGTGTTCAAAAATCATGATTGGCTTCAAACAGTAATAATTTTGGACCTCTTTTTATTTGCCTTCTGGTTTCTGTGTCTGTAGGATACACTCGTTTCACGTTTTCAAGCTTCTCCCAGCAACTAAGAGTGCTAGAAATGTCCTTTTTTTGAATGAAAGTGAGATTCTCATGCAAGCTCTTCATTCCAGCAGGTGGGGATTTAAAAAAAGAGCATATATCATATGCTCACAAAAAAATTGCGAGACCTGAGAGCGCTGCATTTAGGCATAACAAGTGGCTAAAGTTTCCAAAAAGCTCAACATGATCATGTAAGTATTTCAATAGGTGCGACTGGTGCTGAGCCCTTTGGAAATTTGGCCCTTAGTTTAGATGCCTAAAAGGGGGCTGACGTCTTTTGAAACTCTGGCCCTTAAAGCTCTTGCTCTTTTATGTATTCAATTTGTGCCTCACTGGAGTAAAATCCCAGCTGTCCAAGCAGACACTTGTCTGCAAATTGCCATAACACCTTTTGGAGATGTAGCTTTCCCATTAAGGCATTCTGGCTCCTGCGTCTAACTTTGAAATGATTCTAATCCTGTGCATTGGCAACTATAGGATTTATGTACACAAGAGATCTGGGAGGTGTATTCTTATTTGAAGAGCCAGAAAATCAGCCAAGCATTAGGCTCACCTATTCTCTCCTACTGTAGCTGTAGAAATAGAAACTGGCTTTGCTTGAAAAATGATTTTGTTTGCAATCTATCAGTCATTCATTTTCTTTTCCCCCTCATCAGTTTCAGGAATTTCTTCAGTTCTGATTGATCATATTGGGTTTTAAAAGAAGAAAATTAAAATAGGAAAACAAAAGGCAGTGATTAAAATGACTTATGTGGCTTTTTGTTTGTTTGTTTGTTTGTTGCAAAGGTTTTATTTCACCTAACTTTGATATGTAGCCAACAGAAGCATTGGGTCAGAAGAGCATAGAAAGGGTGATCTGCACTTACAGTGATACAGGACTTGCAATGTCAGTTAGGACGGTGATTTTATTACTGACGTGGTTATGCTGGCAAAACCTGCCTTATGTAGACGAGACTTAATTTCTGGTGGTGGCTCGTCTAAAGAAGCAGCAGGAAGCTTTCTTCTGTAACTGCACCAGGCATGTGTGTTGCATGGAGGGTGTTTTTTTTTTTAATTCTATTAGTCCAGCAGGAAGGAACAGCCCCACTAAATGGTTTCTAGACTCAGCTACCCTCTCCAGGTGCAATCCTTCCCATGCTTATCACACCACCAGGGACGTTGACTGACCAGTGGTCATGCAATGTGCCAAGAAGAGCTGTGCGAATAACAGACCTTTCAGTTCTCTGGCAACTCTGAAAAACTGGGGTGAGGGAGATTTTATTTCAGGTCAAACTGAAAACAACATTTTTAGAAATTTTCAGTGAATCAAAAAAGTCAGAAAAAAATCATTTTAGGTAAAAACAAATGTTTTGTTTAGATTTTGACCAATTTTAAACTATTTCTTTAAAAAATATGAAAGGAAATTTTGAAACAAAAAGTTGTTTCAAGCCAAAAAAATCAAAAGGTTTAACTTCAAAAATGTCAAAAGATACATTTCAATGTTTTTCAGATGTTTCTGGGTTTTTTTTGTTTGTTTGTTTTTGACTGAAACAATTCGGTCAAACCAACTCCAGTTTGGAAAATGTTGCGGTATTGCCAAATCTGCATTTTTTGCCAAAAAAAAGGTTCACCAGAAAAAATTCACACAGCTCTACCACTGAGCATCCAATGCTTACAAAGGATTCTCTGTACTTTCCAGGGTCAGATCTTCAAAGAGTTGGGTACGTGCTGGGTACTGAGTGCTTTTGAGAATCTTGCCTCGTGAATATTCATACAATATCTTGCAAGAACCTATAACATCAATAGGCTGTCAGCTAGCCATTCTGATGGTCTTCTACAAAGACTTCTCACTTGCTAATGTTCTTCCCCACACTTGAACACTTTCCCCCATATTGCAAGTCAATATTGCTCCCATTGGCTCTAACACCACTGACATTATAGCCTCTCTTACCTGCTTGTCCATGTGATGTCTATGGGCCGTGGGCCAGACTTCCAGTAGTGCTCATCACCCACCATTGGGTCCAGATCTCCCAAGGGGTTCAATTCCCACTTGGACACCTACAATTAAATGCAGTGTTATACATCTAGGAACAAGGAATGGAGGCCATCCCTAAAGAGTGGGGGACTGTATCCTGGAAAGCAGCGACTCTGAAAAGGATTTAGTGGTCACAGTGGACCAGCAACTGAATGTGACTTCCCAGTGAGATGCCATGACAAAAAGGGCTAATGGGATCCTTGGCTATTTAAACAGGAGAGTAGTGAATAAGAGTAGGAAGGTGATTTTTACCTGTGTGTACGGCATTGATGAGACCGATTCTGGAATATTGTGTCCAGTTCTGGTGTGAAGACTTTAAAAAGATACTGAAAAACTGGAGAGGATGCAGAAAAGAGCCACAAAAATGATTTGAAGGCTGGAGAAAATAGAGACTGAAAGCTCTCCATCTGTTTTAGCTTATCAAAAAGCAGATTGAGAGGTGACTTGATTACAGTGGGTCAGAACCTTTCTGGGGAGAAAATACCAGGTACTAAAGAGCATAACAAGGACCAATAGCTGGCAGCTGAAGCCAGACAAATTCAAATTAGAAACTGGGCAAACATTTTTAACAGTGAGGGTGATTAATCACTGGAGCAAACTACCAAGGGAAGCAGTGGATTTTCCATATCTTGATGTCTTTATATCCAGACAGGATGCCTTTCTGGAAGATCTGCTGTAGCCAAACAAAGTTATTGGGCTTGCTACAGGGTAACTAGGTGAAAAGTAATGGTCTGTGCTATACAAGAGGTCAGACTAGTTGATCTAATGCTCCCTTTTGGCTTTATGAAACTCTCTGAATCCATGAAGCAGTCAGACTTTCAAAACAGCTCAGGACCTAGCAGCTCCCGCTGATACCAGAAAGTTTATTTCCAAATACAGGGCACAGATTTCAGGTGGTAAGAAATGCTGCTCGGCACCATGTGCACGTTCCAAGCACCGCGCGGCTCCGCCTGGCTGAGCGAGCTGGGCACTTGCACAGCTGTATGACTTCAGACATTCCTGGTGATTCTGCAAAGGTCAGTCCTTCACTCAGAAATGTGTTTCTGATTACATTCTGCCCCCTTGCAGATAACAATGCAGTCAGTGACAAATTTAGGGGAAGATAGGCTTTCAGAGCAGCTACCATGCATTTGCCTTCCACTGGCTGACACAGCTCATCTGGTTTAACTTCTGCATGGCAACTGAGTGCCAATCAAGCCTGTCGCTGCTTGCCTCAGAGAGTGCAATTCCCTTTAAAAACCGGATGGCCACTCAGCCCAGGGAAGGATTGGCTCTTCTGTCAGTAACACAACAATTACAATGACTGATGTCTAAGTCAGACACATCAGAAAACTCCTCTAGAAATAAGCAACCCTTTTCTTTCTAGCCAAATCACGTGCTGTGCTGGGAAGTGGGGGAGAGCACTGCTCCTGTGAGAAGATAAAGCATGACTTTAGAGTGGAGATCTCTGTCTTATGTCTTATAAAGCACACAGGGGCCATCACAGATCGGACAGGAAGGCCTGGCAATCATACAAAGTCTTATATGGTCTTCTCTGAAACGGAACTGGTAGACTTCTGTTCTAAACAGTCACCTACAGAGGAATGGATGGTCCAGTGATGAAGCCCCTAGTTGAGAGAGACATGAGTTCAAGTCTCTGCTCTACCACAGTTTTCCTGTGTGACCTTGGGCAGTAACTTGGTCTCTGTGTGTCTCAGATCCCATCTGTAAAATAGGGATCATAGCGGTGCCCACCTCACAGGGATTGTGGGAGGAGAAGTGCATTAATGATTGTGAGATGCTCAGACAATGTGCTAATAGGGACTATGTAAGTACCTCAGACAGACACAGGGCAGCCTGGAGAAGACCTTGACGGTTGCCTTCCGGTTAGGCTGACAGGGAGTGGGAAGCCTTCACTCTGGGGCTGTTTGCCCCAGAACCAGGGTTCCATTACTCACAGAATTTCTAAATTTGTGGGTTTCATTCCAAATGGGAATGGAGCCAAATTTTGAAATCTCAAAATTCTCTTGGAAATAGAATCGCCCCTCTCCTCACAGCAATCCCGCTCCATACAGGGGTCCCATACATGTCATATCCTGGTTCTTTATAGCGGTTCGTTTTGGTGCATAACCTGTTTTCTGTTGGCAGCTTTTACCTTGGAAAGAGGCTAATTTTCTGTTAATTCCAGATGGGCCTGAACGGAAAGCCCAGATCTAGAGGTGCATGAGTGGGGGGTGAACAGCATCCTGAGCAGCACGCCCATTTTGTTGCTTCGGCTTATCTCCAAAGGATAGAACAATGGGGTGGGAATCAGGAGACCTGGATTGTTGGCCTGGCTCTGGCACTGACCTGCTTGGGCTAGACACTTCGGGTCAGAAATTCCTCCTGATTTTTGGAGATTTAGTTTTTTGATTCCTCAGCTTGCGATAGCTAGAGTCTTACTGTTACAGGTCAATGGAAGACATGCTTGCTCAGCATTTAATAATGCCAAACAGGCCTGAGTGGTGTCTAGTTGTGCACCCAGAAGTTAGTGGACCCCAAATTAGTGGATCTTTTGGTCATAACCTGTCTGTGCCTACATTTTCCCATCTGTAACCTGGAGACAACGATGCTTATCTAGGAATTCCTTCCTGACCAACCTGGCTCCCAAGTCAGGAATAGTGATATGAATTAGTGAAAAAAATTTCCCCAAACCATGGTGTACATGTCAATTCCAGATTGGCCTGAACTGAAATCCTGGATCCAAATATCCTCACACTTGGACACAGCTGGAGCAGAACATTCTAGTTCGGGCCCATCTTTTGTTCCAGTGGGATCTCTGATGTACAATCATCATCTGGCTCCTCTCTTTTGATTAGCTGGGCAGTGTCATGTGGGCTCAGTTAATACTAGTCGGCCAGCTGCCCAGCAGCCACTGCTGCTGTTCTCTTGCTCAGTCCCTGGCTATATAAGTCCCTGGTTAATGTGAGGGCGTGGGGGTTGTATTGCAAGTATTTTTTCCCCCTTGTAGATCATTTTTATCCCCTTCTGCCAAGGATGCTGACCAAGCTCTCTGAGCCATGAGCTCCCCTCTCTCCTCCCGACAAGATTACAAAAGAAGCTGTCTGAAAGCGCCAGGATGGCTGACACAGGGAGAAAGAAAGAAAAAGAAATCACAAAAACTCATGCAACATGTCTGCGGTGGTGACTAATGGCTATTAGCCCTTATTGCTGTCAGGTGAACTGGTAGCCAAGCCTCAGACATGTGGTCATTGTCAAGAGGAATTTTTGACTCTCCTCTCAGGAGCGCCTCCTCCACCCCTCCCCAACCATTAATTACTTCCACCATCCTTCCAAACTGCCAAGGAGTGAGGAGCAGCAGAGCTGGAGATGAAAGGAAGCAGCGGCTGCCCCGGTTTCCAGGTCTTTCAAATAACCAGTCTGTAATAACTTCCACAGCCAAGGGAAACGACCACGCAGTGGGAGGAAGGTCAGCTCTGAGGGGAGGAAGGTTCTCGTGCAGCAGTGATGTAGTGGCTCCTAATGGAAGAAACCTGTGGAATTAATCAAGCCCCGTGCCTCATTTGTTAATGACAGCAGGTTTGAAAAAACAGCAGCCGTTCACCTCTGTCAGAAGATGGGATCCTAGAACTCCAGCCAAGGGCTGTCAGGCCAGCAAGGTTAGGGATCAGGTCCCTCCCTGCGTTCATAAAGCAGATGAACAGTTTCTGTGGAGGTGGATGGCAGAGATGATTGGGTTTTCTGGAGTAGCTCACGCAGCCTGTGTGTCTCCTTTCTCTAAGTCAGCTTCTGGGAAGCTACAACCTAGGCCAATGCTGACCTCCCATGCTTGGCTTCCTGGCTGTCATGCATGAAGTCCGTCATGCTCAGTTTCACTCAGATTAGCCTGCGGTATTGAGATGACATTGTTCTGGCATGCTTGCTTCAGAAAGCAACAGCTCTGTGGAACCAGTTAAGGCAGTCTGGGCCCAGCTCCTATCTCTGAAGATGGGAGCATTCTCCCTCCCATATTCCCCCCACCCCACCCCGAAGTGTGGCCTTGATTTCATGGGCCAGAGACAAGCAAGAATCAAAGTGGAATAATTACTGCTAGTGTCTGATAAATCCCCCACCCCCACAGGACACCACTGCTGGGGCCTGCAATCAGCCACAGGAGCCATGGAGGTGTGACAGGTGAATAGCTGGGGAGGGTTTTTTCTGGCACAGCTATGTGATGAGCTGAGGAGTGGGGTCAGCTAAAAGGAACCTTGGCTTTCTGAATCAGGTAAAAACTCCCCACACAGATCAAAATTCTGTGTAACATACAAACATTGAGTCTTTGCACCATGCTACCAGCACATTCTGGCCATGAAAAGTACATCCAGCCCCACCAGGATCACCTCAGTGTAGGGGGATCCTCTGAAGAAATAGGGTGTGGCTGGTCCTCCTCTATGCCCTCCTAATCCCTGACTGTGGTTTCAGCCTCTTGGAGCTATTAGCAATTTCTCTGTGTTAGAGCATTGCTGAAGTTGCTCTAATTAATGCAAAGAGGCTGCCTTTGCCAACAGCAGCCTCAGGCTTGGAGGAACACAGAGTCGAGCTTTATAACACCCTTGCACGCATTCCTCTCAGCTTATGTTATCAGCTCTTTGAAAATACATGTGGCTCAGGTCCTATATAACTGTCATGTATTTTACATATTAGGCTTGTCAGAGTCTAATAGAGAAAAACTGATAGGTACGGGATAGAAAGGAGTAGGTCTTTTCATATAAACAGTCCACACGCATAAAAAATGACATACAGTCTCATTATAGGAAACATATGCGTCCTTTCTGCATAGGTTGGGCAGATTTCTGTTTGAAGAGATGACAGTCTAACTGAATCACCAAGCTGTATATTGTATCAGGTTACACCCAAGAGAGTGACAGTATTTTCTAAACTGAAGGCTCTTTTTACGTTCCAGTCCCTTTCACAGGAGAGCAGCTGGACTCTGCCTTTTAGGGCAGGATGGTCAAAAATTGTGCAAGGTCACTTGCGTCACCTTTAGCATGTTGTTTAACTTCACTGTGCCTCGGTTTCCCCAAAGGCAAAATTGAAATACTTATCCACATTTGTGGAGATCTTTGACACTTACAGGTGAAAGTGCTTTATAACGTAAATGTAAAAAACAATGATACTTTATTGTAAAATGGTAAATTAAATGATCTTGTATTGATTAACAGTTCCCAACTCTCTGAGGCAAGTGAATCAGTGTATTGAACTAAGCGCTGACAGAATCCACACTGTTTGCCTTTTTAACAAACTAGGATACTAATTTCCTGAAAGACCAGTGAATTTGGGGTTATTTGTTTATTTAGCAAAATTGTGGATGGGAATGTGTTGCTATCATATATTTGTGACCTAAATTTTACATTATCCTGCTACTGCATCAGAACCCAAAAGTGAAATTGACTAGCCTGTTTCTGTAGTTACTAGCTGTGTGCAATGCAAAAAACTAAGAAAACATCCTGCCTGATGAAAATGGGAGGTGCTGGGCCCAGAGCTCCTTTGAAAACCTGGCCCCAAATACTGGGGAAATTATTTGTAAATTTATTTCTGTTGTAATAAATGAGGTGGTGTTAGTAACACAGAGGACATTTTTTAGAAAGAGAGTATTGTAGCAGGGAAGTTTTTCTTTTTAATCTGAACATCTCAAACTACATTTACACCAGTGGTTTGTCTTGGAGCTTTGGGCAAGTGACATGCAAACAACCTCACATTCCCTCTTGCACACTGTATGGTTTGATTATAGAACCCGATACTTTCAGATTCTTTTATAATTGGCTCTCGCGCTCTCTCTGTGTCAGACACAGCAAAAGAGCGCTAGTTTTTTGCAGTCCAACAGTGCATTAAAGTCTTTAGTCCCATTAAAGTATTAAATTTTTGCTCAATCCTTAACTAAGCCCTCCTCGCTTGAATTAAGGCATTAAGCTTTCATTAAAGTTAACACACTGACAAAGTTTCATTTCTGCCCTGCCTTAACTGGACCACACCAGTTTGTGGCCCCAGTTGTCAGTTGATACTATAAAATCAGGAAGCACGTTTCTTTAAAGCTTTCCCCCCTCTCCCAAGTGTGAATGAGCAAACGGAGGGACGTGTCAGCACTCGTTAGCTGAGCACCGAGCCCTACCCGTGCGTTTGAAATCACCTCACAAAATGCACTAAGACAGACAGTGATGTAGGACCAGTAACCTGTCACCCTGGTTCCTTTCCCTTGATACGGATGGCAAGACCTCCAGCACAACAGAAGCCCTTGTTGGCTATCTCAGCAGAGAGGCATTTGCATGGAGAATTACTGTGCGTGGTCTCTCAGGAAGAGGATGGTGGCTCATTGGAGAGGCAGTGTGAGGCTGGTTTTACTGCTACTGCCTGGGCAGGACATGGTCTTTGACCCAACCAGAGGCCTCTGTCCCCAAGGCTGTCAGCCAGGTATGTTCCACAAGCATTTGAGGCCCCGTTAAAGTCAATGGGAGTTTTGAAATTGATTTCAGTGGGGCCAGGATTTCATTCTAGACTCTCAAAAGAGCTCAGCTGTCATTCAGGCACCAGAATTAGAGGCCTGATATTTCAAAAGAGCTCAGTGTGGTAAGGGCCTGATGATCAGTTGCTTGTGATATGAACCTGCCTTCTCCTGGCATTGTGAATATTCAGGCCCTGGCTGCGAATGCACTTCTGAAAATCTGGCTCTTACCTTAGTGGGGAAATGCGAGCCTGGTACGTCTGAAAATCCAAACCTGGCATTTAAAGTTTAAAAACAAAACCAGCCAGGTTTCCAAAGCGCAAATGGAACCGCATAGTTTGGAAGGTAAGGGGCAGATTCTGAGCTCATGTAAATTGACTTCACTAGAGCGACGACCATTGGCACCCACTCAGACGTTGGCCCTAGATATTCTAGGTTCGGTGGGGAAGTGGGAGGCACAGATTATTCTCACTGTAGCAGCTTGGGGCTGCTGCATCCCAGCAAGGTTTCACGTTCCAGGGGAGAGCAGGGTCTGGGGAATCTACTCAAACAAGCGTGTTCTGCTGTGCTTTCCTGGAATTGTTTTGTTTTGTTGGTGAAAAACAGAATGAGTTTCTTGCTGGTTTCTTGCTCATTTCGTCAGACGCTGACATGCATCTGACGAAGTGAGTATTCACCCACGAAAGCTCATGCTCCAAAGCGTCTGTTAGTCTATAAGGTGCCACAGGATTCTTTGCTGCTTTTGCTGGTTTAGTGCAATGTTCAGCTTATCCTATTTGTTTCCATGGGAGTAGAGGGTACTGGCTCCCTTGTCCGCCCCTCCCAACCCCCACATTCTCATTGTCTTCATGTTTCATTGAAATCTTCCATCAAAATCTGCATACTCGGACTTGTCCAAACCAGCTCATCCACTGCTGTCACTGCAACAGCAGCTTCTCCTTAGAGTGGACTAGAATTGGCAAAGAGAGAACTGAGGTTTTAAAAATACACGGTGCTTCTAGGGCACCTCTCACCCAGAAATCTTATAATTGGACAAACACTAATTGGGCTCCATGATGCCCCTGTGAGTCATGTAAATACTACTAACCCATTTTCAATTTGGGGAAATTATGGCACACAGCAGGTAAGTGATTTGCTCACAGATAAGTCAGCACCAGAAGTCCTGACTCCTAGATCCCTGCTTTAACCACTAGACCATTCCTACTTTACTGAAAAGTTATACCTCTGATGGTGCATACCGTATATTTTCCATTAGTAGCCATATGCTCTGTTGTTTGCCAACACTGTCTTGAAAGGAAATGACATTTTCAGAGCAGACAGGACCTGGAGGTCCTTTCACAACCAGGAGCATGTCAGCAAAGGCTGAGAGTTAAGTGAGTTGCCTGGCTGGGCCTTCAACACCCTGGCTAGAAAAGGGAACCCCTCTCAGGTGTAAAGTAATGTCCCATGGTGTCTCTCTTCCAAAACATTGAAAAGGAGAACAACTTTTCATAACACATCCTGAGAAGCTGAGCAGAGCAGGGGACTGGGCAAGGGCCACCCACGTTATGGCCCCTCGCAACCTCGCCAGCTTCTCAAATAGCAGTGCCGCAGCATCTCCTTTTCTCTAGCAGACCTTCCCAACGCCAGCATGCCCTTTGGCCTTCCCCCCAGCTTGCTCTCCTAAGAGAGCTGCTCTGGAGGACAGGCTGCGGAGTACTCGTTTTCCTGAGAAGAAACATGTGTTCTAGTCACGTGTACCTTCTTCTCATTTGCAGTGGGGAGATTAGAAATGCTCAGTTTTTTAAACTTTAAGATAATGGATTCAGTACTCCTCTCAGTTATGCTTTGACACAGGCGCTTGAGGTCAAAGGGTTTACACCAGGAAAAGGATATGGCACACCATTTGTCCGTGGCTGCCAAATCATTCCTCAGTAGGGATACTCTTAAAATTGCTCTGTGCTTTTTACATTATTTTCCTATTTAATTGTATTAAAGTTCTGGCAGAAATAATTAGGTGGCGTGTGAACCAGTACAACATGGCAAGGGACTGGAAATGAGATTTACAATGTACTTTTTTCTGTTTAAAAAAATCACTACCAGCAACCCTACAATAATAAACCAGCATGTTCATTCCAGCACTTGGGAGCAATCTCTCAATAATTGGCCAGCATATGCAGTCCAGCACTCATGAGCAACCTCCAATACACCAAGCAGAATGCTGCCACTAGCACTCTGAGGGCCTGATCTAAAGTCCACTGAAGTCAATCAGAATCTGGAATGATGTGTTTACTTACAATATGTTATTCAGCCACTAGATGTCTCTGTGTGCTATAGAGTTCTGGACAGTGTGTGATAACTGGTAAACATGGGGGCCAAAGATGGAATTCAAGCTGTGTGGAAATCTGTTTTGTTAGTTTGTGGTTGTAGTTGTTTTGTTTAATAAATGCCTTCTTTGAAGGACTGTAATTCTGTACATCACGAGTGGCACAATCTGGGCCCTCTGCAGTGCTCCATGAGAACAAGGCCAACTAGCATAAGGTGTGACCAGATCCCAGCCCAGCTCTTTGCACACATGCTAGTGCCCCAGGGCAGGCACGGGGAAAGTACACACTATACTGTTGCAACTACCAATAGCACTGTTTGGTGCATGCCTCCACATGCCCCTTCAGCAATCTGCTACTGCTGTTTTGGGGCTACAGATCCACAAACCCCTTTCTCTTGGGCTTCTCAGAGGAACAAGGAGAATATAGTGTGGGCCACAGAATGCTAAATTTGAGATAAAAGATGGTCTATAAATGTGAGCTACTGTAGTGTTGTTGTTTATTGGTATTGTCATTTCTTTCTCCAGATGTAGCCACTAATTAGCAGCATGGAGATGAGTATTTAAAAGTGGACAGGCTTCATGATAGATCTCCAGCAAGTGCCTGGAAAGCCAAGGCAATGAGCCTGGAATAAATCACTGGATTTCCTGACCATGAACAGTAAACTTCAACCCTTGTCATGAACTTACCTTTTTTATCACATCCTTCTGCATCCACTTATCACAGCTGGATCTTGGGTTCACTCAGCACACCAGTGAAAACAAGGAACAACTTGCCAACTGCTTTTCTTTTTCTTGGGGAGAGAAACGTTGGTCCATTGGTCAGAGCCGGACGACTCTCTGAGGAGCCCTTTTATTGTGTGTGTGGGCAGTAATCTCCTGCCCTCTCAGCCACGGGAAGCCAGGGTTGCGTCTTCCTTAAGTAAACTGGAATTTGTAAAGAAATGGCTGTAGGTGCTGACAGCCCCCCGGTAGTTCCAGAGATGTGAGCGAGTGAAGGGAAATGTGAAAACAAACCAACAGCAATTGGGGAGAGATTTGAATCAAAGCAGCACCTTGACTCACAATATTTAATAACCATTCTGACAGCATGTGTTGGACTTGTACCCACATCCACTCTTCACTAGCTGTTAAATACACCATAGACAGGCCCTAAGGCTTTAAGATTAAGCTTGATAAGTTTATGGAAGGGATGGTATGATGGGATAGCCTAATTTTGGCAATTGATCTTTGATTATCAGCAGATAAGTATGCCCAGTGGTCGGTGATGGGATGTTGGATGGGATGGGATCTGAGTTACTGCAGAGAATTCTTTTCTGAGTGCTGGCTGGTGAGTCTTATCCACATGCTCAGGGTTTAGCTGATCGCCATATTTGGGGTCGGGAAGGAATTTTCCTCCGGGGCAGATTGGCAGAGGCCCTGGAGGTTTTTCGCCTTCCTCTGTAGCGTGGGGCATGGGTCACTTGCTGGTGGATTCTCTGCAGCTTGAGGTCTTCAAACCACAATTTGAAGACTTCAATAACTCAGACAGAGGTTAGGGGTTTGTTAAAGAAGTGGATGGGTAGGGTCCTGTGGCCTGCTTTGTGCAGGGGGTCGGACTAGATGATCACATTGGTCCCTTCTGACCCTAGAATCTATGAGTCTATCTATGAGTCTATTCTTCAACTGCTGCCCACATGTTGGCCCAATTCATCCCCTTCCACAGAGAAACCCAAAACTGAGGGAGGGAATGTTCACCAGATCTCTTCCCCAGACAGAATGCTATCGGCGGGGAGAGGGAGGAGAGAAAGGCACTTGCATTGCTTTCTGTTGAAAAGGCTGTGAGGACAGAGCCTCAGGGATCCCCTGGAGACCATGGCAATCTCAGTAAAGGTCCAAGGCCTGTGTACCAGCTCTGGCTCCCAGCAATCTCCCAGCTCTGTGGGCTCCAGATACCCATATCCACAGAAAAGTCGGCACAGCTCTGGGGGATTTCTGCAGGCCTGGAGGGGTGATGATCTACACCACAGCCTGACAGACTGGCTGTATTTTACACCCACTGTGCGCCGGTGGACATGGCAACACAAGCCTGCAGGGCAGTGGTGAATGGAGCCCAGCACATGTAGGCATGAGACAAGGTCTTTTTCAGACACAGCATAAGAAGGAAAGCAGAAGTTTCATTTTTCTCTGCCTGGTGGTTCCTGAGGTAGGGCCTCCCAGTCGCAGTGCCATTACTTACTAACGGCGGGCCTGAGCCAGAGAGGTACTGAGTGGCTCTGACTCCCCCTGACATCGGTAGGGTTCCAAGTTCTCAGCACCTCCCAGGAGGCACTCAGCACCTTGCAGGATCAGACCCTTCTAAATTCCTTTAACGGAGACTTTGTTTATTTAACCTAATGGGTTTTCAGCCATCACCAGTGTGGATGGATCAAATGTAGAATAAACAGGACATGATCCTGAGTGGTGCTGAGCCCCTTCAGTTTCCACCAGCTTTAACAGGAGTTTATGGCACTTTTGCAGGACTCTGTCCTGTATTTTACTAAGGGTTGGTATAAAATGTGCCCCAAATGACCCTGCGACCATCATGCACTACTGCTCAAGCCTGGGGAAGGGATGACTAGCTTTTCAAAGCCTCTGTTTGTCATATGAGGTGTCCAGTAATTAGCCAACAACAGAAGAGTTTTTCAGCAAACCCTGGCTCTCCAGCCTTGGATCTGTGTGATGACAGCAAGTGGAAGAATTGCCAAGACATGAAAACATCTCATCCTTGAGCAAATAGATCCCAGCAGTGAGCCCGTCCCCGAGGAGTGGGTGACAGGGAACTGGGCAAGCAGTTCGGGAATATGGTGCCTATGCGTGCCAAGGAAGTGCCTAGTCTAGCTCAAAGGGAAGGATTGGCTGGAAGGGGGTTTTGGGGAGGAAAGAGGGATTCCAAGCTGTGAAATTATGAGACAAGGACTAACTGGATTCGGAAAACCCCCTTAGTCAAGAGCTTAACCTCCCCCATCCCCCCATGCAGTTGTCTGGTGCTCATGAAAGAAGAGAGAGTGACAGCCCCAGAGCAATAAGGACCAAGACTTTCAAGTGACTTGGGGTGTTTAAATTTGTGGGTGCCCAACAGGGCCTGGTCTCCCGAGGGGGCAAGTGTTCTGAAAATCGAGCCCCTTAAAGTTATCTCAGGGGAGGCCTGTGTCACGGGACTGTCAGTTACAGTTCTCCCAGCAAACCCTCCTAGTGGAAATGCAGCTGATAGCAGCAAATGAGGGGTTTTGCGGGTGTAACTTAGGCTACGTCTACACTACAGCATAAAATCGAAATTACTAAAACCGGTTTTATAAAACCGATATTATAAAATCGATTTTATGCATCCACACTAGGGCACATTAATTCGGTGGTGTGCGTCCATGGTCCTAGGCTACCATCGATTTCCGGAGTGGTGCACTCTGGGTAGCTACATTAAAGGAATGAGACCAATAACTTCGATTTCCGTCCACACTAACCCTAAATCGATATAGTAATATCGATTTTAGGGTTACTCCTCTCATTGGGGAGGAGTACAGAAATCAATTTTAAGAGCCCTTAAAATGGATTTAAAGTGCCTTGTAGTGTGGACGGGTACAGAGTTAAATCGATTTAACGCTGTTTAAATCGATTTAACTGTGTAGTGTGGACCAGGCCTTACACAGGAAATAAGCTATACTGGCAAAAAGGAGGCAGGTAAAACTGTGCCTACACTAGGGCTTTTGCCGGCACAGCTATGCTTAACTTTTTCACACTCCTAACAGACCAGTGTAGACCAGGTCTTAGGCCCCCCAAATCACAAGCTGCTTTAGAAACTCTGTCCCCAGCAGGAATACAGCATGGACGGCAGCCGTGCAAACTTCCTACTACCTTACACTGCCCTGGCAGCATACAGTAAATCTGCTCTGACCTGCAAGGAATTCATTGCCTCAGGGTAACAGTGAGGCCAAGAGGTTTCAGAAAAGGATTGGACAGTATATGGCTAGCCAACTTCTAGTGAATGTGGCGGGGGGGAGAAACTTTCCATGTGGGCAGTTTATCCTACAGCTGCCTGCTGCACGGTAGGCAGGTTGGTGTTGGCATATAGGAGTTTAATTGTAGATAATTAAACTCTTATATGCCAACACCAATCTCCTGGTGGTGATTTGCTGATTGTGATAACTGCAAGCAGAGGAAGGTATAGACAGGGATCTAAATGGCTGGACTGCAGAGCCAAATACACCAGAGGGATAAAGCAGGAGATTTTAGCACTGGTAATTCTTTAATGAATTAAATGAATCTTTGTTGGCAATATCTGCTTATGACAGAAACATTTTGGAGATGTGTTTTAATGCATCCACAGTAGGATTTCAGAGGCAGAAATGCAAGACTAAACAGAGGTGGGGAGAGAGCTTTGTAAATCATCAGCACAGAGAGAAAGTATTTCAAATCACGGGAGGGAAAGGAGTCTCCCCTGGGGAGATAATACAAATGAAGTGTAACTGGAGGTCTGATGCAATAGCTTTATCAGAGAGCAGTACAGAAAGTCTGGTAAAGAAGGAAATAGGCACAAGACCTACTTTCTCTCAGAGCTGATTCTGACCGTTCAATGGGATTGTACCTCAAATCAGGAATCGGTGCCTGCTCAGCTTGCTCACTCGAGTAGTACCACTAGTGGATAACTCCTGAGTAAAGTGAGCAGGTTTTGGCCTGGGGTGTGATTTGTGTGCCTCTGAGGAGGTAGTTAAGCTATGCAGGCATAGTGGGGTTTGAAAGTGCAGGTACTTATGCAAGCCCCTGGCTGCCCATGGAAATAGAAATAGTTTTCACATGCCTGTTTGTGTCCCTGAGCACGGATCGCAGTCATAGCTGAGGTGATTACTGATCTTCAATGGGCATCTCTTGGAAGTGTTGGGTACCAGTCCAAAATGGAGCAGGTAGGTGTAGGGACAGGCCTTAGATGACCCCACTGGGTGTGGGCCAATAATTTTTTCTGATTATTCTTCTCTTACAGGCATTTGTTTGAGATGACTAGTACCCAGCACCAGCCCAAAGCAGCAGTGGCAAGAATGCCTCTAGTGCTGATTTGGATGATGAATCCAATCAGCTGGTGAGAGTGCAGTCCCTCCAGAGACAGAGAGACTCCATCGGTGGGAATGCAGCTGTCCGTGAGTACGGGTCTATCAAGGGGGGGAAGCTGCATCAGCAAAGAGAGGGATAGCTCGGTGGTTGGTGCATTAGCCTACTAAACCCAGGGCTGCAAGTTCAGTCCTTGAGGGGGCCATTTGGGGATTGAGTTGGGGATTGGTCCTACTTTGAGCAGAGGGCTGGACTAGATGACCTCCTGAGGTCCTTTCCAACCCTGAGATTCTATGAAAGAGAGCAGGTATCCCTGAGAGCAAGTCAATGTATCCAAATGGGAACTTGCAGAGAGCCAGATCCTTGACACACTTCCTGGCTGCTTTGCACTTACAAAAATAATATTTATTTGTATCATCATCACATCCAGGCACCCTAATCATGGCCTGAGACCCCATTGCGCTAGGCGCTGTACAAAGACAGAACAAAAAGATGGTCCCTGCCCCAAAGAGCCAGTGGTTGTAAGTATAAGACAAGAGACAACAGATGGATACAGGCTGGGGAACACAAGGAAACAATGGGGCAGTGTTGGTCAGCATGATGAGCAGTAGTTTCAGATCTGAATTAGTCTCAGGTTTTGTGTAGGTGTCATAGCAGAGGAGAGTGGTAAGGAGGGATTTGACAGAGGCTGACGAGTTGGTTTTGCGGGTGCTTACCGGGGGCACCTCCCTGGGGTGAGGAGCAGCATGGGACAAAGCATAAAGGAACTATATTAGAAAATATTACAGGTGGGCGATTGAGACTGGCCTCATGGGCAGATAGGAAGTGGGCATTGACCTTGCCATAGCGAGTGAGAGATGCCAGAGTAACCGGCCACTTGGGGATTCACCTAGTGTTAGGGCAATCACCAGGTGGCAGAGCACTAGCAATCAGCCCTATGCTACTCCCCCTATTACAGCCCCTGACCTACGGCATGCCAGCCGGACAGGCGGGAGGGGTGGGCAGAAGGACATGGCTAGGGTGCCACTGTACTTCGGTGATCCTCAATTTTCAGAACAGCTCTTTGGGGACAGTTGTGGCTGGGAAAACTGTAGCAGCTCTGACTTACACCTTTAGCCAAAACACGAAAAAGGTGATGTGAAGCCACATTTGTGGTACAACCTCCCAGTGGTGGTAGGAAAGCAGCCATGCAGCTGGGGAGCTACCTCTTAAGGACTTGCATGGTACTTGTAAATCTATTATGATGGATGCCTGGGAAGGGACAGAAATATGTCTGTGTCATAGGGAGCACAGCACAGTGTTTGCCTAGCAGTCCTTTCTTGTGGGGCTACTGTTTGTAGGTGAACCGTGGTGTTTGTTCCCTGATGGCTAAACTGGTCATTTGGTTAGATCTGGGCAGGAGGGAGTAGGGGGTTTTGTGTGTGTGTGTGTGTGTGTGTGTGTGTGGTGGTGGTGGGGTAAATCTGGACAGGCAGGAGTGGGGTGTGTGCGGTTAGATCTGGGCAGGCGGGAGTGAACTCTGTGTGTGGGTGTGTGGGTGTGTGTGTGAGAGAGAGAGAGAGAGAGAGAGAGAGATTTAAAACAAATACAGGTCAGAATTTGCTGGACCCAAAGAATTGCATGTCAGCTCCCAGGCAGTTTTGAGACGACATGAAATAGAGAAGGGTTCACACCTGTTACTAGACTTGAATGTGTTTAGCAAAGAAATATTTGTGCCTTCTGTCTTGTAGCGCTCGGTGAATTGTTCCAGTGTCCCCTCCTGTTTGATTCGGTGACCCTCTGCTCCACGGTTTTGCTGCTGAGGCTGCTTGGCGGTATCAGTGTTTGGGATATCTTGGCTTGAGTAAATCCGATGGGGAAGGACTGGGGCAACGTCCATATCAGTTTGACTGTGGGGATTGACAGGGAAGGGGCTCTTGGATACGTGGTGAAAGTAGGAGGACAGCCATGTTGGAAGAGAGATCAGTGAGGGAACTCTGGAGATTTCCTTTGTTAGGAATGAATATACCCAGCCCTATCCCTGCCTCCTGGAAGCCTTTGAAGTCATCGTTGACTTGGAGAGCAATTTCCAAAGGTCCTGGGGGATCAGCGTGATGCAAGCATTTTAGAAACAACACTGGGGAGAGGGGTTGGTCTCAAAGAGCCAAAGTCTCACTTGTTTTTGGAGTGTTTAATACCCAGCCAAAATACCAGGGCAGCTGGATGCAGAGTCCCTCCCTCTGGGGTTTGTGCCATGGACTAGTACTGTTTTCCAAATGGGTCAGAGTGTCTGGTTAATAAATAACCTGGTGCACAGGTGGAATCTGAGTCAGAGGGCTTCATGAGACATTGGATTACATGGCACCAGATGTTCTCAAACCACAGATACCGGATTGTAACACTAACACACACACACACACACACACACGTCAATAGAAATTCCTGCTTGTTGGCTTTCCAACTAATTTGTACTTATTTCAAAGCCTGTCCATGGAAATTGAGAGGTATGATGTCCTGGGAGCAGAGAGAAAGAGATTAAGAAAGATGAGCTCTGGGAACAGTGAAAGAGAGACTAACCCCTGGGAACCACACGTGAGAGAGGGGCCCTGAGAACACAGTAAGAAGCAATAAAGGCAGACAGGCGCTGGGAATATAAGGAGATGCAGTGATAGAGAGAGAGGAAGACAGATTTTAGGAAATGTGCACACATTAAGCTGGACCACAAGCCTCAGGGCTCAGAGCAGCCCAGGGGGAGCTGCAATGGGAAACTCGTGTGTTACTTGAATCTTAGATTGTAAACTCTTTGTGGAAGGGACCACAATCTATCTCTATTTCTGTGCTGCACCTAGGACAACAGGGTCTGGGCCCCACGGTGGACCTGTAGGCAAGATGATGATAATCATAGATTCCAATTTGCATAGCATATGAGAGTGAAAAGGACATGTCTACTTGCCTCCATCCCAGGGACAAATAAACGACAGACAGCTGTGTGTGGGGAGGTAGGGCCAGAGTTCTATCTCTGTGCCGCTGGCAGGCAGTCTAGCTAGTGATCAGGGGGTCTGTTTACTCCTATGCTGTCACTGATCCATCACAGCAGCTCAAGGTATGTCACCAGTAATGGGTTAGTGGCTGGCAATGAACATGGGGGGATGGATAGCTCAGTGGTTTGCACAGTGGCCTGCTAAACCAAGGGTTGTGAGTTCAATCCTTGAGGGGGCCATTTAGAGATTTGGGGATTGGTCCTGCTTTGAGCAGGGGGTTGGACTAGATGATCTACTGAGGTCCCTTCCAACCCTAATAATCTATGAAATAATATATGCCACCCACTGGGTGCTCAGCAATATCTCATGAAGAATCTTGGAGATTGGAATCTGTTTAACTTTGGGCCATGCAGCAAAGTAAGCCAGCACAGCCCACTTGAGCGGGAACTGAGCCTGTTTAGTGCAGGGCTGAATTTGGCCCAGAACTTCTGTCCAGACCGCAAGGTTAACCCATCCTTCTCTCTTTAAAAAGTGCACATGGGAGTTCAAGATCCCATGGTGCAAAACATAGGCTGGGGGACCTTACTTTAACTCCCGGCAGAACCCTCTGACATTGACACAGCCTTAGGAATGAAACCAAGACATGCGTGACATTTGAGTCCACAGCCTTAGGACTTAGACAAAGGACTGCGCCCAGCTAAGCTACACTGAGACCTCTGGCACCTGATTAACAATATTCAACTGCATCCAAGATTTATTCTTCCATAGCTCTTACACAGTGCTCTGCATCATCAGTAGTTCTCAAAGGGCTTTACAAAGGAGGTCAGAATCATTATTCCCATTTTACAGGTGAGGAAACAGAGGCTCAAGGAAATGAAGTGATTTTCCCAAGGTTATCCATTAGGCCAGTGGCAGAGCCAGGACTAGAAGCCAGGTCCAGTGCTCTGTCCACTAGGCCACGCTGCCCCCACTGCATACTAGATTTCTATAGCATATTAAATTAGTTCTAACTATTCCAGAGGTGTTTCTTGACCTAGACTGATTGAGTTTACCTGATTGATAAGTGCCTCATTGCCAGCTTCAAAGCTTCATTTGATAAGTAGAGAATGTGGGTACAGATGTTTTAGTCCATGCATTTTAATGAATCTACAATTTATGCCCAGACTAGCTGATTACTTATCCTGCTAAGTCTTCAAAGAAGAGTGTCTAAGAAACCCAAAGTTGAACTGGAGGGATGTGACCTTGACTCAGGAAAGTTAATTCAAATTTAAAAATTCTTTGTGTCACAGTCATCTCTTGTGTGTATGGAACTTGCCATCAGACTTGTCTCAATACTTGTACAGTATGGAGGTGGGGGAGCAGAGGTTGAGAGGGAAAAGCCCCTGTTTGTTAGTTTTATTTGGATGGCATTTTAATGATAATTCTCCCCTCTGTTCTTTCGTGGGGCGATAAGAATCTCTTTTCTTCTTGGCTTTTTGAGGGCACTGGAAGGCATCCTGGGTCAACGAGGCTGCCCTTTATCCTCGCCCATCCATCATGGTCCTGGCTGGTGATGGGTTCAAGGTGTTGCCGTTCTGAGATCCTAAGCAGCTACTAATGCCTCCTCCTCAGACTGATGTCTGACTTGTTTTTTCAGTAACCCAAGCTTTCCCCCCTTCATCCAAGAGAGAATTTAAAGCATCTGCTACTACAGCTTTCCAAAGATGACAGGGAAAACCAATGGAGATTTTCATTGTGTTTTTTATTTCCAGGAGCAAATTTCATCATTCAGATGTTATGTTTGTTAATGACTTTCCCCCCTTTATTTTCATTTTCAAGTGACTCTGCAATTGTAGAACCTAGCTGGAATCAGAAGCAAAATACAGCGTAGGAAGGGATGTGCTTGTGGTGCTGCTGGCACGGCTGACAGAAGCAAGCACAAGCAAGCACTGGAAATCGCAAGAAAGCCCCATTTTCTCCCAGCTGATGTTAAGGGCGTTACACTGGTGTAAATGCCAGTGAGAGTGAAATCAGAAATGCCCCAGAAGATTTTACTTCTCAAGAAGACTAAAGATGAGCCGCTGGGGCTAAATTCTACCTTGTGCAGCCCATTGACATCAATTATTTCTGAATCTTGACATCAGTGTGGTTGCTCGTGGCTTAAATCCGGGCAGAATTTAGCCCAGGGTGGTTGGTAGTTTTAAAGGGACAGAGAAGCTATTGAGAATGAAGTTGACAACACACGGACAACTAAGGTGGGACACAAACTTAGAAGTTCATTGTGATAGGTCAGTTCTCTATTCATGCTTCCCCATCACGCTTTACTATGAGTCAGGAACATCACACAGTGATTGTAACCCTGGGCACATCAGGGAAAGCTGAGGAAGGAAAATCAGTCCTAAATTCCGCCCTTCCTTTTGTATCACGGACTTAACATTATTGAACGTTGCCTGATGCTTGTATTTTTATAGCCGTGTGATACGAGTCACAGGAAAATGGCATTTGTAATACAGTCCTGGATGCAATCCAAATGATAGATGTTCTTGATGCTACCATGCCCCTGATGGAAGTTTGGGATGACTGTCGTTTTCTCTGATCTGAGGGACACCAGCATGCAAGTTCTATGCAAGCTCTGGAACCCTGGAGTTGGTGCCAGAACAGAAATGCACGTGGCAGCCAGACAGTGACAATGGATTCTTGCCATCTCTGCTAATCCCTCCAAATAAATTACACCAAGACTGCAAACTCCAGTGTAACTCTTTTGACGCCAGTCATGTTACATCAGGGATCATTCTGGCCTCTGATCTCCGGAGGTTATTGGTGAAGGTAAGATTAAAGATTTCAAGTCTATGCCATCCCAGGGATGGAGATGCAGAAAACCCTCCCCATTTCCTAGAGCCCAGAATCCTGCTGATCCAGAGGGTGTCTGGAAAGGGTCCATAAATCTCACATACACTTTTGGAGTTCTCATCACAGTCTCGCATTGTAAAGGGAACTTTTTCTAAGATCCCCATATATAGGACAATGAAATTTTGTCTCGGTTTTCATTTATTATTTTTGCACCAGTTGTCCTGGATCAGATCATAAACTTGTCCTCACTGGTAATGTGCTTTTTTAGGGACTAGGGGGACAGTTAAATTTAATTCACCTCCTAGCATGAAATTATTCATGGCTCTAAACTTGTAATTACCAGGCCTAGATTTAGGAAGCCCGTAGTTATGAGAAATTTGATATCTTAAGACTTAAAATAAATGTTTCACAAGGTTTATCCTTTGCCCACTGCAGAATACATTAGGCTCCAGCATCTGTGTATCATCCCCATCCATTTGCATCAGCTGATTGCACCTGTAAGTCATTCATCATGGAGCCATCACCACTGGCTCATTAGTTAATAAAATTCAATTGGGGGAGGAGATGTGAGAGCTCAGCCAGGATTATTTACCATTGTGCTAATTCTATAAGTAGAACATTGCAACTCCTGCTGGCCAAGGGATCCTGCATAAAGTTCAAAGCTTTTTAAAGAGCAGACCAATTAGGGCCTGTCTACACTATAATGACAACTGTGGCAGGAGACCCAGTTACTTCATGCTTAGCTGCACTTCAACACTGGGCTTTATTCTCTTCTCGCTATCCCAGATTTAAACTGGTATAACTGCATTTACATCATTTGCACTGGCGCAAGAGCAGAATCGGGCCCCGTATTCCATTTCGTAGCAGAGTTGGGAAATGTCCAAGGCTATAGTCTGGGTAGGGAATGTGGCTAAATTTAATCCACATTGTTTGTCTAGATCGCCCGTCCATTCATTTAATAATTCCGTGGTGTGTTACATAGTACAGCTCACCTCAAGCTTCTAAATAAATCTGCAACTGATTCAAAGTGATACCTGGGTCTTGCCTCTGGTATCTAAGTATTTCCACACAACAATAATACTTAGCATGTTTACAACATGTTTCATCTTCACTTTACCGAGATGGGCTGATTTGGTGGATCTCCCGTGGTTCTATTCTCCAGCAATCCTCCCATGTAGTCACTTCTTTTTCCAACCCCTGGTGCCTCTCTGTGTCTTTCTCGGTGTGCTCTCTCAGCTGTCCAACAGGAAAGGATTCCTGGTGCTCCATGGGCCATGGTTAAACTAATTAATCCTCACAATGCACCTCCAGTGAAGAGGGTAAATAAATATTGCTACCCCCATTTACTGCTGGAGAAAATAAACCACAGTGAAGTTAAGCCCAAGGCCACAGAAGATGATGGTGCTGGAGCCCAGATTAGAACCTGGACATTCTTGGCGGTGAGTGCTGTGCTCTGACGATGCATCTCCCTTTAGATGAGCCCCATGAAACCAGGAAGTGCATAAATGAGCCAATTCTTTCTTTTTTAAAGATTGCTGAGCCATTTTTGAACTTGAGGTCTTCAAGCCACAATTTGAGGACTTCAGTAACTCAGACATAGGTTAGGGGTTTGTTACAGGAGTGGATGGGTGAGATTCTGTGACCTGCATTGTGCAGGAGGTCAGACTAGATGATCATAATGGTCCCTTCTGACCTTAAAGTCTATGAGTCTATGAACTAAAGATCCCAATTCATTTTGAGTTTGGGTGAAAGTTAGCAGTGGCTGATAGTCTACATAAGATTGAGCTCTCTTCCTTATTTGAATCAGGCATATGGCATCTGAGGAAGACTGAGTTCAGGAGCTTTCAAATTCTCACCTCAGTAAGAATTCCATTGCTCAGGAATATCTTTGCCAGAGGGTCACATGCCCATTGCTGGTCTTCTTGCTTTAAGGTTTTCATGTGAATTGGAGTTAATTTGTTTCATGGTTGTGGTCTGAGTTGTGAACAGGAAAGAGTCTTTCTTGTTCTTACTTACATTCTCTGTTGTTTTTTTGAAGGGATTCTAGAAAAAATAGAATGGGCAATGACCCCCAGTTTATTGAAAGGCAATTGTGGTCAGACTTTTTATGAAGGCTCTGTTCAGAAATAGCTTACAAAGAATGAATGTATTATTAATAGATGTTTTAATAAATGGTTAATCAATTGTAACATATTGTTGTAGAATCCAATAAGGTCACTTAAAACCATCTATTATATTTTCCACTGATGAGCTTATAATTATGTCTAGCATGTGCAACTCGGGTATATAACATGCCTATAACATCTCATAGATTTTAAGGTCAGAAGGGACCATCATGATCATCTAGTCTGACCTCATGGACGTTGCAGACACAGAACCTCACTCACCGACTTCTGTAATAGGCCCATAACTTCTAGCTGAGTTACTGAAGTCCTCTAATCTTGATAAAAAGACTTCAAGTTACAGAGAATCCACCACTTACTCTAGTTCAAATCAGCAAGTGACCCATGTCCCATGCTGCAGAGGAAGGCAATAACCCCTCAAGGTCTCTGCCAATCTGACATGGGGGAAAATTCCTTCTCTATCTCAGAGATGGTGATTGGTTAGACCCTGAGCATGTGGGTGAGATGCAAATACCTGGGAAAGAATTCTCTGTAGTAACGCAGAGCCCTCCCCATCTAGTGTCCCATCTCTGGCCACTGGAAATATTTGCTAATAGCAGTTGCAGATGGGCATATTGCATTGTAGGCAATCTCGGCATACCATCCCCTCCATACATTTATCAAGATCAGTCTTGAAGCAAGTAAGTTTTTCTCACACACACACACACACACACCCTGCCCCCACCCAACTCCCCTTGAAAGGCTGTTTCAGAGTTTCACTCCTCTAGCCTAAACTTATTGATGACAAGTTTATATCTGTTTGTCATTGTGCTAGCATTGGCTCTTAATTTAAATAACTCCTCTCCATCTCTGGTGTTTATGCCTCTGATGTATCTATAGAGAACAATCATTCCTCCCCTCAGCCTTCATTTGGTTAAACTAAACAAGCCAGGCTCCTTAAGTCTCTTGTAAGGTAGGTTCTCCATTTCTCTGATCATGCTAGTGGGCCTTTTCTGCACCTATTCCAATCTGAATTCATCTTTCTTAAACATGGGAGACCAGAATTGTACACAGTATTCCAGATGAGGTCTGACCGATATTTTGTGTAATGGTAATAACACTTCCCTGTCTCTACTGAAAATATTTTTCCTGATACATCCTAGGACTGCATTTTTCAAAGCCACATCACCTGGCAGCTCATAGTCATCCTTTGATTGACCAGTACACCCAGGTCTGTCTTTTCCTCTGTCACTTCCAACTGATGCAGCCCCAGTTTATAGCCAATATTCTTGTTGTTACTTCCTAAGTGCATGATTTTGCACTATTAAATTTCATCCCATTTCTATTACTCCAGTTTTCAAGGTCATCCAAATCTTTTTGTATGATATTCTGGTCCTCCTCTGTATTGGCAATACCTCCCAACTTTGTGCCACCCTCAGATTTTATTAGCACACTCCCACTTTTTATGCCAAGGTCATTAATGAAAATGTTAAATAAGATTGGTCCCAAGACCGATCACTTAGAATTCTAGTAGTAATCTCCTTCCAGCCAGACATTCACCTTTCAATATGATCGGCTGTAATCTCAACTTTAACCAGTTCCTTACCCACCATTCAATTCTTCTCTTAATCCCCATCTTCTCCAATTTAACTAATAATTTCCCATGTGGAACTCTATCAAATACCTTACTGAAATCCAGGTAAATTAGATCTACTGCATTTCCTTTGTCTAGAAAATCAGTTATCTTCTCAAAGAAAGAGATCAGGTTGGTCTGACATGATCTACCTTTTGTAAAACCATGTTGTATTTTATCCCAATTACCATTTACCTCCATGCCCTTTTTTAAAATTTGTTCTTAAACCTTGCATACAATGGGGGAGAAATTAAGCTTCTATTACACAATTTTTATCCCTTTATAAACCATTTGTGACGAGTGACCAAAATTCTCACTGTCACAACACCACAAACTGCTCAGTCTTTCTGGACAAACCCCATCAATCAGCAACACAGGGCTTTGGGGGGCAACCTGGGCTTGCTGGGATGAAAAAGGAACTGGGGCAGTACTTGGTAGGGTAAGGCACAAATAACTACAAACATTCAGCTGCAAAACACCCAGGCCCGGCTGCATGGACCCCAATCCTTCTATCTGGAGTTACGTGGACTCTAAAAAATTGGTTTCCAAACCAGAAACTTTAAAAAGTCTTCATAGTTCAGGAAAAATCCCCTTGGGTTGTGTTTTTCAGCTGCTGAAAACCACATCCCTTAAGTAAGACGCATACACATTGTGTGATATATCTGTATTGTCCTGGAAGCACCTCGCAGACCCATGTACTAAGGGAGAGAACACTAGTAAGATATAACATTAGGGAACAATCCCACACTGGCACGGAGCTTTCCATCTCTCAATACATGCTTCCCCGCTCTGCTTTCCACAATTTGAGGATTCGTAGTGACCCGCTGTGGCAGAGACCCTCCAAGGCACTAACACACAAATACCTCCCAAGGAAGTAACAGAAAAAGAAAACATATTACCACAACAGGCAGTCAAAGTAGGAGGAATAAACGGCCTCCCAGAGAAGCCAACAGCTCAGGTTGTCATGTTATTCCAAGCAGGACCACTCTGGGAAGCAGTACTTCTGCAAACGGAGTGGGCAGACAACACAGCTGCATGCAGATCTGATATTTCTGCTCTTGTGAGTAGGTATTTAGATATTACAGTGACTATCCTGGCTGCAGGTTGCCAGTTGCCAACGTTTTTATTTCCAGGAACAATGTTTGACTCTTCATAGGCGAACCTGCGAACATTTCTGCTTTAACCATCCCTGAACCATACAAAAATTAAAAAAAAATAAAGCAAGCTACCAAATGAAGAGTAAACTTTTGAGATCACTTCCCTCCATCTGAAACAGCCTCTTAAGAAAAATGACACAATACAACCAAAATGATTATGGGCCGTGTTTCTAGGGCCTGATCCCTCAGCTTTTAAAATTAGTGGCAAAAAACCGATTGACTTCAGGGATGCAGGATCAGGACCTTGAGAATTTGGGGGGTGATTCTCATTTACATTAAGGCCCCTTTACACCAGAGCAGTCCTTAGTGAAAACAAGAATGAGGCCCTTTAAATAGACCTGTCTTTAAGTAGTCCTGAGAGCCCATCTTTGGTCTTCTGAAGGCTCTTTGGTGCTCATAGACTGTTTTGGGTTTTTTTACATGCAATATATTAAAGTGAGCCCTTCATTTTATTATTGCCTAAAATTATGTATTAAGTACTGTAGATGTACATCTGTTTGTAGTGTGTGTGTGTGTGTGCGCGCGCGCGCTCGCTCGTAGGGCAAAGTGGGTGTGTTAAATAAATCACCCTTCCCATTGGGTTTACGTTCTACTGCCACAGGTTGGTACAGCATAGAGCAAACTGAGCCATTCAGAAATGTAGTGGTAGCTGGTCATTGTTAAGGGAATGTGTCATGGAACTAGTGGGTTTTCAAGAGAGTGAGGGAGCTTCCAAGAACACAGGAAGGGTGGGCCAGGGGCTAGGACTTAAGAGATCTGGCCTCTATTCATGGTTCTGTTACTGACTTGCTGTGTGATTTGGGTAAGTCACTTTGGCCCAGTTCTTCAAAGGTATTTAGGCTCCTAATGTCCATTGATTTCAAAGACGCTAAATATCTTTGATGATCTGGGCCTTCATCTCTCTCTGTTTCTCAGCCTACCCTTGGACTGTTTTGTAATTGTAGATTGTAAACTCTTCAGGGGAGGGACTGGCTTTTAACAGCTTCTAACACAATGGAGGCCTGATATCAGGTGGGCCTTGAGGTGCCACTGTAATATACAGGAATGTATGAAGCCAGGTGTGTGTGATGGAGGTAAACAGAGAGGTACTTGTGAGAAGATGGGGAATGAGATGTTGGCAGGAGCTGCAGAATGGGGAACATTGAACCTAAGGAAAGCAGGAAGAAGTGAGTTGTGGAAACTGCCTGCCTGCTAATGAATGTCTGCTTCAATTCTTTCTGCCTTTAATGATTTAATCAAACCTCATGAGTTCCTTAAATGACCAAAGGATATTCATTCAGCTCCATTTTGTAACACTATTCTCAAGAGGAAAGCAAAGAAGATCTATGATTAGAATGGAGTTTCATTATATTGGGAAACATGGTAGTAGCCTTCCCCATGAGGCCCAATACAATACTAAGATGAATATCATAGAATCACAGAACTGGAAGGGACCTCGAGAGGTCATCTAGTCCAGTCCCCTGCCCTCAAGGCAGGACTAAGTATTCTATGGGGGAGAGAGAGAGACTCTTATAAAGAAGGGGCAATGAATTTTAGATAAACCATGTTTCTAAAATGAATTGAAGGAATCCATAATTTGGAGTTTAGCGGTGGGAAATTATGGCATGTTATATTTTTGGGGGTATGTTATGCAGAGGAGATGCATGGAGGGACACATGGGGTCATGTGTCCCCACCTCAATTTCTTCCAGGATTTATATGCCCTGCTCTGAACCCCACTGCATACCACCAAAACCTTTAAATTGTGCCCCGCCCCACCGTCAACAGCCACACATCCTCTCTGATGTTATATATCAATGTGTAGGTTTCCTTTGAACTTACCACTGGCGTTACCCATACAAATGTGCTGAACATGGATTTACAAATACCTCAAGGGGCTCTAAAGAGAACTGTTTAGAGACCATTGAACTCTAAGAAGTTGTGGCAAGAAAGGGTGGCTTTGTGATTAAGACAGACTTGGAAGGTCTTGAGTTCAGTTCCCACCTCTACCACAAACTTCTTGTATGGCTTTGGGCACATCAGCTCATCTCTCTCTAGTTCAGTTCCCCATCTGTAAAACAAGGATAATATTTCCTTCCTCTTACCTATTGATAGTGTAAATTCTTCAGGGCAAGAACTCCCTCTTACTATGTGTTTGTACAATGCCTCGCACAATGGGGCCCTTATCTTGGTATCTCTCAGCACTTCTGTAACACAAAAGTAATATTTTATCTTCCTGACTTATTTTGGCACTACTTCATCTAAATTAAGTCCCAAAAGTTACCGTCTCCAAATGCTGTAAATTTCTCAGCAAAGGAATATACAGATTGGCAGGTGGCTGTACTTAGTTTTTGAAGATACTGTAATTCCCTCCATGGGAGAATGTCAAGAATAATGTAAAAATATGGTGGCCTATCTGCTCTGAGGTGCCTGCCGACACATTCTTCAGGGACCCCAGTTAGATCTCAGCTCTGGATTTAATATTACTCCTGTATTAGAAAGGTACACATGTGCTTCAGGGCTTCTGCTGGACACCTGCAGGGGCCAGGAGAGGATTTTTCCCACCAATGTGTTATGGTGGTTTGGGGGCTGGTTTCCTTTGCTGAAGCATCAGAGATGGCCACAGCAGAAGATGGGCCCCTGGACAGGTGGGCCAGTGCTGTGAGGTAGTACTGAGAATTTGGTGTCTCGCCGCTGGCTGCGTCTTGCTAACATACTCAGGATCTAACTGATCACCCTATGTGGGGTTGGGAGCCATTCTTCCCCTAGATCAGATTGACAGTGACGTTGGGAAGGTTCACCTTCGCCATGATCCTGTCTCATGGGTCACTCGCTGGGATTATCTGGGTGTATCTCACTTAATTCCCGACCATTGCAGAGGCCTCAGATACTGGTACACCTCAGTCCTGACACTGGGCATTGTCATGGTTAGAGACAGGTCTGTTTAAATCCTAATCCCAGCCCCAAACTGAAGGCTAACTGCTGTTATGATTGGCTGGCTGGTGAACCAGGACATTGCTCTCACTAAATTATTTTAAAGGCCGAAGTTATACCACATGACTTGATAAAAATGGACCTTTGCCAAATTCCAGCTCAGTTCCAAGTGACTAGCTCCCATGGCAGTTAGGTACCTAAATCATTTCAGGATCTGGGCCTATGTATCTGTTTCATCGGAGGCAGTAGCTGGCCTGCATGCTGGCAGTCTCGGCAGAGAGACCACAGATTGAACGGCTTTCACACCTTAGAGGTACTGGCTTTGGTCAGGCTCAAAGAACTTTGGCACTGCTGCAGCCTATTCAGCTGTGTTCTAGAGATGGGCCTGAGTCACATATGGGCTTGGATCCTAATCCAAATTCCCCCCTCTCCCCTCCCCAAGTCTGGGAGCGTTCAGAAATGGCATTGCAGTTTGTCTCGTTACAGAGAGAGGCCTAAGATGCAAAATTTGAGTTTGGATCTGAATCCAGAGCTGATCTTGCTCACAAGTCAGAGGCTTCTGGATGCACTGTCCTAGCACAGACCCAATTCATGTTCTGTTCTGAGAATCCATGTGGGACCTAACCCCACCCCGGCTGCACCCCTTAATGCTTCTCACTATTGTCAATTTCAAGTTAGAAATTCTCTTGTTATTGTTTCTGACATCCCGCTGTCCTGCTCTTGCAAAGGGGATGGACCAGATAACCTTGTCTTTCACTAACTATCATGCTCTACACTACAGCTTATTTGTTATAGCTGCTTGGTGTGTGGTGCCAACGAAGTAGGGAGGAGGGGAGTTTTTAACAGTAAACTGAGAAGAGATGACTGGAAAGGGATATAGATCCTGATCCAAATCCCATTAACATCAGTGGAAGGACTTCAGTGGGCTTTGGGTCGGGCTTAGATAGAGTGAAACTCACTTAAAGCATGGCAGACATTGCTGGCCGACTATGGTTGCTATGCTAATGGTTCCGGAATAATTTACTACAAAAGGCTTAAACTTCTCTCCAAAATGTCATTTATAAGAGAGAGATGTTTTGAATGAATGTCATATCTGCAGAGCTGCCATCTGTGAAATAATTCTCTTCCAGACAACGTGCCTCGATTGTGCACACAGGAACATGAGGAAAAGCCCTTTGCGCTCTCTCTAAATACACACATACAACATAAGGGCAAATCCTGCTGCCCTACGGCAAGGAGCAGAAGGAAACTCTTAGAGACCAAATTCATGAAGTTCTCCTATGCAAGGGAAAAGCTCAAGGAGGGGACTCTGTGGCCTTTTCTTAACGAATGCACCTCAGGAGCATTGTGATCTTTGGATGAAAGAGGCTCCTGTGTGCAAGTGCAAAGGAGTCTTACTGCTGCGGTTATGGATGAAAAAAGCCAGTTTGCCCAGCATCTCCTGTTAAGATAAAGTGACCGTTCCAAAGGAGGACAGTAAAGAAACCTCAAGGGGACAGCAGGGTGAAGTGGATTTTAAAAGAAATTAAAATAGAGCAACAAAAGTACAGGGAGAATCCACTTAGTGGAAAAGAGAAAAGCCAACCTGTTAAGCAAAGGGTTGGTGAAAAGAAGCCAAAGCCAACAGTATAAGAAAGATAAAATGTTATCAGTTCTGTTTATAATATTATCAGAAAATTATAGCGACACCAGGGGAGCCATTAGAAAGGAGCTGATAAGATAAGCAGCATATCTCTGCTGCTATCTGCCTGGAGCACCAGAGCTATGTTTCTGCTAATAACCTTATCTCTTGCGGTCTAACGTTTCTGATAAGAAGGAAAGTGTATGCTGAGTTTTCTCCAGTTATGTTTGCAGTGAGTGAGCAGCTTGCTCCCCTCCAACCTGATCTTTTAAGCAGGGGCAGCTCTAGCTTTTTTGCTGCCCCAAGCATAGCAGTCAGGCAGCCTTTGGCGGCTTGCCTGCGGGAGGTCTGCTGGTCCTGCAGGTTCAGCGTACCCACCGCTGAATTGCCGCCAAATCCGCAGGACCGGTGGACCTCCTGCAGGCAAGCCACCAAAGGCTGCCTGACTGCTGCCCTCGCAGGGACCAGCAGGGCACCCCCCCGTGGCTTGCCGCCCCAGGCACGCTCTTGGACCGCTGGTGCCTGGAGCCGCCGCTGCTTCTACGGGCTGCAGAAGTGGGAGTCTCTAGTGAAGAGCTTCCCGAGATGAGGAAGGTAGATGGCTGTTTAGTGGTTAGATCAGGGGAGCAGGATTTGAGACATCTGGGTTCTGCCACTAACCTGCTGTGTGACTTTGGGTGTGTCACTTCACCTCTGTTTCTGTTCCCACCCCCCAGCCCCGCCACCTCCTTTGGTTTAGTTTGTGAGCTCTTTGTGGCAGGGACTTTCTGTTACCATATATTTGTACAGTGCCTGACACACTAGTGCCCTCATGATTGAGGCCTCTAAAGGTATGTCCACACAGCAATTCAATACCATGGCTGGCCTGGCTCAGCTGACTATGGCTTAGGCTGTAAAATTGCAGTGTAGACATTCAGGCTTTGGGCTGGAGCGTTTGCTCTGGGACCCCAGGAAGGGGGAGGGTCCCAGAGCTCTAGGGTGACCAGACAGCAAGTGTGAAAAATCGGGACAGAGGGTGGGGGGTAATAGGAGCCTATATAAGAAAAAGACCCAAAAATCGGGACTGTCCCTATAAAAAATGGGACATCTGGTCACCCTACGGAGCTCAGCAACGTCCCGAGCCCGAATGTCTACATAGCAATTTTTAGCCCTTTGAGCCTGAGCCAGCTGACCCGGGCCAGCCATGTCCGTGTCATGGGTCTTTGATTCCACTGTCGAGCTACCCTTAGTGCTGTTGTGACACAAATAATAAAAAGTACATTTTGTACCAACATACTCCTGAGGGCCTGGGCTCAGTGGCCTAGCAAGGCCAGAACCATCATAGTTCTGCTGTGCAGGCATAAGCCAGCGTTCAGTGACTTGCCCACAGTCACACAGCCGAGCCAGTTTCACAGCTAAGAAGAGAACCAAAGGGACCTGACTCCCAGTGCCCCACTCTAACCAGCAGACCACACTGCTTGATTTTGCCTGTAACCCTGTTGATTAAAACTTTGCTAGCTGACACTCAAGTAACGAAAACTGATACCTGTCAGAGCTAAACATTTTTCCTCAGAGAAACTATTAGTTCAATGTACACTAAAACCCGTCCTGCAAATGTTTTGTCCCCAGGGCTTTTCCTCATGCTACATTTAAAAAAAAAACAAAAAAAAACTCAGCCCAAGTTAATCCTCCTCCTAACAGTTGGTAGTTATGGTTTATCTGATCGAAAAGTTTATTTTCATTATCGTTAAAGTAAATGTTTTTGCATCTCTGAGGGGAAAAAAGGTCTTGGGAAATTAGCTTGTGTTATGGAATAGAAATTACCCTTCCATGCAAATCTTGATTCAATATTATTGTACTGGACAGTAAATAGTGTGCTGTTGATGCAGAGAGATCAGTGTGAATGTATATTTCAGTTAGTCAATTCATTTGTTTCCAGTCCTGCTGGGGAGCTGAATTCCATCTGCTGGCTTTCTTGGTTACATTACCGTTTCCCTAAGCTTGCAAACTTTAAGGTCAAGTATGAGTGCCTGGGACATTCCACATTTTATGGCTGCTTTCTCCGGCCCCATGGTTTTTAATCCCATTTCCTCCTCCTGGTGCAAGTGTGTGTAGGTGCAGAACAGTGAGAAGGTGAAACTAATCCACTGTGTTTGCAATGGACTGTTCATGGAGCCAGTCAGAGAGACAGAGTTAAACAGGTTCTTCAGGCCCTGCTCAGGGTGGAAGATGTCCCAGGCATAGCAAGAAAGCCAGTAAAATAATCCCATGATTCGCTGCGCTCAGCTCCAGAGGGGAAAGAGAGCCTTGCACAGCTTTGCAGCAGTGACTCCTGCTGGATAATTAGCCCTCATGCTGATAGGCTGCATAGACGGTCTTGCTCATCCATCTTTTGCAATGAAGATGGTGGCTATGACTCAGGGCGTTAAAGGAGTGGAGCCTGAAACGGGGCTGTGAGCGAACGACGCGGGATGAATTTTCTGAGCAAGCTGGCTGGGTAGAACTTGGAGTAGACATGGGCCAGGTTTTGGTTGGAAGCTAACTGAAATCACGTGGTCTCAGCTGAGTCACTTGAGGTTTGGGGGTGCATTGGGACCCATATGTTAAAGCAAGGGGTCTGACTCCTCTTAGGCCTTGTTTTCCATAGGATAGAAGGGTTGTTCTTAACTCCACTTAACTAACACAGGGTAGAAGCCTAGTGAAGACAAGGCAGGTTGTAGTTTCCACACAAGTTGGCGGGTCAATTTAACGACTATGAGGATGCATAGCCTTTAACACAGCCTGCTAACTCATTCAAAAACTACGCCTGCCTCCATCTTCACTGGGATTGACCTCGAGCTCGCTAACTGGAGTTAAGGACACACTTTTTCCCTAGTGAACACACCAATGGTATGTCTAAACTTAAAACACTACGACATCCGTGCTGCAGCTGTGACTCTGTAGCACTTCAGCATAAACATTATCTACACCTCTGGGAAGAGCTCTCCTGTTACTGTAGTTAATCCACCTTCCTGAGGGGCAGTAGCTAGGTTGATGGAAGAATACAGTCTACACCAGGGCTCAGGTCAGCAGAGCTATGTCACTCAGATATTTCCCAGTGTAGACCAGCCCCAAGTCTAAGTGAATGTCTGCATGTACCCCAGCAAAGCATATGTATCAAGGGGAAACTCTACCCCTTTGTGCCTCAGATTTCCCTTTCCTAACCCCATTACCCATGGTCCTTTCATGTGGAGCCAAGTAAAGTTCCCAGGGTGCATTAACTTATCATTCTCTAGTAACAGAATTGAGATCCAGCAATTTGCGAAGATTCAGATTCCTTAATCATTCATGGTGGTAGAATGCCACTGCATGGGGATCCAGCGCATAAGCCCCAAAGTTGGGAAAATACAGGGGGGCTTTTGGTTGCTAAGGAATAAATGAGGAAAAACAGTGCACTTATCCTTTCCTCCTGCAGTGCCTGTCTGGTGACAATGAGCAGCCCCGTGTGTGGTATGCACTGGTTTGGTGTGTGTCTCAGAACATCTTGACTTCAGGATGGGGCCACATCTTTGGGTGCCACTGTGGGCTTTATTTGCTACAATGCCCTGCCCCACCTATGACAGAATTTCCTCCTCTTTGTTCACGTGATTTATTTAATGACAACTTCCCACCTCTAAACAGTGACGCAGTTCGGATTGATAGGCACCATTTTGCTGCATTGTGCTTTAATGCTCCAACTAACCTCATCTTTCCCCATTCCACCTTATGCTGGCACTAGACAAGGACAGGCTTTTCCCTCCCATGTAGCAGATTGAATTTCCTGATTCTCAGCACAGGTGTAGTCTGACATCTATATTTGAGGAGGTGGTGGTGGGGGGTGCTTAATACTACTAATAATTGGTGTAGGTCTAACATCTGGATTTACTGCTTTTTAGTGGTCCTTAAATTACAGTGTACCTAATGAGTCAGTGGGCAGATGTGGTGCTCCCTCCCTGAGCCCAGCTGGGCAGGGCTGGCCCGAGCTGTCTGACAATTGCCCCCCTAAATGTTCCTCGGCGCCTGTCATAAACAGATAAGAAGAGTTAATAGCACAGAAGTACTTTATATCTCTTTGACTGTAAAGGGTTAACAAGTTCACTAAGCCTGGCTGTCACCTGACCAGAGGACCAATCAGAGGACAGGATACTTTCAAATCTTGAGGGAGGGAAGTTTTTTGTGCTGTGCTGTTAGTTTTGGTTGTTGTTCACTCTGGGGGCTCAGAGGGACCAGACGTGCAACCAGGTTTCTCTCCAATCTCTCCAATACAGGCTCTTATAAGTTCAGACTAGTGAGTACTAGGTAGATAAAGCGAGTTAGGCTTATGGTTGTTTTCTTTATTTGCAAATGTGTATTTGGCTGAAAGGAGTTCAGATTTGTATTTTGCTGAAAAGATTTTAATTTGTACTTGTATACTTAGACTGGGAGGGTATTCCCAGTGTCTATAGCTGAAAGACCCTGTACCTATTCCATTTTAAATTTACAAGATCATTTTTACTGTTTTTCTCTCTTTAATTAAAAGCTTTCCTTGTTTAAGAACCTGATTGTTTTTTTATTGTGGCGAGACCCCAGGGGACTGGGTCTGGATTCACCAGGGAATTGGTGGGGAGAAAGGAGGGAGGGGGGAGAGAGAGGCTAAATTCTCTCTGTGTTAGGATTACTGTCTCTCTCAGGGAGAGTCTGGGAGGGAGGAAGGTGAATTGTCCTCTCTGTTTTGTGATTCAAGGAGTTTGAATCACACAGTGATCTTCCAGGGTAACCCAGGGAGGGGAAGTCTGGGAGAGGCAAGCGTGAAGGAAAGGGTTTACTTTCCTTGTGTTAAGATCCAGAGGGTCTGGGTCTTGAGGGTCCCCGGGCCAGGTTTTGGGGGGACCAGAGTGTACCAGGCACTGGAATTCCTGGTTGGTGGCAGCGCTACAGGTTCTAAGCTGGTAATTAAGCTTAGAGGAATTCATGCTGGTACCCCATCTTTTGGACTCTAAGGTTCAGAGTGGGGAATTATACCATGACAGCGCCCATCTAGGAAGGTGGGCCCCACAGTTTGAAAACCTCTGTAGATTCAGAGGTGATGTCAGGTGGTCATGTGCCCTCCCATAACCTTTACATTCCCCCCTACACACACTACCGGCAATATTGTGCTGCCTCTGAGTGAGGGGGGCATATCCAGGGGCAGACGAACCTTTAAATTGTGGCCCCCCCACTACCAACATATACAGTTTGGGGGGCAACACCCCCCATGGTCCCCAGTCTCTGTCCATGATTCTCAGGCCCACAGCTTAGCCCCTTGTTTTCCAGCACTGATATTAAGGTGATCCCGTTTCCATTCCCTCACCAACCCTTGATCAGATGCTGTTGTGCTCTGAGAGAGCTAAAGCCATAATTAAACATTTTGTGCCTGGGGCTGAGATTTTCAAATCTGCCATGGAGATTTAGAGGCCATTGGGCATCCAACCCTCAAGGCAAATTTCAGCAGAAGTCCTGTTATGAGAGCAGGTTATGCCTTCCTCTGTGTTTCCATTGCCTCCTTTCTGCTCTGTTTTTTTAGGTTGTAGAAGGATTTTCTCATTTCATGTCCTGTATAGTGCTGAACACACAGGGACCACCATGTTGCAGCAGACTAGTGGTTCATCTCCCTATTGCGTAGCCCCCATTATTGAAGTATCTGGAACCTTGCAGTCTTTAATTATCCTCACCCCATTCCTGCGTGATAAGGCAGGGCTGTTATCCCCATTTTACAGACTGGGAACTGATGAACAGAGCAATTAAGTGACTTGCCCTGGGTCATACAGGAAATCTGTGGCAGAGGAGGGATTTGAACCTGGGTCTCAAGTGCTAGATTAGCACCTAAACTGCAGGACTGCCCATCCTCTGATCTAATCCAGTATCCTTTCTCTGCCAGTGGCCACAGTTACATGCTTCAGAGGAAGGTGCAGGAAACCCCATCATGACCACTGTGAAATAATCTGCTGCTAGAGGAAGTTTTTTCTCACCTCCATTAGCGAGTTAAGTAATGCCCTGTAGTACAAGGGCTTACGTCTATCCCTGATAATGCATTACCTCTTATCTAATGCAACCGTGAATGACCACTAGCCATATAAGGGTCTCACCATTTTTTGAGTGCCAGTGATCAAACAACAGTAATAAGTGCGTTACTCTCTGCAGAGCCTGGTTGGGCAAGGTATTGGGAGTAGCTTCCAGGAGAGCACTACTCCCTCAGCACCCAGAGGGCTGTAATGAGAAGTGAGGATGCTCAAAATTACTCAGTACTTCGCAGGATTGAATCCTGCTGTGCTTTTTCTTCTGTTTCAGAGTAGCAGCTGTGTTCATCTGTATCCGCAAAAAGAACAGAACAGGAGTACTTGTGGCATCTTAGAGACTTAAATTTATTTGAGCATAAGTTTTCGAGCATAAGCTGTAGCCCATGAAAGCTTATGCTCAAATAAATTTGTTAGTCTTTAAGGTGCCACAAGTACTCCTGTTTTTTTTCTTTTGTGAGTCACACACTTAAGCAGTGTTACAAAGGAGAACAGCTGCTGAACCACTGTTGTGCTGAGCTTCCAGGCAAGTTCAGCGTGAAAGGGATCTTAAAAAGGGAGCAAACCAATTTGTACCTGTGTGACTTTAAAGAAAAAAATGAAGGGGGAAGGTCAGTTTTCCCAAGACACTGACACTACAGCTACACCTCTCTCTCTCTCTCTCTCTCTCTCTCTAAGACTCAAAGCCAGATTCCTAACACCCCTATAGTTGCAGCTGAGATTTTGGTTTAGCCTTTTTTAAACATTGGTTTGAAGGCTTGTCTCTTTCACTGACAGCATTTGGTCCAATACAAGATAATACCTCCCCCACCTTGTCTCACTTGTAAACATTAGGGTCATTTGTGAAATTCAGATTTGGGTCTGGAGTTCAAACACTCACATAATTAGGACTACCCAGATCCAAGATAACTCACCAAAACACTGGATGTGAGGAGCTGGAAGCAAACATACTACAATTCAGCCTCCTACAGGGGCCTGGAAGACTTTTCTTTAGCATTTTCTCTCTCTAACTTTTCTTCCCTGGATGAATGAATGTGTAGCAGAGCCTCAGCTTCCTGTTAGCTGATTTATCTGCAGACTAGGTGTGGCTAAGCATGAGTAAGCAATTGGGCGGGGGAACAGCAGAGCATTCTGGGATAGCTGGGTCAGCTATAAAAGGTCACAACAGAAGCAGCTGCTCTGTAAGTTAGTAGGAGCTAGAGCAAAGAGGCTGTGTTGTAATGAGTGTGTATGTTTCTGTTATTGTATTTAGTAGGGAAACTTTTAAAAGTGTGCTTTGGGTGCTTACGAAGTCCTTGTTTGTTTACATACATACACTTAGATTAGGACTAGCTTTTCTTTAAAGTAGCCGTAGTATATACAAAACAGTTCAGCTGTGCAATGTGTGTGGGTATCTCCTGACTGATGAATTCTGCCCATTTGCCAGTTGTGTAGGGAAAAACAAAGGCAAAAGTATTTTCAGTATCTCAAAGGCCGATGAAACGAATGGCCGTTTCTGGGAGATACATGAATAGTCACAAAATGACCTGGAGCGAAGTGAAACTTTATACAGCAGCCTTTTCCCAAGCATCTTCTGGTTTAGTTTCGCCATGAGAATTTCACAGACTGAAAACAGTGTTACTTTGGGGGACACTTCCAGATGTTTAACCAATAATTTTGTTCTTGCCCTTTTATTCCTCTTCAAAACATGTTTGCCTCCTTTTCTAACTGCAGCCTGACAGGTACTTAAAAGAAAATGAAAACTACACTTTCAATACAAAAGGGTTTTTATTGTAGATTAAATGCAAGAGCTAAAATCTGCCAGGGAAATCAGTGGGTGTATCTCTTCTCATACAGGCTGCTGTGACTCAAGAAGATGGCTGTTAAACTCTGCACATGCAAGAGTTCTTAAATATTTAAAGGTGTGGTACACTAAAGACCTGACAGTTTCATAGCTACCTATGCCACAAAAATGTTACACGATACGAACAGTTGTTGGAGGCTGTAGAAGGATCACATCATAGATGCTTCTGTTTTAAAAATGTTACCAAGCGTGTTTATGGCCAGAGGCAGCTCCGAAGAGCTGGCGCAGTCTTCACACTGAGACAGCAGATTCTCATCCCTTGGCCTGGACAATGGCGTTTTCAAATGTTTGTGGGAATGTGATTCGAGTCAGGACCAAAGTCTTCTCTTTATGATCATGATATCTGAAAATGTCTTGAATGTCGGGGAGGGGGAGTTTCAGTTTTGCTCATGTTTTCATACAAATAACCCCATCTCCTTGCTGAGACTGTAGTGTTAGGGCGAGCAGTATTATTTCATAGGCTAAGAATATATATCTCTTGGAAAGATGGAAAGGGTGGTGCTCATTCTCATGTGCTGTCCTACAAGAGGTATATTAAGTGATGGAAAGCTAGAATCTTTAGCTAGTTTCATTCTGCTCAAGAGCCTGGTGGGACTATGTGGCCCTGTATAGTGTCTTTGATCTAAAAGAATGAACATACTTTACACACTGTTCCTCTCTCTCTGTGGATGTATAAAGATGCATCTGAACTCTCTGGCTTCACATGATGACTTCAGCCTCTGTCTACGATGAGAGATCTAGTAATGTCACATCATCACTTCTGACCAAACTGGACCCAACTTTAGGGTGGCAAGTGGTTCATGAAGTAGCAGAAAGAGCAGCTTTAGAAATAGAAAGAGAAGAATGAATTATTCACTGTAAACCACGGGGGGAACTATAGTTACTTTAGGTTCGTTGGGATTTCACCAAGCAGTAAGGTGCTTTAGTATCTTTAATGAACAGAAATGGTCAGGACCCTCAGGTTCACATTTCATTTGGAAAACAGAGCTTCAGCAACCCAGTGGCCCCAGCCCATGCTGGGGCATTAGCTCAGGAATGATTCAAAGGGAAGAGTTTCAGATGGTGAGTCACCGCCATGGGTTTTCTGTGGTTATTTCCTATCTGAGCACAGATCAGAACTTGCTTATCTGACGAGATCACAGCCCAGTGTGGCATGACTGCAGGCAATGTGAAAAATAAACAGGGGATTCTAGCAGGATTATCTCACTCCGACTAGACAACATGCTATAGAATAGTTGCCAGGTTAGGTCACCTTAGGCAATTATTCTGAATGGGTTTAAGAGACAGCTGGACATTTTTATGAGGAGAGAGTTGATTTGCAAATGCAAAGACAAAGCAAGGAGTCGGGCTTTAGATAAACTTAAGGGGCTACACTCATTGGGCCAAGTGGCTGTTTCCTGTTCTGTAATTCTTTGTTTCCTTAGAGCTATTTGCAAAATTGACCAGGCCATGTACTGAATGTGTATACATAGTGTGCCCATTGATCAATGACATTCATTGCAGAGCACACAGGACCATAATCAGTCGCCCTCTCCCTCACAAAGGGGGTGAAAATGAAGGAGTGACTTTCTAAATTAGATCAGTGTCCTTCCATTTTGGTGAGGTTTGAACATTCCCCTCCCACACTGATCTCAGCCCTGGCATCTGGGGCATGACACATGAGCTACAGACAGGGCCGGCTTTAGGCCTATTCCACCAATTCACCCTAAGAGGTCCCCGCACCCAGTGAGAATCCTTTCCCTGGCTAGAGGCGCCTTTTTAATTTTTATTCACCTGGCGGTGCTCCGGGTCTTCAGCGGCACTTTGGCGGCGGGTCCTTCAGTGCCGCCAAAGATCTGGAGCAAGTGAAGGACCACTGCCAAAGTGCCACCGAAGACTCGGAGCACCGCGTGTTTTTATTACATTTTTTTTAAGTTATCCCTGCCAGGGCCCCGCCAAAACTGTTCGAATTGGGCCCCGCACTTCCTAAAGCCGGCCCTGGCTACAGACACAAACAAGACACCCCACCGCTGTATAACAACAAGAGCTGCTCTTTATGGATGATACACTGCTGACACTATGGATGCAGCATTGCTAGGAAGGGTAACGCAAGTTATGATGTAATTAGATGCCATCCTGCAGGGCCAGCATGAAATACACAGTACAGGATTGCTGTAAGCCAATCATAGCACCACTGTATGGATTGCAGGAGAAAGGTCTGAATAATGAAGTCACTTTTGCCGAGGCTGGTGGTTGAGATTCCATTAGCTTTCCCCTTCAGGTTGGCCTAGGAAAGTGATAGAAAATGAGACCTTCTAATCAGTGACCCCAAGTTCACAGCAGGAAAGAGTCTCTTTCATGTCCCTTTCAAATGCTAGGAGAGGACTAGTTCCCCCACCCTTTTCAGACTCCTAGCAGGAGAGGAAGTAATCCAGATAAAATGGGAACAGCCGAGTCTTCGCCCAGAACTGAAATTGTGGGGACCTCTGAGAGTGTGAGACCCCCTCCCAGCCCCCACTTTGTTTTCACATTCCTTTGTCCTTCCTGGCTCCACCCCAGGAGCTCTAACCAGCACCGAGCCTGTGAAATCCCACACATGGGATGATTTTCTCATGGGATTCCTAGCCCGAATTTCTAGGCCCATGTTCAGCTGCTCTCTGGAGACACAGCTCGTGGGTGCTTTTCGGAACTTAATTCGGAACTCTTGCTGCTCGCCAAGCAATAAAAACAGGTGTAACGTGCAACACTTACAGCAGCTCGCCTCAAAAGTTCAACTCCCTTTATAAACATCAGTTACACTTTACACAACACTAGTGCCAAGGTTGGTCACATGGTTACCCCAGGCTCATTTTCAAAGCTGCTGCTGATGGAAACAAGGACTAATATAGGGCTGGCCCCATTTGTCTCCCTACCACTCTCTCCCTGTATGTCTGTAGCAGCCTTCCTGACCATGCCCAACGTGAAGTCTCACTCTCCAGCTTCAGATTCCTCCTCTGAACGGAACTTACCACTCGCCATCAGCCGCCATCCGCAGCTCCTCTGTGTGGGTCCAGCTCCAACTCTTCTCCCCCAGTGGGGAGAAAATGACATCACGTGATGCCGTACAACTTAACAAAACAAATGACAGGCTCCTTATTAATTGTAACCCTCGCCTTTGCCATCCTCCACACCCACTTCATTGTATATTGTCTTCCCTCACTGTGCTGCACCTGTCAGTTTGGGGCAAGAAGCTGTCATCTGAGGTCTTAGCAAAGCACTATGCACACCTAGGACACTATTTAAAACAATCATTATTGTCTTCCAGTAAAACCAGAATATTTTCCTATCACTTGATCTACTGTATCCGGAAACAGGAGCCAGTTACTATGGTTTACCCTGCTTTGTAGTCTCCTCCCAGCAACAGCACTTCTATTAAATCCAGAACTTTGCTTTAGCGATACTCAACTGGATCAGCCCAATAACAATGGCTGAGCCGGTCTGTATAAGCCTTGCCCCGAACCGGAATGGCACCAGAACCAAAACTATTTTGGAGTCTGAATAATTCAGTTCACTTCCCTTCTTCCTCTAGTTATTTTTCATTTTGGTGGAACTGGAAGCAGGAGTCCCAAGGGGCTGTTCCCCTGGTCATTCTGTCCTGAGCAGGGGGGAGTTAGAAAGTATTGGGGATCTCGGGATAGACTCTGTTCCCAAAGGAAATTTCCAGCCCAGATTTGCAGACACAAAGCGGTGTGTCACAAAGCATCTGAAGTTGTAAGTAAGCAAACAGCTAAAGCTCTGGAGGCTTGCCTCATTGCCAGTTAGTTATGGGGGAATAATTCAAAGGCCCGGCTTTCCTTAGTCAGCTGAACCGGCTAGGTGGTCTGGGTATGTTGACATCATTACAGGTTCTGTTGTCCATTTTCAAGAAAAATTGTTTCTTTTTCCCTTTGAAAACAATGAAAAATCTAGTCTCAGGTCAAAGTGGAGGGCACATCTTGGAGCAGTTCATCCAGTTCCAACAGAAAAGGACACACACATGCACACTTCAGACTAAAACAATTAATTATTCGGTTTCCTTGAACTGCCAGACTTTAAGCTACTCTGTCTTCTGAGCGTGTGTATCCATGGCAACCCCCCCAGTCACTACAAGTTTTAAAACGTGCTGCATTTCACACCTTTTTTCTTCTATTATTTTCTAAGTTTGGGCTTAGGACCTTGTCTAATCATCCAGTAACTTCTACATAGAAGTTCAGATACACTTCTTCAACCAAGTAACACTGATTTAGTTACGTGACAATAATAAGTCAAGTTACTCTTCTTTATCTTAACTGTCTGTCATAGATTAGTGATGGGTGAGCATTGAAAGGCTTGAAATTCTTGGATAAGCACTATCCTATTCTGCTAAGTTCTTATGTTCTTGGGTCTCCAAAACTGGGCAGTGAATCTCACAAGTACAGTGTTTTCCTGTAAGACTTCTGTTACCTCTTGCTTCTGGTTGGACCATAAATACCAGAAAACCTTCTTGCTTTGTCAACGCTTGTGCTTCTAGTGTCAGCCGGAAGCTAGAAACAGGCCTGGAAATTAAAAAAATATAGGAAGAAATTTAGATAAACTTATCTGAATCTCTGAATGGGGTTTGGTTCAAGTTGATTGGGGTTTGAGGGAAAGGTCTGGGTAGGTTTTCACTTTATAAAGCAAGTTCAGCCAGCTCCAGCATAGACACCTTCAGAAACTGGAATGTATAAGCTTTCCCTATCAGGTAGTGGGTTCACCTAGTTCAGCCGTACCAGGTTTGTCACCACCTGTGCCCATCCAGTCTTCCTCAATATTCTACCTTCCTGATTCGGGGCTGTTGTTAAGCATCACGTTGATTACTGCTGTTTCAGCAATGGGTCACACTGAGCTCTTGGGATTCTGAAAAGTTGAAAGAGCTTCCTGAGTTAGTGGAGGACACAATGGGTGATTCCAACCAGAAGGCAAAGCTCAGACCAGAGTATTGTTTGTCAGCGTTGCTTCTGTTCAAAGTACATTGTCATAGTATATCCAGGTCTCATGTATTCCAAAGCAAGCTGCACTTGAATTTCAGTGCTGTCAGCCGTAAATTGTGTCATCTTAATTTGAACGGTAAAAGATGAAGGTTTTGAAGGTCATAAATATGAAAATGAATAACATAATCAGAAGACAGGTTTCAGAGTAGCAGCTGTGTTAGTCTGTATCCACAAAAAAAACAGGAGTACTTGTGGCACCTTAGAGACTAACAAATTTATTTGACCATAAGCTTTCATGGGCTACAGCCCACTTCATCGGATGCATGCAGTAACCTCTTATGTTATCACCTTGGAAATTCAATTATTTTAGTGATCTCACATTTTCACTTTCCAATGTCTTGCAGCTTTTTATGTTAATAATGAATAATTACATAATGAGAGAAGAGGTTGGTAGGGGCAGTGGGGACAAGAGGGAGCTTGAGATAAGAATATTAGCTGGGTCTCTCTGCTAAAAGGATCAAACAGTGCTTCAGTTGTTAGATTCCAGAGCTAACTCCCCTTAAAGCAGGGCAGTTCACACCTTTCCAACGTCTGGTTTCAGGCTGTCTGAAACAGCAGGCTCACCCTGTTAAAAATAAAATGTGCAAAAGTGTTCATGGAATGATTTTCAAACAGTGAATGAATTCAAGAAAATTGTGGATCTGCTCATGCATATTCCATGAGCAAAAGAATTGGAAACAAAATTTGCCAAACAAATAATTTGGCAGCAATTATTCCCTCAGCTCTACTAGTGGCTATTTTTTTTTATTTATTGACAAGAATATATTTTTAAGCATCACAGAAATTAAATGGCAGAAAAGAACAGTCACAGGGCATTCAGAGCTGCAACTCTTGTGACTAGATCTTACATGCAGCTAGTTATGTGAGTGCATAATCTGTTGGAGAGAACTGGGTAAAGGACAAAGTTTCCTTTTTAACATGAAATCTCCTTGTTTTGGTGCTGCGAGGCCCCTGCCCTGAACTTACCAGAACATGTAGGTCGTTTTTTGGTGTGTGGGGGGTTGAATTTAAACTTTATGTTCTGTAACTAAGTGTTTAACCTCTACAGCCCCCAACTACCAGGAGACTCATTTCACATTGTATGCATGAAATGAAGGACTTAGGCAACTGGTTTGCTGAGCTTCTCTGTACAGACACATATATCCACAGAGAGCTCATAGACATACACATACCTTCGCTAGACACCAAAGGCAGAAATGGCTCCTCAGAGGCAGAGAGGTACAAATCTCACAAACTTGCACATTATAGGGAGCTGTCGCTTTTGCAATTGTTGGATGGAACAATACAGAATCACCATTCAATATCCAAAGTGCTTGGACTCTTGTTTTAGCCCAACCTCCCAAAGCGTACAATTGGATGAGTCCAAAGCAATTTCATGGTAGAGAAGTAAGAGCATAATTCTGAGGCATCAGCCCTTCCTTTCCCCCCATGTGTCTCTACCCCAACCCATCCTAGCTCCTCCAGTTCTCTTGAGTGTTTTGTTCTTTTGAGCCCATCATGGGTAGCAGCTGCTAGCGGAAATCCATAGCAGTGTTGTTAACGATACAGGCAGTTTGTTGTCCCCTGAAAATCTATGAAACGGAGTGAATATCTGCAGCTCCTGTTGGTGTTTTAGTGGAGAGTGAAGGGGGAAAGCCCTGGAATGAAGCCCACACCTTCACCTGGTTCTTCAGCCAATTTTGAGCTACTAAGGGTGAGTAGCGGAGATGGTGTATTGATATGCACAAGAAAGGGCACAGTAACTGGCACCATTGGGAATGACCTGAGAGGGAATCTATTGCTCTTTACAAACTATGGGCCAAATTCAGGGTGCATGGGATGGCTTCTGCCTTTCTGCAGCCAGGTGCAGGAAGTCCACCAATGCAGCACAAAGCTACTGAAACCTTCACCTCTGCTAGGAGTTTCATAGGAGTCCAACACTGCCCACAAAACGGGTGGTTCTCTCTGGGGAGAGGCTGAGGCCAAATAGGCCAAGGAATGTGCATCTCTTCAATAGCCTCTGACAAGTGCAACATAGAGTCCTTTTCCCACTGCATGGCCTGAGGGAGAGCAAGGGCGGGACCCTCCTCAGCCTGCCCCTAGGCAGAATCTCCAGGGACGCAGGAGGTAAACTGCTCCAGGAACCTAAAATCTACAGTCTCCCTGTGCCAAGTTCATCGCCTATATAAATAGGCACATGTCACCCAATCACCTCTGCATCAGAGAGTGGCGTATAAGCTCTTACAAGCATGACAAACATGTTCTGGGACAGGAAGTGAAGTAGAATATTGTATCCAATCAAACTCGCAGAGGGAATTCCCCCAAAGTGAAGTTTTGCTGAGAACCTGGAGAGAGCCCCTCTACTCTTGGGGAAAATGCCATGGGATCTCTAATGGCCAGAAGAGGCATTGACTTCAGTTTTACAGCTCCTCCAAACACCAGCACGTCCAGCAGCACATGCTTCATGCCAGGCATTGGTTTAGTACCGTCTCCGGATAGAGAGTGCCACCTGCTGTCAACACCCCCTACCACAGCACTCTGAAAGGTGTTTTTTTGGAGGTCCCTTGTGTAAACTTGAGATCTAGGTTGCTGCTCCCACAGTCAGTGGTGGAAATTTATTCTAGGTGCAGCTGGTTGACAGGTGATTCTCCACGTCTCAAGGACTAGAACAGCCAGGACACGGCAGGCTGGAACTGAGGGCCAGTACGTGGAGTTTGTTTGGCCGGTGGCATCCTCATTCTCGCTTTCATGAGCATTAAGTCTCCCTAGTTGGGGAGCAGGGGATGATATTCATGGTGTCTGGAGTGGACATTGTGTTGTTTCTATAGCATAGTGCCTATTGTGCTATAGAAACTCAGCTTGTCAGAATACAGGGAACCTTAATTCTCTCCAGATGCTAGCAATAGCAAGCAACTCTCGCATGGCGGGCATGCTTAATTAAGTAACAAAGCTGGTGGATATGTTCCTGACTGGAGAGCCCTGGTTGTCATCATCAGCTTTCACAGCAGCGAATGTGCCCAAGCACCGTGCACAAAAAAGCCACTCCGCCGACATTAGCCAGCTGAGTCTGAAGAACATTTAAACCAGATTCCTTTACAAATGGCAGAAGTCATAAAATCCAATATGAAACCTTAGTCCCCGCTTCAGCTGTTAGTGACTCTAACTGGAACAGAGCGCTGTCTTAATTATAGCAGACCTAAGCCCCATTCCATTGTCTAACTCTCCAGAGGAATGAGAACAGACTGATCCCACAGTAGCGCTCAGACTAGTAGCGAAGCAATTAAAAAAAAAATACTAACCAACATGTGTGAAACAGCAGCAGCTCTGCTTCTGGCTTTCAACACAGGCAGGTGCTTTACGATTCCCTTTCTTGGAGCCCAGTAATGCTTCTCTGGGTCTCTCTGGGAAACTCAGCCAAAGAAAGACCTGCCTCTACCTGTACAGCGGAAACTGATTCCGACTTCTCAGTGCTAAGCCAAAATTCTGCAGCAACATGCAGCAGAAACTAAGGGCCTGGCCCTGTTAACATCAATAGATCTGTGGCAGGGACGAGATGAGCTCAATAGCTAGAATAAATTGACACCTTTTGGAGCTGTAGCCTGATGCCAAAGTTAAAAAACCAAACCAGGTAACAATAAAATAAAATGAACTAAAATGGGTTTCAGACTGAAGGTCAAATTCTAGCTGGGAAATGGTCACATGAATATCGCCAAAGTTTCATCAAGCTAAAATATTGTGTATCATATATTCTGAGCTGAACAGTTGCACTCTTTGGTCCAACATCTACATCCTGAGAGAGAGGGAGGGAATCTGGAAGAAGAAATGAAAGAGGCTGGCAGACAGGAGTAGATAAAACTTGGTGTGTACAGCACAAAGACAGGCAGAGCTAGTCTGAGGCCCACTCGGAAGGAACTGCATGGAGCTGCAAGGCAGAAAGGGCCTTTCAGAGGTGCCAGTACTCATCCTTCCATCTCTTCTTGTAATCTAAGTTGCTTTGAGATGCTGGAAGCTCTAGGCCAAGGCTGTCAGCCGTACGCCTGCAGGTCAGATCCATTCCGTGTGGCGTATTTCAGTGGCCCACGTGGTAGGCTATGATTCTGGTATGTAAATGTGTAGTCAATTTCATGGCAGAGGGTAGGAAGAAAACAATAAGGAGGGGGGAGGTTGAAAAGCGAGCCCACCCTGCACTCAGCCCCAGTGGCAGCTCCTGACCCATAGGGCTGAGCCTGGCTTCCCGCTCTGGGCACTGCACCCTGGCATCCAGGGTCATAGCGCCAATCAGGTTTGGTCCATTCAGTCCTCCATGGATGGCCAAACCTCTCTGGCTTTGTGATCCTGTGTGCTAGAACACAACACTACTTAATTTGATGACCTAATCCAATGTGTTTTTAGCCACTTCCAAGATTTCACAGACTTCATTCAAATTCACAATTTCTGTGACCTCCGTAACCCAATCAGAGCCTTTTCCATGTGACATATTCAAATTCTGCAGAATCTCAGCTTTCATTTTAAAAAGTAGGTTTCTAGCCATTGCGATTTCAAAGAAAAGCTTCCCACTATGAGCCAAATGTAAATCGAGGGGACTGCCTGAGTCTGCATAGAGCCTGGTACGGTAACTCTGAGAGGTGTGAACTGCCCGGCTCCCCCATTTATCTCTGTAGAACATCTACTGTAAATTCCCGCAATGACATTTCTGTGCCAACATTCCACAGTTGGTCTTCCTAGTATATGGATGAGAACAGGTGGGAGGGAAGCCCTCGGGGAAGTGGCAGTTGCTGGCAATTCCAAGGGAAGACTGGAATAGACTCACAAAGTTAGGGGAACAGGGACGAGAGCCGCAGAGACAGGAGAATGGGGATGGAGGAGAGAGGGCAAAAGTAGCAGTTTCCTAAAGGGGAGCAGATTTGCTCACAGTGGGGCTGACTGTGACAATTAAAACTTAATTATTCCGAAAGGCTGTATTTCCCCCTTACCCTCTGCCAGTCCTCTGGGAGCTCCACCCTGGGCTGCATGAGCTGTAAGCAAACACAGAATCTGACCCTCTCCACCACCCTGTCCCAGGCAGACATGGGAGAGGCCTGTCAGGAACCATGTTTATCTCCGATTGCAGGAAAATAACCATTTCTTCAAATGTAGTTGCACTCAAGGAGATCAAGAAAGAAAGAGAGAGAGAGAGAGAGAACGCGAAGGGCAGGCAGGCAGGCCTGGGGCGTACGGGGCGATAGCAGATTCACTGCTACCTACCGATGATGAGGGTTGCCAAGGCTTTCACCCCAGCATCAGTAACTCCCATTCTTTCCTGGTGTTCTCCATGTCTCTTTGCTGTATGCACCCGCTGGGGCTCATCTTATTCTCAGACTGTGAGCTCTTCAAGGCAGGGCCTGTCTCACTCTCCGTTTGTACAGCACCGAGCGCCATGGGGCCGAGGGTCTCTAGGCTCCAGCATAATGTACATGGTAGTCTGACTGTGGTACTTCTGCCAAAGATGGGACAGCAGTGCTACTCAGCAGTGCTGACAGGCTGACACTTGCACCTCCCGAACGGCTTGGCATGCCTGGGCGTATGATGGGCACAGCAGCCAGAAAACATACAAAACCCAGCTATTAGCAGCATGGGCCCCTGAGGTGCTTTCCCCAGCTCCCAGTCCCAGCAGAGCCAGCGTCATTGCAGAGCATGTGCCTAGTGTTACTCTCCTGTGTAGAGAAGGAGCCGGAGAAGTATTTTGCCGGGAGCTGTTTTGCAGCGGAGTGGGCGTGAGAATGTGCAGCACGAGCGAAGGTGTCAGGGTGCTGAAGGCTGAGAGCGACTGACCGACCTGTTGACAGGGGCTTTGAGGAGACTGATGGGGCCTGCGGACAGCAGCCTGCTGGGAACTGACAGGCAGAGGAGGAGAGGGAAGTCTTGCAAGTTCTCACTCTAGCAGGGTTTAGGTGAGAGGCGCTCCTAGTGCCGCGGCAGGCCCCACCTCGTGCGACAGGGCCTGTCTTTTATTAGTGAGACAGAGGCTGATCCTATATGCTGGTCTGCCCTTTCTGCTTGCTCCAGTTCGGCCCTTTCATTCCCGTGGATAGCCCCACAGCATTGCACAGGCTGCAACAAAGGGCAGAATTTAGCCCTTTGTTGGCAGAAGCAGAAGTGCCTCCCTCTCACATGTCTTAATGATTGAGGGCTAGATCCTGAGGCCTGCTAAGGTCACTTCGTGTCACTGGAGCGGTGCAAGGTGACCTCCAAGCTGTTTTAAAGAGGCAGCCGAGGATTCCCCAGGGCAGGCCGTTCTGGGGTGCGAACGGGGCATGATGGGGGGCAGGGCAGGAGTTTATTGCACTGTGTCAACCCTCAGGTGGTGGAGCAGTGCCTAGGAAGCCCCTGACTTTCACCAGGGACCGATTCAGCCCCTGTCTGCCTTTCCCAGGATCCAGGGAGGCTTAAAGTTGGGTTGGAGCTGAATTCTAGGGGTGACCTTCCTCCTCATCTTGACTGCTTGCGTTCCAGAGGCGACCCACGCCTTAGTGTTTGTCTCCTGGAGGCAACACCCCCAATCCTGCTGCCCTTCCCCCTTGAATGACAATATAACTCTAAGCAGTGGTGTGCAAAGCAGCTGGGGATCATTGCTTTCCTCAGGCAGGGGGGCAGCCCCTTTGTGCTCTCCCCGCAGGTCCCACCCCACACGTGTTCTGAATGAGAGGACAAGCTGCGTGGCTCACTTGGGCAAAACCTTGGCAGGGAACTGCCCCCACCCCCCTTTTGCAAACGCTCCTCTAAGTTTGCTGTCAATCAGGGCCTGCAGGTCGTAAATCGCTCCCTGCCTTGTGACTCCAATCGCACACTCAGACCTCTGAGATCACGTTAACGGACCGGAGGGCTGAGTGGCTTGTTACTTTTTAAATCCAGGGCCAGGTGGAATATTTTATTGTCCCACTTCCCCACCCTCCATCGTTGCTGGATTCCTTGGCATGCATGCTCTCCCCTTTGCGCTCAGCCAAGAGGAGTGTGAGCCCTTCCCGGGCAGAGAAAATCCTTTCATGGCTCATGAAAAAGCAGAATTTTAATGAGAGAAAAGTGTTACATGATTATTTTTTTCTGCCTAAGCTCTGTGAAAGTCCCATGGATAGGGGCCAACAGTTCCCAAGGGATCGAGATGCCTCCTCTATTTCTCTGCTCATCCATGGGCTTGCCTTTAAAATTTGTTCTCAACGAACTCCAGAATCTACTGAATCAGCTTTCATGTGCAAAACATTATGTTGTGGATTATAACTGAGACCTTAACAAGATGAATCTGCTGCTTGGGTAGGGGAAGAGGAATGGGCCCATTCCAAAGGGAGGTATTTGCATAGCTCCAGTCTTACACAGTTCAAAATGAATGTAAATAGAGACAGGCTGAACAGGTTTGGGGAAACCTCTGACAGTGTGGGCATGGGAGGATGTTTAATGATCACAGCAGCCTCTCTACATTCCGGGCACCAGCCCCAAAAGGGTCACCCGGAGCTGTGCTCAGAAGACAAATGGCATGTCCTGGAATGGCACCGCCTTTCTGTACACGGGGTGTAAACGCACTAAAGTTAATGGAGTTCCACCTGTGTAAACACAGTTGAAGGGAGAGGAGGCTCGGGCCTGCTGAGCTGGATTGGGACCTCGTACATTCCCGTGTCACTGTGCTGAGTTCAGGGGAGCTGCTCTGCATTTGCATCCCACAAGAAGGAGAGGAGACTCTTTGGGGCCAGCCTTCAGCTTCATGTCAATTGGAGTCAATGGGGCTTGCGCCGACGGCAGAGAAGCTGACTTTTTGGGTCTGGCTCTTGGGGCTGAAATGTTCATGAGGTTTGGTGGCATTTTAAGTTGCAGTGAAAATCTGACACCCCTCCACGCTGGTCTCTCTGCTTGGGAGGCACTGGAGCAACTTTAGCCAAGGCCATGGTGTAAATTACACAGGGTGTAAGTCAGTCAGGAAACAGGTGCCGAGAAGTAAAGTGGGATAAGTCGATGTTCAGTGGGTGAGCAAAGCCAGGCTGACGCACATGGCCCAGGAGCAGAAGCGGTGTGTTTCAGGGAGAGCAATAAATGAGGTGTAATACACAGCAGCACCCTTCTGTCCCCACAGCCACCTTTAACTGCACCATCTGCAATGCTCCCACAGAATCCCAAAGCAGGGTGACACATGTTTTGCACATCCGCTGAATGCTAGATCCAAGCACGTTGCCCTGCTTGGCCATTTACACCTGTTTCTGACCAGCTTACACCCAGTGTGTAATTCACACCGTGATTTACGTCACCTCTGAATTTGGCCTATGGTGTCAAATGTGCAGACCCTCATAGCTTTCAATTTATCACACTCTGTCTCACAGAAGTGGGTTGGGGGGAGGGAAATCCACAACCTGCAGGCCAGACAGGAAAGGGGCCTGCCAGTGACTGAGGAATCTGTCACGGAGAAGCTAGAAGGGCGAGACATATGGGCCTACTTCTGCTCCTCCATACTCCACTAGAGTCGATGGAGTTACATTGGTGTAAGTGAGCCGAGCCTCAGAGCTCAGTCAGGCAAAGGAAGTGAGGGCTGGGTTTGCACAGATTGCTCCTGGGTTTTGAATGAGCCTGAAAAATCCATTTCCTTTAGAAAATACTGAGTCATGATATGAGTGAGTTGGGGAGGGATAGCTCAGTGGTTTGAGCATTGGCCTGCTAAACCCAGGGTTATGAGTTCAATCCTTGAGGGGACCATTTGGGGATTGGTCCTGCTTTGAGCAGGGGGTTAGACTAGATGATATCTTGAGGTCCCTTCCAACCCTAATGATCTATGATTCTATGAGTGGGTTCAAAATCCTCCAGCATGTACATAGAAACGCAGCCCCTCCCACCAGCAGTGGGCAACCTGCATCTCCATTCCCCTGCCAGAGTGTGTGGGGATGAGATCTCACCTCTTGGGCTAGCTGCTGAAACCGGATTATGGCTTCCTTGAGCATTTGTGGAACTGGACTGCCAGCTGGCATAGCAAAAATGTCTGACTTTGTGACAGCCTCCTTCTTTGTACGTCAGAATCCCATCTGTATTACCTCCTTGTGGTGATATATCTACGAATGCTGCCACAGAATTGCCCAGTTAACGTCTGACAAAGTAACCATGTCAGGCAGGAGCAAATTGGGGGGGGGGGGTGGAGGGAAGTGGTATTTTGGGGAACAGAAGTGCTGACTTTTCCTTGAAATGATCCATGGGGTTGCATTATTAATTCTTTGGGATAGTCAACCATCCCTCAGGAACTCATGAAAACGTTTGTAAATCCTGAGAGTTTCACCAAGTTCAGCCCAAGTGATTGCACCTCCAGGAATTTATCCCAAAAAGTACGTGATTCATTATTTGCCATTCGTCAGTTTCCCCATGTTTAAAATATGTCAGTTTTCTGGTCAGGGGGCACAAACATTGCCATGTGACAGAGCTGACCAACCACACAAGAATTGCAAAAGCAAACTGTTGATGTGAACAGCTTACAAAACCACCACAGTCTGAAAATTCTCCATCCAGGTCACTTGGAGCCAGATGCTGATATCCTTACCAGGCTGAGTCCTGGTGGGGTACTCCCATTGGCTTCAGTGGCCGAGCCGGATGCTATTTACTATGAATCAAGATGTTAGGGTCTAATGTTGGGTGAAGATTTAGGAATAATGAAAACCCTGCAAAAATCAGGCTCAGTTTGCAAACAAATCACTCATCAAAGAAAGGGGCTGCAGCAGCCCCTTGCTGGGCAGCCCCTTGTGACTATGTAGCCTCCTCTGGCTGTCCCTGGGGTTCTTTTGCAGGTGCAGGGTACTGTCCACACAGAGTCATCTGCAAGTCAGGGCCCTCAGTGTGTAGCCTTTATTCTTCTGGGTCGAGGACTGAGTCCGGCAGAGAAGAGAGCAGCAGCTTGAACCCATGTCAAAAGAAGGACAAACGTTTAAGTGGCCATCAGCTAGGAAACACATTTTCAGCAAGGATAGTGGCCATATTATAAACCACCTGACTCACTTACTGGGCCCTTCCCTTCTTGCATTGCCACTTCTACCTGTGCAGGGCAAGCGTGAGCTGGCAGCAGATCAGAGTGCAGCGTTTCACACTCCTTTTCACGCCCCAAAGTGCAGGAGACTGCAGAATCAGGCCCCACAACCAGATCTATATGAATTCAGTGCTGGTGAAGGCACCCTGGAGGCCGGAATCCTTTATTTATTCACAGACTCCATAGAGCAAAGCCATCAGCCATCACACTCTGCAGCACAACACACTGCCAGGGCACCTCAGTCATGCCCAGGAGGGGGCCCCTCCAGGATGATGGGGATGGGTCAGCTCACTGGCCCGTTTGATCCAAGGTTTCTTTGGTGAGGGAGGGTTTAGTTTTAAGTCTCGTGATGAAAACAGCAGCATTGCTTAAGAACAGCTAACTCGGTGGAGTGACATTATGACAGTCAGCAGACTCCATCCTCCTGCACTGCTGCGTGGGACCTTAATCTTCAGTGCTTTGTGTGACTTCCTCCTCCTCACTTGTTTGCTTCCCTGGCATGCCTTTACCTTCTATCTGAACAAATAGCAGAGAGGAGTCCCTTGCAAACAGGGCGTTCTGCTGTTTTAACAAGCTGAAGTTTCAGAATACATGTTTAGCTGTTTGCTTTGGAGGCCATACAATGCTAGACAAACACTCCAGGAACCTTTCCTCTACTGGGGGCCAAGTTCCCTCCATCCTGGAGCCTGTTGCTTGGGAAGATGTAGAGTCACTGGAGATGTGATGCTGGCACAGACCCTTCTGCTTTCCAGTAGGCAAAGGATGAAGTAAATCACTCTGTGACTGCATCAGGTTTTGTTCTGGGAAGTCTCCATGGCCATGTCATTTATCAAATGCAGACAAACTAATTAGCACACCCACCTTTCACTCACCTCAACATTTTTCTGTCCAGACAAATTCCTTACTCCTGAGCTCTGGTTGAAAGTCAAATTGTGGAGCTGGATCGATGACACCATGCAGCACTAAATGGACACCTGTTTAAACTGGTTGGGGTGGGAAGCAATGTAGCAATGAGAAAATGCGACTGGCAGCCATTCCCTGACCTATCACAGACTTGTAGTGGCTTTTGGACAAGTCACTTGATTTCTCTTTCCTTTAGTTTAGCCGTTATGAAATGAGCAATACTTCCCTGGGAAGGGTTCATGATTACACTTGTAATGAGTGATCGTAAAGCACTTGGATATCTTTGGACACGTGGCTGTACTTAAACACAGAGTAGCATTAATTAAAATGAAAGCATTTTATCCCCACTCTTTGATCTTACAGTTTCCAAATCATCTCGTGTTTGCAAGTAGCAGAATATACTATTGACTAACTGAGATAGAAACCCTGGCACAAGGTCAGCACAAAAACGGTCTACCGTGAGTCATTCAAAAACCCCGCCAGCATGCCATGCTGCGATGCGAAAGCAGTGAATATTGCTTGCAGAAGGGGACACTTTCAAGGCTAATGTTACTCTGAAGATGAGTGTGCCATGGAGGAACTGTAGCAAGCCAAAGGGCCTGCTTCGCATCACCATGTAGCAGGAGCTAGAAGAGGCAATGAAACCTCTGGAGCAGCTGCTGAGCACGTCTGAAAATGTGGTTTGACACTGATCTCACTGAGCAGCCCCCACCCCCACTTCACCTTAGAGCACTTCAGTCACTGGGCACTCAGATAACTTGGCCCAGGCCAAAGACCAGCTTTGCAAACCCCTTGGGCACACTGCTCTCACATAAGCTCCAAGATGGGCACCTGAGTGGCTATTTCCACCTGCCCTGAGAAGGAGATTGGTCGTGGCCTCCCCTATCTTTACAATGGGGACAATAATCTTCCCGCTATCTGTGGGGGGCCGTGAGGTACAACCCATTAATGGCTGTAAAGTCCCGGAAGAGCCTTTGAGACCAGGTGCTTTTATAGGGGAAAATCATTAGCATTCTTGAGGTGAGGGCAGCATGGGCCAGGAACTAGAATACTGCTCAGGCGATGTGGGTTCTCGTCCTAGCTCTGCTGTGTGATTTGGGGACAGTCTGTCTTTGCCTGTTTAGGTTGTGTGAGGGCAGAGACTGTCTCTTACTATGTGTCTGCATGGTACCTGGCACAACAGGACCCTGAACTTGGCTGGGGCCTCTGGATGTTACCATCATCATCATCATCATTCATTTTGATTGTTATTTATTGTCTATTACATAAAACAACCAGGGCAGAGTTGGCCAGAATAAGTAAATACTCACAGCCGTGCTGCTGTCAGCCCAACCCTGGTCATGCGCTAGCTACCTCAGTGAGTCCCTTCAGCACGATTTGTCGGGGAACCCACTCCTTTGTCACCAGTGTCATAACTCAGCAGAGTTGATTTATTGCTTCCTGATTCCCTTTTCCAGCTCCTCAGGGTTATCTTAAGCCAGTTCTACTGTGTGCTCTCCTGCGGGGTGACTTAAACAAGGAAAGGTTCCTGTCGTCTACGTCAAAAGGAGCAAGATCAGGTTTTATTAGAAACAGCATGTGGACAGTCTGAGTGCAGCCAGTGTTATCAGCGTCCGTGCCTCCCACAGCCGTGCCAGGCACTCGCTCCGGCGCATTAGCTGAGTGGCACAAGCCAGGCCAGTGTAGGGAGTTTGTGGGCTCCTGGAGCCTCATGAGTCACAAAGGTGTACGGCGGGAGACAGAACGCCTCCAAACTAGAGCAGGGCTCAGATTTTGTACTGAAAAGTAGAGTGGGTAGGTGTGTGGAGGGGGGGTGTTTGGTTTTTTTGTTTTGATGGAAAATGGCATTTTCCCTCTGAGTGGAAATTTCCACAGGAAATGTCCATTTTAAATGACATTTGGTGGGAGTTGTCAACCCCCCAAAAAAAAAGAATACTGACCACAGCTGAAAAGCCTGTAAAATTGACAAAAGAAATTTTTGATAAACACATTTTTCATGGGGAAAAAAAATCATTTCCCAAGTAGTTCTCAACCAAATGTTTGTAACTTACCAGATTTCCACCCTGAATCACTACTAATAAACATCTCTATTGTGGTAGTGGCCAAAGCCCCAAGTAAGAATCAGGGCCTCCTTTTACAAACCCAGACAGAGACCACCCCTGCCCCGGAAAGCTGGCAGCTTAGGCAATATTATTGACTGATCACTCCTAAGAGTTTGGCTTTGCCTCCCATCCCATTAGATCATAAGAGCTCCCACACTGAGTCAGACCATGGTCCATCTTGCCCAGTATCCTGTCTCTAGATGTGCCTGTACCAGAGCTTCAGGGGGAGAGCACATGAAAGGGCAATTGTGGAGTGATCCACCCTTGTATTCCACTCCTGGCTTCTGGTGCTTAGAGGTTTGGGATTGCCCCGAGTATGGGGTTGCCTGACTAATTAGTCACTGATGGACCTATCCTCCATGAACTTATCCAGTTCCTTTTTGAACCCAGTTATCCTTCTGGCCATCACAACGTCCCCTGGCAATGAGTTCCACAAGATAGTTGTGCACTGTGTGAAAAAGTACTTCCTCTTGTTTGCATTAAACCTGCTGCCTATTAGTTTCATCAGGTGACCCCTGGTTTTTATGTTGTGTGAAAGGATAAATAACATGTCTCTTGTCACTTGTTCTGAGCCGTTCATGATTTTAGAGATCTCTATTGTACCCCCACTCAGTCAACTCTTTTCTAGGCTGAACAGCACTAATCTTTTTAGTCTCTCCTTGTATGGAAACCGTTCCATACCCTGGGTCATCTTTTCTGCTCTTCTCTGAAGCTTTTTGAGATGAGGCGACCAGAACTGGGCATGATAGTCAAGATGTGGGCACACCAAGGATTTATATAGTGGCATTATGATGTTGTCTTGTCTTGTCTTGTCTTGTCTTGTGATATTGTCTTATGGGTGTCTTATCTTTTATCGCTTTCCTACTAATCCTAACATACTGTTAGCTCTGGCTGCTGCTGCGCATTGAGAAGAAGTTTTCAGATTATCCACAGTGATTCCAGGACCTTTGTTGAGTGGCAGCAGTGAATTTAGAACCCATTATTATATGCGTCTAGTTAGGATTATTTTTTCCAAAGTGCATTACTTTGCACTGATCAACATTGAATTTCATCTGCCATTTTGGTGCCCAAACACCCAGTTTTGTGAGATTCCCCCTGAACTCCTTGAAATCGGCTTTGGATTTGACACTCTTGAATAATTTTGTATCATCTGCAAACTTTGTCACTGTTACTGTTCACCTCCTGTTCTGTTTTGTACAGCAGATGGAATGGTTTTGCTCTGGTTCCACTGGTCTGGGAACCTCTACTCTTGGCAGGGAAAGAACCCAGAGTTTGCCCCTTAGGCTTGGTCCACACAGGAAGTTGCAACTGTTTCACATAAATTGGTTTTTAAACCAGTTTAGTCAAAGCAGTGCAAACCCCTGTGTAGATCCTGTCATTTCCATGTAAGAGCAGCTTTTGCACTTTATCTTAAACTTGTTCCCAAGCTAAATGGAAAAGCAATTGAACTCACCTTAGGTTAAACCAGTGCAACTTTCCCATCTAGACAAACCCTAAGGAAATGATACCAGTTCCCATCCAGAAGTTCACACATTGCTCCCATTCAAGCTAAGCAGCTTAATGGTGGACAGACCCATGTCATCCTGGTTTGATGTCTTTAGCCTTGCTGGGCTTACTCTTTCTCTGAATGGTTATTTATAGGGTAGATATTGCATATTTCATAGTCTCTTCTCTCTGCCCCTTGTTATCTCCCTAAATCATACGCTGTAGCAGCTGGTTGGCTCCCCCTGTGGCGTCTTATTCCAAAGGGAAAGAAAAACTGGTTTGAAAAGTGAACGCTTTTCCTCCGCTGTGTCTGGGAAAGGCCTGCAGTCCTGGCCTGCAGGGGGAACTCCATTGAATAACACAGAGTTCCTGTTAAATCGAGACCCCATAGGACTGCAGACGAGTCAGGGGAACTGTTGCCCAACTCTCCCCTGGTCAGTGCCAGTTCACTGACATCTCCAATGCTCTCAGATCACTCCCATGCCAGGGCCTAAATCTGGATGTGACTGCCAGTAGCCCAGTGTAGTAGTTATCTGACTAGCATGGAAAGAGTCTCTTGTTCTGTTCCTTGTTAAGATTCAGCATGTATGTCAGAGCAAAGCCCTTCTGGTAAAGACATTACAGCTGGATCATTCAGCCGCTCGGGATTAGTATCCAGGATGCTCAGGTGTTTGGAACACCTTGGCTAGTTACTTTCACTGTGATATTATTTATAATTAATATGTTGCCACGATATTATTTCCTGTTTGAAAGCTGCAATCGCAGCCCAGCTTGTCCTTGGCAAAAGCAATTGGCCAAGCGCCCAGCTGGCTTTCTGCCTTCCACCAAAAAATTACCTACCTGACCTCTGAATCAGGTTCTCTACACTTTACCCAGCCACCGATCTCTTCTGCACCACACTCGCACAGCTGTCTGCTGGGGGCCACTGGAAGGCCTGACTCCATTTTCACTGACACTAGTAACTTGCCAGGGCAACTCCATTGGCTTCAGCAGACTGCTGTGTGAATTACACTGGGGTGAGAGGAGAAGAGTCACAGACCCTGAGTATTTATGTGTGCTGTTTGGTAGGGTCCCTGTGCACATGTGCATGTGTGCATACTCACTAGCTTTGTGCTTAGGGTGTGTGTGTGTGTAAGTGCATTGCTGCCGCTCCCACGGCTGCTATTTGTTCAGCTAACAAAGTTGCTCTCACTCCAAAGCAAAGTTGCAAATAAGTAATTTGCAAATAGCAACTGTATGTTAAATACTAATTTGTATGTACATGTTTGGGTTGCCTTCCAAAGCCCATTTATCATTTTACTTCCCCTGCATCTGTTTCTAGAGGGCATTTTGCCAGTGCAGCAGAACGGGAGCTCCCCCGCTAATCCTGTCCACACTTGTCTCGTTTGCAGCGCCTCTGGATGGGAAGCCATGATGGCTGAGACTGCCTTGTGGTTTCTCCTTCAGTGAGATGTGCCAAGGCTTGGAGCATGTTAGCGTTTCAATATGATAACAAATGCTAAACATTGAAAGTCATAAGCATTGGTGTCTTATGTTTCCACCCATCTCCGGTTGTAGCTATTTATACAACTTGGAAAAACCACTCAAGAAAACTCCTAGAAATGTAAACTGCCCCAGGCCTCCTCTCTACTTGAGATTCAGCCATCCATGATAAGCAACCAGTTTAGCTGCATTGGCGCAAACCCCAAATGCGGACAAGGAAAGCAGTGCTTTGCACCAGTGCAGTTTACTCGTACTTGAAACCGGGGCACATCACGGCTTCCTCGTCTACACCTTGAGCTTGACCCAGTGCAGTGATGCTGGCCACCAGCTGCTTCATTGAGTCTCAGCCCAGGTATATATAGACCCTCATCTGTGTCCATTTTCAGCTCTCAGTCCTTCCTGCCCAGTTAACCCGATGACAAGACAAGTTGTGGATCTGGAGTTTTGTTCATTACTGTTACTTAGTGGCTAGGAGCCTCAGTCATGGACCAGGACCCATTGTGCTAGATGCTGCACAAACACAGGCCCTGCCCCCAAGAGGTTACAATCTAAGTGAGATCTGGGTTCATCTTTAATTTGGATGGGCCACCTGAAACTGGACTGTGAGAAATCAAATCCCAATGAGAAAACAGAGGGAGGTGAGTTTATTACCATTTCCTACAGCCCGTTTCGGAGGGAATCAGAACAGAATCCCCACAACCTAAGGGAGCGCGAGTGATGAAATCGCAACCACCGCAGCTTGCGCAAAGGAGATCAATGCAGTTCACTCTGGAGTCCAGCTTCTGGAGTGACTGGCATTGTATGTGAACTGGAATTTCCTGTAAACCAAGTGCCCTTGCCATAAAAAAGAAATGGCCAGGAAACAGCTGCGCGCATGCAAAGCACTTTTACTACTTGCCTGGTGTTTTCCTCAGCATCACATTTTTAATTTCTTTTTTCCCAAAATGCTTAAATCCTGTGCAAACAACTTTATTTTCCCCAGCTTCCTGCATGACAGTCGCCAAAAGAAACAGCTTCATTCTGGGTGATCAGCTTAGCACACACCCCATATTGTCTGGGAGTAAGAGGATGGGGATTATTAACTGGAGGTTGAAAAATGTTAATATTTTATCAGCTACAGAGTAAACAGATAAAGCGGAAACCACTCTATATTTTTCTGAAACCTTAATAATGGGTTGATAATCTCATAAGCCTACATACTTCCTGTGATTCAAAAAGGACTGCGTGTACTGAACATTCACAGCGCAACCATGGTACAAATTATTCACTCTTCCGAAGTCTAGATACCACCAGTCAATATGGAGACGCAGCTCCGGAGATGCACGTCACTTTCCTCAGTCTTCTCATTCGTAACAAAGAGCCAAATGGAGCAACAAAATTTGGTCCAGGACCTTGATAAATTTCTCAGATATGGTGATGGTCAATTCTCTGTGTGTGTGTGTGTGTGTGTGTGTGTGTGTGTGTGTGTGTGTGTGTGTGTGTGTGTGTGTGTGTGTGTGTGTGTGTGTGTATTATGGGCCTGACCCACTGAATTTCGTGGGCTTTGGACTACTTAGCCATAAATAGCAAACAACCTAGACAGGCAGATAAGTGCTTTGGCCTCTGAAGGTAGGTCTATACCACAGCTAGACCCCCGCGGCAGGCCCATGCCAGCCGACTCAGGCTCATGGGCGTGGGTTGAGGGGTGGGTTCATTGCTGTGTAGACTTCTAGGCTCGGGCTGGAGACTGGGTTCTAGGACCCTGTGGGATGGTCCCAGAGCTCAGGCTTCAGCCCAAGCCTGGAAGACTACACAGCAATGAAAAAGCCTGCAGCCCAAGTCATGGGCCAGCCATAGGTTTTTCTTTGCTGTATGGACCTACCCCGAGAGTAGAGGTGCTTCAGGTCCTAAGCTAGTGTCTATTAGAGATCAGGATGAGACCTATGTGGGGTGCAACATCTGCTGACTGCAGGGTTCTTACACCTTCCTCTTAAGCATCTGGCACTAGCGACTGTCGGAGGCAGGATACTGGTCTAGATGGATCTTAGGTCTGATCCAGTCTGGCTATTCCCGTGTTCCTATTGGCCTGAACTAAACATGCTACCCTTAGTGATCGTGGAGCTTGCATCCAGAGCTGAGTCCAAACTTTGTGACCTGCCCCATTCACTATAAAGAGTAAAATCATACTCAAATCCTGTGATGATTGGGACCAGATAAGTGCATAGATAGAAAGATAGAACCACACCCCAGTTCTAGACTGCCCTATACTTTGGAGAAGTTTGGATTCCTGTCTGAACTTTGTGGCTTCAATCTACTTCTGTTTGAGAGCAAAGAAAAGAGTTTTTCCAAAGGGCAGTACTCCTAGGGGAGTGCACTTTTCAAACATGGGCTCCTTATTAGGAGAGCGTATGCTCATGTTGGCATTTTATGTAGCTGAGAGTCCATTTGAGCCCTCAAAAGCAAAATCTGACTCTATATACGGACAATGAATTTCATTCTATTTCATTTTTACTTTTAATTGCTTCTGTGTGGGTTGATGCAACAGTTGCTACGATATGTCTATACTACCCACCGGATTGGCGGGCAGCGATCGATCCAGCAGAGGTCGATTTATTGCGTCTCGTCGAGACGCAATAAATCGACCCCCGAGTGCTCTCTTGTCGACTCCTGTACTCCACCAGGGTGAGAGGCGCAGCCCTGTGAAGAGATCGGAAGGTACAAAACTCCAAAGCTTCCCTGCTGCCAACATGGCATTATTTTCATTTTGCAATCAGGAAGCCAAGTGGTGCATAAACACTACTGCCAAAGCCTGAGGTAGGGTCACAGGCTCATCTTCCTTCAGACTTTCATCAGGAATCTGCCCTTCCTGGGGGGCGGGGGGGCGGGGCTGATCTCCTACTAATAATCTAGAGCGCTACAGCCTATGGGGCTAACCCTGCAATCTGTACTCACAATGTAAATACTCCCATTTGCGTCAGTGGAACGAGTCAGGATTGGACTCTACAAGACCTAGGCAGGCACATCATTATTCAGTATACATTGGCTCTTTCTGTTTAATGCAACTGCTAATAATTAACCTTCACTGTGGTTATCAATGGACTTTCTCTAAATCAGAAGCAGATACACACCTCATCTGCTTAAAAATATGAACAAAGGCAAAGTGGGCTTTCCCTAGCTCACTGGTATATAGGTAGTAATAGTCCTTGGAAGGAATACGCAGTGAATTTTGATTTTTGAACTGCATATAACTCATTAAATGAAAAACCTGAGGGGATTTTCTCATGTCCTTTTTTTTTTTTTTTTTTAAAGGCGTTTTTCCCCACATTACTCTTCTTCCAACCTACAGCAAATGGTTGGCAACACTTTTAATGAAGGCCCTGCTCATAAATTTTAGACATTCTTTTAATATGTGTTTGATAGCTGTCAATGCAACATAGTTCATAGTTCGTTCTCTAACAATGTTTCATAAGACATGTTAGAAAACGTATTATGATGAATAAACCTTAAAATATTATTTACTGCATTTCCATGCCATGTTTTCTTGAACGTGAAGAGTTGGATCCTTTAGGCCATCTTTGCTTTTTTCTCTGACCCGGGGCAAATCAGCCCCTACTTCAGGTTAGAGCAGCCACAGGCTTGCTCTAACTTATGCTGACTGAAATGGTCCCTTAGGCTCCATTTCTGACAGCCCAGGATCACTGGGGCACATTGCACTCCAGCTCCTCCCCCCTCACTGGATGATGGGGGGTGGAGGGGCTCACTTATTAAGATGGAGTTAAGTCTTCTTGGCTTCTCTGTAGTGAGAGGAGAATCCAGGTCCTGTGTGTTTCAAGCCTGGCCTAGTGCATGGTATTATACAATACGGGAGACTCCAGTCCTAGTTTCTTACGCTAGCCCTCTCCAGACTGGCAAGAGCACTGGTCAGAGGACAGGAGTCCTTTAGCACCCCAGGAATGACTCTTCCAGTTGATTAACATGTAACACTGAGGAGCTTCAAAGGCTCATGCAGTTCTTTTCAGGTAAGAAGAGGACTCTCTGACCAGGGGCGGCTCTAAGTATTTTGCTGCCCTAAGCACGGCAGGCAGGCTGCCTTCGGCGGCTTGCCTGCGGGAGGTCCCTGGTCCCGCGGATTCAGCGGCACGCCTGCAGGAGGTCCACCAAAGCCGTGGGACCAGCGTACCCTCTGCAGGCATGCCACCGAAGGCAGCCTGCCTACCGCCCTCTCGGCGACCGGCAGAGCGCCCCCCGTGGCTTGCCGCCCCAGGTGTGTGCTTGGCATGCTGGTGCCTGGAGCTGCCCCTGTCTCTGACCCAGGACATTTGGGGCACGATGGTACAGGACAGTGGAGAATGGGAGAGTCTCACAGCTCCAACATGAAGTCGTTTGGCCACCTCAAAAACCCTTATAAGAAAGAGTTGAAAAAACAGTAGCCCTGCAGACGCAGTGGGTCTCAGCAGCTCTCCTCAGGGGCTGCTGATGGGATTCCCAGAAGGTCTGGCTCCTATTCTTCTCCAGGATTTCATGGCAACAATTAGGTGCCACTTCCATTTTTGAATTCCTGTTTTCCTTCCGTGCGAAAGATCCCGGCACACGTAAGCAAAATGGAAATCAAAGAAATGAACGAGAGGCACCAGCCTTGATGTCATGTTTTCTCCTATTCTTTCCCTCTTTCTTTTTTTGCTGTTTCCACAGTAATGACTAAATATTGACACGTGTCGTTCAGCAAAGCAGAAAAACGAGCACATGAATAAACCAGACTTTCCCACTGCAGTACTCACGTGTGCTCCGTGGGCCAAATCGTGGATGGACTTCATCTGCTTCTACCTGCCTTGGCACTGACTTCCATTCAGGCTGTAAACCAGCGGAAGCCCTGGAAAAGCCTGAGCCGCACTAACATTACTGGCTGGCGATAGCACTGGGTCTTCATCACTGGAGATCCTTTTCTGATCACCCTCAGGATGGATCAAACATGAGGGAAGAGAGACCCCCCTACACCCTAGGGATCTGCATGGAGAGAGTGCGAATTTATAGGATACATAAATGTCTCCATCCACCACTAGCCTGGATTCCCCAGCAGGTGTTTCATCGGGTTGGATTTGGGAAATGTATATTTATCCAGCAAAGCTCAGCTCAGATGTAACATCTGTTTTTCAGCAAGGTCCTTCTCTTTACGCAGTTTTACAGCTGGACTGAGTGAGGCACAAGGGGGTTAAGTGATTTGCTCAGGTTCAAAATGTTAGGCAACGGCTTAACTGGGATTAGAACCCAAGACGCTCCTGGTTTAGTCCTTTGCTTTTTTGCACCACTTCTAGCCCACATGGCCTCTTAGGGGTTCAAGGCAAAACTATTCATGACACCAGTACGGGGTGAGTAGTTCCATCTTTCCAAAAACAACGAGTAATTTGCCTACAAAGAAAGGGAGTCAATCATTAGTGAAATTTCAGCTGCCTGCCACTCTGGGTTTAGGATTCATAGATTTCAAAGCCAGAAAAGACCAATATGATTAGAACTGTGTTGGAAAATGGAAGTTCCATTTCTCAGAGGAGTTTTGAGAGTCCAAAAATCTGAAATTGAAATTTGTTCTGAATAGGGATGAAAACTGAAATTTTTAACATGATCCTCCAACAGGGAAAAAATTTCAGGTCATTTGAAACTTAGTTTTGATACAATTTGTGTTTTGATTTTTGACCTTTTTTCGTTTTGTACTTGTATTGTAATATAAAATGTAAAAGAAAATAAAAACATTTTGAAGAGAAAAGTTCGAAAAGAAAAAAATCAAAATGTTTCATTCCAAAAATGTCAAAATAGGGTGTTTTGACATTGCCCGAATTTTGTTTTCTTTTATTTTCTCAAACAAAATTCTGGGGAAGCTGATCTGATTTTGTGAAGCATTTCAATTTTGACAGAGTTGCATATTTCAATGGAATATAGTTCTGTCAAATGTCTCTAACCAGCTCTATTTATGACCATTTAGTCTGACTTCCTACGTAACACAAAGAACAGAACTTCAACCAGTAATTTCTATATCAAGCCCATAACTTCTGTTGGAGTGATAGCAAAGCTTTTAGAAAAACATCCAGACTTAATTTAAAGAACACAAGGGATGAAGAATCTATCACATCCTTACGTGGGTAGTTCCAACAGTTAATTACCGGCACCTAGTTTCTAATCTGAATTTGTCTAGCTTCAACTTCCAACCATTGGATTTCTGTACAATATTTTCTGATAGGTTAAAGGACTATCTGCTATCAGAAATCTCTTTCCCCCCCTGTAGGTACTTTGCAAACTTGTGATAAAGTCAGCTCTTAAGCCTTTCTTGGATAAACAAAATAGATTAAGCTTCTTAACTCTTTCACCATAGGGCATATTTTCCAGGCCTTGACTCATTCTTGTAGCTCTTTTCTGAATCTTTCCAATTTTTCTACATCTTTTTTAAAGTGTGAACGCCAGAACTGGACACAATATTCCAGCAGTGAGCTCAGTAATGACATATACAGAGGTAATTTCACCTCACAAGTCCTATCTGCTATTCCCCTGCAGACGCATCCAAGGATCATGTTTGCCCTCTTAGCTACAGCATTGTGCTGGGAGCTCATGTTCAACTGATTTTCTACCATGACCTTTATATCCTTTTCAGTCTCACTACTTTCCAGAATAACAACTCCCATCTTGTAAGGATGACCTACATTCTTTGTTCCTAGACGGGTGACCTTGCATTTGGCTTTACTAAAATGCATGTTGTTCAAATGAGCCCACTTATCCAGTCCAGATCATTTTATATAACTGACTTGTCTTCGTCATTGTTTAGCACACCTCCAAGTTTCGTGTCATCTGCAAATTTCATCTGCAATTATTTTATATTTGCCTCCAGAGCACTGTTAGAGATATTGAATAGCAGTGGGCCAAGAACAGATTTCCTGCATGACCACATTAGAAACACCCCGATTGGATGATAATTCCCCATTTACAATTACTTTTTGATTATTATCAGTTAACCTGTTTTTAATCCATTTAAAATACATGGCATTGATTTTGCATAGTAGTTATTTTTTTATTACAATGTCCTGCAGGACTGAATCAAATGTCTTATAGAAGTATATTTATATTATGTCAACACAATTATTGTTTTCAACAAAATTTGTAATCCCATCAAACAGCAATATCAAGTTTGTTTGACCTATTTTTCATAAGAACATGTTGATTTGTATTAGTTGTGCAACCATTTTTTAATTCTTTACTGATTGCATCCAATATCAGCTTTTCTATGATTTTTCCTAGGATCAGTATCAGGCTAGGCGGCCTATAATTACCCAGGTCATTCTGTTTACCCCTTTAAAATATTGACACACGGTTAGCTTTTATCCAGTACTCCAGCAATTCCCTAGTATTTCAAAATCTGTTAAAAATCAGCATTACTGGTTCAAAGAGCTCCCAATTCTGCTGATTTAAAAATATTTAATTTTAATAGTTGTTTAATATTTTCTGTAGATTGAATAGAAAGTGTTTCCTTATTATATTAGATATTAATACATCATTCTGCTTTTTTCCCAGTATAAAACCAAAATATTTATTGACCATTGCTACCTTTTCTGCATTATGATTGACAATTTTACCATCTTTGTCTAGTATCAGACCTATATCAATGTGAAGGTTTTGTTGTTTCTGATATATTTAAATAATCCCTTCTTATTATCCTTAATCCCATGGGCCATAGACTTTTCATTGATACTTTAGCTTCCCTTATCAATTGTCTGCATTTCCTAACCACTTATTTGTATTCACTGATATCCACTTTCCCATGTTTTTATATTTTATTTATTTTCAATGGCTTTTTTCACTTTCCCTCTTAACCAGGAGTTTAGTTGGAAGTGGTTATTATAACGACACAAAGGTCCTCTGGCCCCAGTTCAGCTAAGCACTTAAGCTCCATTGAACTTGACATACTTAGATCCCATTGAAGTTTACTCCAAATAGGGTAGATTTAAACATTTTATTCTTAAGTCTTAGATGAATCAGAATCTAAATGAGCTCTTAACTCTGAAGAGGGAGCACCACGGGGCGCTGTCTACTGTACTGACTTCCAGGGTGGTCATTTCCTTCTCCAGAATCTTATAATAATTCCTAGCATTTATACAAAGCTGTGATGGGTGCAGAGGGCACTACCTCATCCCTAGTATACAAGTCCCTCCTGTTGACTTCAATAACACCAGGGTTTCGTTCTCAAACTCTGAATTTGTCTGACTTCAGCTTCCAACCATTGGATTTTATTTTTAGTCTTCTCTATTTTATATTTTCTAATGCTCTCTCACTCTGTACTCTGTGGAGTGTAAATACTTGTCATCTGTATGTCTCACTATCTGATCTGTGGGTGCAGTCAAATAAGGATGCCTATGAATGGCATCAATGGGAACCACAAATATTTGCACTCATAAAATAGCCAGTGCACCACGAGATGCCAATTTTCAAAATCACAAAGGGAAATCTCACATTGGCCAAGCCAATAGGGGTTGTCCTAAGCTTTCCTTGACAGCAACCAGTTTTCAGAAAGAGGAGAATTGCTTGCAACTATTGCAGGATTTGAACATTTGAGACATATTCTCCTTTTCAAATTGGTCATGAGTGAATTCTCAAGTACTGTGGCTTGTAGCCACCTGTTAGTGAAGGCCCATAGTGTCCCTGCCTTTCTATGTGTGGATAAAGCAAGACAAAATGTGCATCTCTTCTGTGCACCCTACCATAATTTTGCATTTGTCACAGATCTCCAGAATACAGTGCAGTAGAGGTAGATAAAACTGAGCATGGCAGGTTAAAAACTGAAGTCAGAATTACAGATAGTAGGGCGGATTTTCCATTGCATTGTAGCTTGTGTCATGATTTAAACATACACACAATGCATATGAAATGTCACCACCATTGTGAATGGAGAATTCTGATTAAGTACTACTTTACTCCCACTTTGTACAAGTTTCATGAGTCTATGCAAAGGGCAAGAAATTAGAGAATCAGGCCCAGCCTTTGTTGGAAGTTTAACTCTTCTACGTGTTTGCAAACAGATCCTCTGTTCATTATCCATGAGTCTGGCCAAGTAGTTTATCCAAAGAAATTTCAAGCTATGGACTGTTTGCTTGGACTTTTTGTCATTTAGGATGTGCCAATTGGTTACCTAAATCACATGACATGATTTTTGTTCCCTGAATGGTGATATTTCAAAAATGAGTGTGAATTACTGATACAAATTTACACATGATAAACCAGTGGCTGTCCAAATACTAGCAAACAGCAAACTACATGACCTTCCTTCTCCCCTCCCCCCTCCCACCTCCCCCACAGCAATGGAAAAAACTCATCACATTTATTAACAAAAATATTCACAAATTGTCTTTTGTATTATTCAACCTGCTGTCATCAGAATCCATTCCGATGGATACAAGAATCCAGTCAGTGACTCAGCTCGGACCTTACTAGCTCAGGTGAAACAAGTTTGCTCTCAGATCTACCAGACTGTCCAATAGGGTCAGAGTTTCCTCAATCTTTTTTTTTTTTTTGAGTAGGGGGTGTGAATGGAATAAGAAGCAGCGGGAAAACCTGAACTGGATTTGTTCACACACCTAAAATAGGCCATGCCTCTGCTTGCAAGCCGATGTGACCACTCAACACCATTGTTCGGCAATTCATCTCTGCCTCAAATTCCCAAAATCCTCGATGCAACTGTACATTCAAACAAAGCAAGCTATTTGTTTCTCCACACGAAACAGATTGTCACAATAAAACCTCAGCAAGAATATTAATGGCACTGGCTAATAGAAAGATTCTGTGTAAAAAATTATTTTCCTTGAGCGTTTTAACAACAGTTTTAGTTGAGTGTAGAGGGCAGCTTTGCCTATTTCTACAGAAATTGGCAGGGAGAGGCAGTAGTTTAGCTGATATGTAATCTTTCATGACTCTATGCCTTTTTATTGTTTTTCAGAAAGGGCCTGGGGTAAACATTATTTCTTTGTCTGTTTAGGTGTTGGCCTGGTGCCGAGAACAAATTTCTCACACCAAGCATGTTGCTGCATACTGATGGGATAGACTGGGGAGGCCAAATTACAGATTCTCTTCCTAGGCCCTTCAGATGCCATTTACACTTCTGCAGAGAGGTCTTTACGAAACATCAGGGCATCCCTAGAGGATGTCAGCCACAGGATCCATACAGGTGGGCATGGGAAGCCAGTCAGTGCCTTAGCTGTGATGTGCTGGCACAGGTGTCACCATTCCAACAAACGGAGAGTTGGCTTCCAGTCTCAGGAAAGATATTGAGCTTTGCAGGCTGGGAACTTGTGAGAGCTGCAGTTGTTCCTGGAAGCCCACCAAGCAACAGCTGTCAAAAGCATTTTTTATCATCAGAGCTTGAAAAGAAGATTGCTACCTTCCCCCTCCAATATAGCTCTTGCTTCAGGCATCCGTGTTTCTGTCAGCTCCCCACAGAATTACTGTGAAGCCATTTGTGAAACGTGGATCCTGAGCTGAGCTTTCCTAATTTAGGTGTCTTCAGGGATTTGGACAGGGCAGTCACACAGGTCAGATCTGAACACTAATCTCCTCAAAGTGCAGGAGGTTTCAGATCTGGGGTTTCGATTCCAACTCAGCTCTACTATTAAGATCCAGTCCAATTCTCTTCTCTCTTTATTCCTGGCAGAGTGTGTGTGTGAGAGAGAGAGTGTGTGTGTGTGTGCACGCACGTGTAGATTTCTTGGTCTCATTCCACAAATGACATGGGGAATGTGGGGAATGATTATGCAGCATTGTAGATGTTCACCTTTCTCAAAGCTTTCATAGATTCATAGAATATCAGGGTTGGAAAGGACCTCAGGAGGTCATCTAGTCCAACCCCCTGCTCAAGGCAGGACCAATCACCAACTAAATCATTCTGGTGCTTCTAATGTATTCCTGGGAGTCCCTTTCCCAGACCTGCAGAAGATCTCTGTGCTGCTCGAAAGCTCATCTCTCTCACCAACAGAAATCTGGTCCGATAAAAGATAGTACCTCATCCACTTTGTCTTGCTAGTGCTTCTAATGTAAGGCTGGTATATGTCACGTGCGGGAATGGGCAAACAAACCAGTTCTGAAACAATAAGAATAGACACAAGACTGTGCCCCAAATTCTAACTCAACCTTTTCTGAAGTTCACAAATCTGGGAACCATCTCTATCAGTATCATTTTTCTATATCTGGCCAGGACATGTTCACTTGAAAACCTGAGGGTCAAATCTTGGCCAGTGGTGGTTTTGCCATAGACTTTATTGGATCAAAGATTATACTCCTGGCTTCTAGATTTTAAGGGAGTTAAACATTAGGGAAACCTGAAGAGAATGGGCCCAATGAAGGTGCCACTCCATTGATTTCAGCTGAGTCCCAGCCCCCTACACCAGCTCAGAATTGGCCCCATGTCTCAGCAGCCTCTCTGAGTTTCATCTCCAGGCAATGAGCGTCTGTGTTCAATGAGCTCAACACAATTTGAAGTAGAGCCAGACTTGCTGTAGGAAAACCTGGCTGGCGACACACTCTTGTTTTCAAAATGAAAATAAGGGCTCTTGTTAAGACTTGTGAGACAAGTATGAAGTGTCGGTGGGGAAGAAGAAACGGAAACACTTCCAGGTGCCAGAGCACTTGCCAAGCAGGGATCTGTCAGAATCTGAAGGGCCGTCTTGATGGGGGTGGCCTCACTCTATTCCCATCAACCAATCAGCCCTGCTCCTCTCTGACACCATGGTAAGGACCCCAGAGCATTTGGAAGTGGTGCAGGACTTTCTCTCTGGGGCTTGGTGTCTTTCTTTTCTCCAAATAAGCTGTTTGGGTGGCTCCGATCCACTAGCCTCCTATCTGTCATGCTAGGTTTATCTGGCACCTTTTGAGAAGACAAAGGGTTTTAAAGTGCTGCTTTTAAAGTCTAGTCTTATAAGGCATTGTATTGGAATAGCAAGCAGGCATCATATTGGACCCTTGGATCAAACGCAGGCTCTACTCCTCCTTTACCCCCTTTCTGTCACGCTGGTTGTGTTGGATGGATTCATGCCAACCAAAGCAAAATTTGTGTCAAGGTGAGAGTGAGCTCACAGCCACATGATACATTATAAGATGCATTGCATTTCCACGCTGTCTTTGCCAGTGTTTGTTTCCCAATGTGCTTTCCACAAAAATATCCTGTGAATCTTCCTCTGAGCATTGACTGCCCCACAATGCCAGGAGCTGCCCTCTTCCATATCAGCAGGACTACTGGCAGGCTTTCAAGGCACCACTTGGCTCCTATCCTGCCCGTTGTTTATATATAAGAGGGGAGAAGCTGGGGAGTGCAACAATGTGCTAATGCTGAGAGGAAGGAGCGTGTAGGGATCCTGCAATTGAGAAGCAGCATTTATCACACTGCCTTCTAGTGGTAGTAAGCAAGCTCCAGTGGGGTAAGAAAGGAGGCCAAGACTGGGTCTGGGCTATAGTACGTACCTGCCCAATTCTGCTCCATTTGGGATCATGAGTGTCTCAAGACACATTGTCCCTTTTCACGCAGGGAATGTAAGCAGCAGCATTCTGGCTGTCCCCTTATGCAGGTGGATAAGAGGAGAAGACCTCTGTATTTCCCCTCTCCTCTGTCCTCCCTTCAACTCATACCAGAGCAGTCACAATGGCTGGGTGTGGAAATGACAGCTCAGCCATCATTTTATTCCCCAGTCTGAAGCGATAGGATATAAAGTGAGAGAGTTTCCTTTCCATTTTTTTGCTGTTTTTCTTTCCCCTTAAATATTAGCTTCTCTATCTCCTATGGCTATATTGACACCCTCCTGAGATCAGTGCTGATGGGCCATCGCCTGGGCTTTGCCATTCTTTTTATTAAAGGCTGTTTCACAAGTTGAATTTGCAGAATAAGGACATACAAGTCAGAGATGGTCCCTTGGCTGCAGAAAATGAGCCCCGTTCACCAGCTTGGAGGGACTTGGTCACAATGACTCTTATTTTAATGGCCAGGTCCATGAATTACATGGGGTTTTATATCCGTTTGGGGTTTACACAAGATGTCGTTTCAGCAAAAATATTGAGAGGCTGAGTTGCCAAAGACTAAAGCAAAAATGTAAGACAACAGACCCCTTATGTGATAACATTTTATTGCAAACTATTTCCCAGGTCTCAAAAGTTGTGTGTGGGGGGCGAGGTACAGGCAGAGCAGAGGAGAGCAGGCCTTAAATTAAAGGGACTGTCTTTTCATTCTGGGCTAGGCGTTTCTCTTTAGCCTCATGCAGCCACATCTGCAAAAGGGGCGGCTGATTTTTGGGTTGTTTCAGCGCCCAGTTTCAGATGTACCACCTTGAGGCAATGCGTTTCCAGTTGCACAATGGTGGCCTCTCACATTGGGCACCCAAAATCAGCAGCCACTTTTGAAACTGTTGGCTCTGAAGCCTGGCTGGCCGCCATCCCTCCTGGCAGCTCTGTAAAAGGAGAGTGGGACTGGTCTTGTCAAAAAAATTGCTAATCAGGATTGTTGATCAGGAAATTCTGAGCTAGACAATGATGAGCTGGCTTGGTTTATTTTCCTCAAGTTAAAATTCCACCTATATAATGTATATGTATAGTGCATCCGTAGATATTAATAAAATGAGAAAAGGGCTATTCCATTTGAAAGATGAAGATTGGAAGCAGATCAGAGCTAATAAGGGTCATTTTTATTTTTTTTTTAGTTTCAACAAAATATCCTCCCTTGAAAACCCTACATAACATTAATAACAACATGATCCCATTGAAATATCCATAAATTACTACCAGTATCCTTTCCTGTGAGTTTCCATCTATTTATTCAGCATCAAGCATCACACACAGTTAATAAAGGAGTAAAGAAAGCTTTCTATTTCTCAGTTGTATTACAAACTTTTCGCCCTAGCAATGAATGTTCACTATTTCTGTTTGCTTAGTATGTATCTTCTCATAAGATTATTATAGGTAAAGACTGATGGGGAAATCCAAGATAGAGTCCAACTTTCTAAACTTATGCCATCCAGGTCTGTGACAGATATGGCAATTTCTGCCACTATCCTGGATAAACCTTATTGAATTAAGTTAAAGTATCTTAGGCATTCATTGTTTTAAAATGCAATGTTCATGGATTACTGTGGGATTGTGTGTAATATCTCCAGGATGTGACATGACTAATATAAACTCGGGGAAGTGTTGTGAGCTTCAAAGGACTGTTGAAAACCGTGGGCAAAGACAAGAATGAACTTTTAAAGTTAAGGGGGTTTCCCAGGAAATCTCTAGGGGGAAGTGTATGCAAATATACCACGCCAGTTATGCAAGAACTCAGCCTTTTGAAACTTCACCCTGAGAAAGGGGCCTTTGTCTGCTGATCACCTGTTACATGAGGACAAGATTGGAGGCTCAAACTGTATGAAGAAAGGACTGTCCAATTCCTGGGTGTTCTTGCTCTGAGTAAAAAGGTATTATGAACATGTAACCCTGTGTGGGGTTTGAAAGACTGACTCTACCCAGAGCCCTCACTGGAGTTGGGGTGATCTCTGGTAAGCATGTGTGTAGTTTCTTTTGTTGTTTAATATGTTTTATCTGTAATGCTTTTACCTTCAGAATAAATGTGCTTGCTTAGGAAAAGCTGTGTGAGACCTCAAAACTGTGGACAATGATGCTGTTTAGAGCTGCCGAGGAGAAAAGCAAAGCAGGCCTGTTCTGACTTGCCGGGGAACTCAGAGTAGGCAGGGAACTGTGCAGCCTGGAAAAAACCCAGATGAGAGGTAGGAGAGAGATGAATCTCCACCAAAGAGAGGTGACTGCTCAGGAGACAGAAGCTTAAAGGGGTGCCCTGGTTGGACCACCAAGGAGGAATTCAGGTGCAGTTGCCCTGAACTGTGACAAAGTCTATCAATGTTCACACAGTGACAGATTCTGCTTCCATTCAGATGTGGGTTTGGCTCCTGTCTCTGCCACAGAGTTTCCCATGTCACCTTGGGTAGATCACTTCATCTCCCTGTGCCTCGGTAGGCAATCTTCTACTTGTACATTGCATGCCATTCCCTCATCCTTTCTGTCCTGTCTATTTAGGCTGTAAGGTCTGTGGGGCATGGGTTGTCTTTCCATGTATATGTAGAATGCTGAGCTCAACAGGGCCCCGATCTCAGTTGTTATTTCACTGCAATTAATAACAACAATTTTCTTTGGAGATGTTTTATTGTAAAAGAAGTTCCTCTTTGTCATGCGATGTCTCACTCCCCACCCCCGCAGAGATATTAGAGATTTTAGTCTTTGTTCCAGTAGCAATCTACCAGAGGAGACGACCATGTAGTTGAAAGAACTGGAGGCATGAGTCCATAGGAAATGGACTTGGATTTAATTTTATTAATATTTCTTTTAATTTATCAATAATGCAGCCATTTCCCCCCATATATGACACACAGGAGCTTGCTAGTCTTTAAAACCGTATCAGAAGTAATTTTAAAAAATGAAATTGTTTTCAAAACTCCTCCCATGTGTAGTAGTAAAAGCAAAGGAGATTGAAGTTGAGCAAGTTCTAGAATATTTGTGCTTTCTGGGATGGAGTGGGAGTGCAGGACTGCTGTTTTGGTTGAAAGCTCTCAGGGGTGGGGGGAAAGAGGGTTTTGTCAATATTTTACAAGTCTCTGGATGACGGTTTGAAACTACAGCAAGAAATGTGATTCCTGGCTTAGCAGACAGGTTCTGCAAGTCAAGCATTCTGTTTATTTTAATATTTCAGGGATCCTTCAGAATATGTCACATGGACCCAAAAAAAATTTTAAAATGCTTGAATACAACCACAGAAGTTTCTTAAAGGAGCTGCGTTTTGGGGGGCCTTACGCTAATACACACTGTTTACACCCTCATGTGACTTGTCCAGCAGGGCTTTCTAGTTGTTCTAACCCAGCTCCATTTATAAACCTGATCCTAAACTTAAACTTGTAGCCTTTATTTTAAATTGAATGGATTGATAGTTCTGTTATCTCGCTGTGAGTTCAGCTCCTGTGTGTCCAGAGATTTTTAGATTAATAGGGTGAAAGGAGCACTCAAAGAACGAATTCAGTGACCACAACTAGGGTGACCAGATGTCCCGATTTTATAGGGACAGTCCTGATTTTTAGGTCTTTTTATTATATAGGCTCTTATTACCCCCATCCCCTGTCCCGATTTTTCACATTTGCTGTCTGGTCACCCTACCACAAACACAGTTACTGGTAAAGTCTTGCTTGTATTATAACTTATGCGTTACACTCACATACAGTTCTACGCAGCCTGAGAGAGAGCAAGCAATAGCCAATGGCATATTCATGCTCCTGTCCCCAAAGATATTATAGAGTCTGGTGGTTTTCTCAACAGTTGGTCATCGATAGAGCTGTGGTTCCCGCTGGGGTCTTCCCACTTTTACCCAAATAGGGAACCTCTTTTTAAACTGGTGTTCTCACCATGCGTAACATCTTATCCATATACATGAAGGTTCCAACTTTCCTTATCTGTACTTCCACGCCCGATACATTTTGGGTTGCCTCACTTCCTATAGCTTGTTTCCTGGATAACCTGCGGACAGAACTTTCTGTAATGTTACAGTCAGGTGTCTTGCAGTTTACTGAGCTCTATTTTTCCTTAGCATCACCTATTGGCACATCTTTTACAGTAACCTAATGGTCTTATTGGCACAGGATCAGTCCGAGGCCACCCACTCATGTCAAGACTCCTTAAGCCTGCAGCCTAGTGTGACTAAGATAAAATCTTACAGGCCTCAGACTGTAGCCCTTGCATTGCTGCCTTACCTTATTTATATCCTTAATACACACTTGTCACTCCTAAATACTTGTCAGTCTTCTGCTCCTCTAATCCTGTCCTACTTAGCTCTTCATCACACGCTGATTACATATGAAATAACAGGTGAGTTGACTACAATACTAATACAATTAAATGATAAGATGAACTAACTGACTACAAACTAGTGCAAGAAATATACTCGGGGTAAATAATAAATGAAACCTAAAGCAAGTCCAGCAGCTAAGGTTGCAAGATTCACTTCCACGGAAAGTGGAGGGAAGACCCCCTGGCTTGAGACATTGAAAGCCAGATTGAACAAAGCATGGCAAAATACATACTAGAATATAAGGAGAATCCCACCCTGTCAGGGCAAATAGGTCTTTTCTATCTCTAACTTTTCTGGTCCTGTGAGTCAACTTCAACGCTATGGCTTCCAAAACCCATCTACAGGCATTTTAAATTATCTCATACAACTTCTATCTTGAGGTGTTTCTATCTGTTTTTAACAGTTCTTACTTACAACTTCTGGGAAAGGATCACACTGAAGACCCTCTACAGAAAACATCAAGCATTTTGTTTTCCCCTTACTATGGAGTTTCTCTAAATCTGAGGGAACAGGTTTTGCTGATACTGATAGCTCCAGCTTGGCCTTGCCAGCACTGATACACATCACTCCTGGAAATGTCCGTGGAAGCCCCAGCCACCTTGCCACTCTTCCCAGATTTATTGACCGAGGATCATGGTTGTCTCCAGCACCCGAACCTCGAGTCACTACACCTCATGGCATGGAAGCTCTATGGCTGAACCCAATGGAACTTTCCTGTTCAGAGCCGGTCAGACAAATCCTCCTTGGCAGTAGAAAGCCCTCCACCAGGGCTACCTACCTGGCCAAGTGGAAGAGATTCTCAGTCTCGTCGATGCAACAAGATTCGTCACCCATGCTCACCTCTATTCTGTGTATATTGGACTACCTTCTCCACTTCAAGCAGCAGGGACTGTCCATGTCGTCAATAAGGGTTCACTTGGCCATTCTCTTGGCCTTCCATCAAGGTGCTGAGAGCCGGTCGGTCTTTGCCAACCCTATGGTCAGCCATTTCCTCAAAGGTCCTGATAGGCTATACCCACATGTCTGACAGCCGGTCCCGGCCTGGGACCTCAATCTGGTCCTTTCTAGACTGACGGGACTGCCCTTTGAACCACTGGCAATATGCTTCCCACTCTCTCTCTCTCCTACAAGGTGGCATTTCTGGTAGCGATAACCTCAGCCAGGCGGGTGTCTGAGCTCGAGGCCCTAACATCAGAGTCTTCTTACACCGTGTTCTATAAGGACAAGGTTCAGCTCAGGCCACACCCAGATTTCCTCCCGAAGGTTGTCTCCCAATTTCACATCAACCAGGACATTTTCCTCCTGGTGTTCTATTCTAAGCCGCACTCAAGCAGCAGGGAGCAGAGGCTTCAATCATTGGATGTCCACAGAGCGCTAGCCTTCCCCGTCGACAGAATGAAACCATTCTGAAAGTCCATTCAACTGTTTGTGGCCATGGCAGACAGGATGAAAGGTCTTCCAGTCTCCTCCCAAGGAATTTCTTCATGGATCACGTCCTGCATCTGGGAGTTCTACAACCTGGCAGGGGTGCCTGCCCCTCCGCTCACAGCGCATGTCACCAGGGTGCAGGCTTCTTCAGCCACATTCCTAGTGCAGGTTCCCACTCACAAAACATGCAGAGCGGCGACGTGGTCCTTCATTCATATTTTCACCACGCATTATGCTATTACTCACAGGCCAGAGACGATGGCGCCTTCAGTAGAGCTGTTTTCCAATCAGTGGACAGCTCTGACTCCACCTCCTGAACTTGGGCTTGTGAGTCTCCTGATTGGAATTGACATAAACAAGTACTCAAAGAAGAAAAAACAGTTGCCTTCTTGTAAGTGATGTTCTTTGAGATGTGATGTTTATGTCCATTCCAATACTCACCCATCTGTCGGAGTACAGGCAAGCAGGAACTGAAGGGCTGGTGTGTCAGCAGGGTTCTATAATGAGCTGCATTAAGGCACGACTCCAGGGGGCTCCCGGACCAACCCAACAGATGCTGTTATGGGAAAAATCTTCCAGCTGCTGTGCACACGCACACACCTGATTGGAACAGACATGAACAACACATCTTGAAGAATAACACTTACGAGAAAGTGAGTAACCGTTTTTTCCTTTCCCCCCAGTCTTTGCATGTTGGACTGGAAATTGGGCCCTGAGTGAAGTAAACAATATGGCAGCAGCCTATATATTCTAACCCCTATTGACCAGAAGAGGGAAGCGTAGGAAAAGCCATACGTCATTCTCAGAGGAGATTAGGCAGCATCTCGGCACGGACCCCTCCGTTAGGAAAGAAGTGTCTGTGAAATTATAATGCGTATCCCTTTGTCTTTCTCTTGGCAATCATAGCTGTCAGCTCTGAGCATCTCATTGTGTTCTGAGGAGGAGGTAGCTTTGCTCTTGGACTTTGAGTAATGTAAGATGCTACACTGACTCTAAAGGAAAGGAAGGTAGGCTCTGAGTCAAAGGAATCACGCACTGTGTCTCTGTCCCTCAGCCAAGTCCATTCCTCCATGGCAGTGAGTGATTGAGTAACACCACAATAAGGACAAAGGGGAGTAGCTGTGTTTTGAATAGTGTGCGGAAATACCTTTAGCCTTGATTAATCAGGTTAAGTTCCCACTTCGGGAGGGAATTGGAGGGCCGATCTGGGAATTTCAGCCAAAGCTGGGAAACTGGAGTTCTTGTTCCCAATCCTGATGGGTAATTAATTTAACTTTACAGGAATGTTGATCCGTTACACCTATAAGTGCTCCTTAATTGCCCATAAAAACTTCCCTGATGCACATATGGTTTACTCTTAAAAGAAAAAAGGAGGGGGGGAATGTGGCCCGTTTGGCTAGAATAAGCCTCTTGATTGAGAGTAATTGTACGACAATAGAGTAGACATCTGTTAAACACATAATCCATAACCACAAAACATGTATTAAGTTAACAAAGCTCTTCCACCAACAGCCCCTTTTCCCATTGTCTTTTACATCTCAATGCGTGGATATGTGTCTTATAGGAAGCTGCTGTCTTCATTGGGTGTGAGTTTGAGATTGGTCCAGTGGTTCTAACATAAGTTACCAGAGGTGATCTGTGCTTCTTAAATGCCCAGAAAACTTGAGTAGCCTGACCCAAGTTGAGCAAGTGGGACACTGTTCAGCCAAGGGTGGTTCTGGGTTCTTTGCAACCAAAGGTACAGCATAAATAGTTTTGATTCAAAGCCCGAAAAGACTCCCATTGACTTCAATGGATCTTGGATCAGACCCTAAATGAACTGACAAACCCCACTCTGACCTTCCAGCAACATGGGCACTTCATTTGCACTAGCATGGAGATCCTAGTTTTTAACAACATTGCTAGGGCTGGGAATTGACTTTAACACTCAGCCCCTGAAATTGATCCTTGCTGTGAGAGGGCGGGCACCCAGCAGCAGCCTTGGCTGGCAACCCTGTTAGTTGGTTTAAGGAGTGACAATAATACCAGTCCAGAAGACATGCTGCCCTCCATGGCATAAATTACATGCTAAAGTGGCAGTCAGCAAGGTGTGGGGAAGGACGTGTGCAGGGGGGAGGCGGGGGAGTGAACAGCTGATCCTGACCCAGACCAGTGAAAACCACTAAAGGTCTATGCCTCACGTAGGCACCATCCTGTCTTATGAGACCACTTTGAACTATCTTCTTGGGACCAGCTCCTCACAGGTATTCAGACATCATCTCCCACTGATTCCAATGGGAATTAGGCACCTAAATGCCTTTGAGGATCTGGGCCTAGGTTTCCAATATGATCTTGTCTGATCTTGAGTTAAAGAGCAGCTCTTCTAGGTGACTGATTTGGGAGTTCTTGAGTGGTCACTTGAGAGAGGCCTCATTGGATATAGTACTTAGTGAAAGACATCCACAAGTTAAACCAGCCAGTACCCTTTACTGTCCGCATTTTACAGATGAGGAAACTGAGGTACCGGTGGGCAATGAGTCACTGTCAGATTCAGGGATGAGGTGGGATGGATTAAATTAATGTCTGTTTGATCCCAAAACAAACAAACAAACCCTCCAAATAAAAATCCTTTAAGGTAGAAAAAGGATCTGATTCTCCTCAGACTCACACCATTTCTATGCTGATGTGACTCCCGGAACATGGTTGGGGTGACTCCTGTCTCCCTATTATACATGAAACCAGAGTCACCCACCCAATGACCAAACTGAAGTGCCCTCTCTCCTGCGTGTGACAACACACCTGTCCGGTAACGCACGATAAAGGTAATCTCTGTGCCTGCTTGTTAAAAGGCCCATTCAAACTGAGGAACAAATCCTCTACAAGTCATCAAAGTCAGCCTAGGCTGGGTCAGCCCAGCCAATAAGAACCAGAGCAGCTGCAGGTGGGTTCCAAATTAGGCAACATTTAAAATAGAAACATTACAGCAAGAGAAGAGAAATGTCGGGAGCTGGCTGAAAACAAAAGCTTACAGTGCAGGTTGGGAGCAAGGAGAGGGTGGGAATAATTCTAAGGATGTATCTGAAGGAGCAGTACCATCCTCTCCTCTTCTCCAGACCTTTCCAGTTGTGTTATCTGGCAGGAAGGACACCCTCCCTCTTTTAATCCACACGCTGAAATCATGAGGCAACTCCGAGTCAGTACACGTTGGATTGCGGGTCTAGACTCCAATCAAAGCCTCTTAAGAGTATGAGAATCCAGTTCTTTTCACTGATCGAGGGAAATGGGACATAATGCAAGGAAATATTTTTTCCACAGTTGACCGGTGTAACTCTCTGCTGCAAAATGTCTTTGAGTCCAGGAGCTTGCCAGCATTCCCAAAAGGATCAGTCATTTGGATCAATAAAGTTAACCACAGTTGTCAGATGGGGTAAGCATATATATGGGTTAAAAGCCTCATGTTCAGCGATTGTAAGGCAACCTCTAAATGTCAGGTTAAAGAAGAAACTTCCCTTTTTATGCAAAATTTCATTTAAATTCTGCTGTGGGGACTCTTGCGCCTTCCTTTGATGTCTCTGATATTGTCCTGTGTGGGAGATAGGAGACTGGATTAGATGGACCATTGGTCCGATCCAGTTTAGCAGTTCCTATGTTCCAGTGAATAAGAGAAGACTTCATGGTGAGAGTTTGAAATAATCACTTTAGCTAACGCTTTGAGTATCATTTACCCAAATAACAATTTTTTTCCAGGTTTATCAGCCTTTCAGTTGGGGGGGGGAACAGACATAAACTGAAAGCAGAACACACAGAAGAAAAGAGCTTAACCATGAATGAGCTTCTCCCAAAGGTTACATCTCTTCTCTCACTTTGCCTGGCTAAACAAGTACAATTATAAGACAAATGCAAAAATAGAGAGAATAACAGGAAGAAAAATCATGGCAAAAACTCCTCAAAAGAAGGAGGCTCTGAAGTCACCGCAGACCTATTAGCAGGAGTGTCCAGAGTATTGGGGTAAGAGGCAAATGGGTGAGCCCAGAAATCCGTATTTGTCTGGAACAAGGTTTGAAAAATTCTGCCGGTTCCTTAAAATAAGGGGCAGGTTATTTCACATTTGTAGGCAGCTCCCCTTGCCCTTGGCCCATGCGATTCCACATGGAATGCACTGAGCTACAGAGAATTGTTTGCTGACTTCAAAGAAAGAATCTGTCATGCACCAGCTTGTGGAACAGGCTGCCAAGAATAACACTCTAGCTCCAGGATTTACATAAATATCAGTTCATGATATATACACACACACACACCTATGTGTACTCACTATATGTGTGTGTCTTAATATATACCTAAAGATTAGATAGGGATTCAGTGTACATACAGGCTCAAATGCAGGGCCCCAGTCCATCCATTTTGTGCCACTCTGATGGCACAAAGGGGATAGGAAGTTGGCTTGGACAGACAGCTGGTGATTCCTCTTGTTCAACATCTTCTGGTTCTGGCAGGTAGGGGACATTCTGCATTAAGAGATGGCATATGCAGAATATGCCATACTCCAGCGGTCCTGGGTCAGTGAACAGACCTTAGTGAGCTTTCATAGCTAGAATAGGTTACAGCAGCACTGAAGCTACTCTAAAATGTGTCAGGGGCTCAATGGGCTCCTGGCTTTCTCCAGCAAATGCAAAGATGATGCAGCCTCATTTTCCCTCCTGCCCCTTTGGTTCTGAGCCAAGTGCAGCTCAGTGGAACTGGGGGTCCCAGAGCCATGCTGAATATACTGAATATACTGCGCGTGAAGGCTCAATGTAACAATGACTTGGTATTAAGCTGTCCCTCTGGGGCAGGAGAATTCCTCTTGCAAACGGAGCCTCGTAGCTTCACTGGAATTCTGGCAGCAGTTTGTTGCACCACTCTATGTAACATTGTAACCACCGCATGTCATTCAGCACATTACCCCGTGTGTAATTACAATGGTTTTCACCACCCTCGCCACTCGTTTTCATGTGCTTATAATCACCATCATTATTCTAGAGCTACAGTGCAAAGCGGTCTATGCAAATCTGGGATGGTGGGGTCAGCTAATGAATTGGTTACACGGATTCCTTCAAAAAGGCCTCATAGCTCGACGCTGAATGTGCCATGGAAAAGAAAATGCAGTGGAACCCTCTGGGAGCAGAGTCGTTTTTTCATGAGCAGTTTCACCCTAAACAGCCGAATTAGAGACTAACAGAATTACAGTTTGCGCATTGCATTGCATTAAGACAATTTGGGAAGCACTGAGCTGTGTCGTAGTTAAGGCGCTGGACTGTTACTCATGAGACGTGGGTTCAATACCTAGCTCTGTCATAAAGTCCAGCGGGCCAGTTACTTGGTGCCTCGGTTTTCCATTTGTGGCCTGGGGCTACTAATGCATCCTTTGCCTCTATTTACATCATTGGTTCTTAGGAGCCGGGACTGTCTGTAAGCACCTATCACAACATGGCCCCAAGTTTTGTTGCAGTCTCTAAGTGCTACCATTATACCAGTAATAATCTGGAAGAACATTTTTCCTTTCAGACCTATGGGAAAATAACTGTTTCAGGAAGACAATGAAGAGGGTCATTTATTCTAATTTTTCTTGTATTTCCACTTTCTATTGCCTTAGGCTCATGATGATTCTGGAGTCCCACTAACTGAATAGCGGCTCTGGTTGTACAGTGGGAGATGGACCTATACTGTGCACTGAGAGCAAGGCACCTAGGACTCTTCTATGGAAAATGTTACCTTTATTTCATTTTTCACCCAGGACCCAGATGCAATGGTCGTAGGTGCATGTGAAATAGATTGAAGAACGAGCGTGCGTCCATATGCAGTAATTACTATGAGCTACCTAGTTCTCCTTCCAGCAGAGTAAAGCACAAATCCATGTACCTTTTGCTGTGCTGCTTCTGGGCTGAACTCTAGCTGGGGAGAACATAGAGCGACCATGAGGCTGAAGCGTGGCTGGGGATCTGCACCATTACAGACAGGGTTTTTCTGGATCTTTACCTTTGGGTCCCTCCTCACCCTCTCTCCTTCCCCCAAGCTGTGGGCTGCACTCTGTGATCCTCTGTGACAGGGAGCAGCAGAGGCCCCTTTTGTTACCCTGTCTCTCTCCTTGCCCACGAGCTCAGGGGAAGGGCTTCTCGATAGACACAAGGGTTGATCCTCATCCTGGGGACATTTTTCTCAGTTATCTGGTTCTGACTGGGGCATATAGAGATTTGCTCCCACTAAGCAGACCTCTCTGCCAGGTGGTGTGCATTATGTCTGGCTGCTCCTCCCACCCCTTCCCCCCGTGCCTCTCAGCCAATCGGCAGACCTGCATGTGCAACCTTTCATACTAACTCCAGAGAAAGTAGTTTTCCAGTACTTGTTACCCACTGGCCTGGCTATGTAGTGATAACATGGCCATTCAGTGGCTGGCTAGAGCTAGCCAGCTCAGAAGAGCTTTCGTGGAACACTGGCTTTAGCCATGGAGCCGGCTTGTGATGTTCAGCACAGTGATGTGAAGCCAGAAGCCTGGAACAAACTGGAAATGCAGGCCACACTGTGGAACCCTCTGGCCTGTGCCAGTGAGTGATCCGTCCTTGGCGAGACACATGGAAACCAATCAGCGCTGCCCTTCCCTTCCCCTCACTCCTGTCCAGCAGTGCACAGAAGTCTCTGTGCCCTGGACCGGGGCACTAGATACCTGACCAAACACGACATTTACTAATGAAAGAACTGGGGAGGGGCAAGAAATTCATCCCTCAGGTGACTCCACTGAGATCAAGGGAATTGCTGATTTTTTTTTCCTCTGCAGATTTAGCAAATGGAATCACTTCTGTGAGGACTGTTGTGTTACACTGAAAGGTAGAGGAAGCTGCTCAGGACACATTCAACGCATGCTCTGGTTAATTTATGTGACCTGGCACTCTGAAAACGAATAAAACCAGCTTACGCTTCCACTTGGAATGATTAATGAGAGCGCACCGTGCCCGACCTAGGAAAAAAATATACATATTAGGGAGAAATTTGGAATTAACAAAACATCTGTTAACAGAGCTAGAAATATTCGACCACAGCCATGTACCATAAATCAGAAAATAGCCTTTTGACAGTTCTGCTTTGCTCTCCATACCTTGGACCAAGTCACAGAGCTGTGGATAGGTAAGAGGATTTGCAGGCTAAAGGCTCCTTAAAGATGGGTTAATCTATAGCAATTGATCTATCTGTTTTGTGGTAGTGTCTGGAGGCACCAGCCAAAACTGGGGCCCCACTGTGCTAGGCACTGTACATGCGTACGCCTAGTGAGATATTGTCCCTTTCCTGGAGAGTTCACAACGTCAATAGACAGAGCAAGTAAAGAGGCACAGAGAGACTGAGTGGCTGCCCTGAGGTCACACGGGCACAGCTGAAAATAGAACCCAGGCCGCCGGCGGCTGATCTAAACTGTCTAGGGTATCCTTTGGTTTGCAGCAGTACCCAAGATGGGCCAGGTATTTCCCAGACAAAAAGAAGGGAAGCTTTGAGGAGCTCACAGACTAAGGCCAGACAAACAGAGGTCAGGGAAGGCAAACAGCAAAAGAGATTTTCTATGCAAACCAGCAAGATTCAGTAGTGGTGGAGGGAGACTGTCCCCCTCCTCCTCCATGGCCTTCAGGTGTATGGGTGGCACCTTTTCAAGTCAATAAGTAGAACTGAAGGTGGCACCACCCATCCCTTCTCCCGCAGCTCTGCCAGGGCTCAAAACCAGGCTCTGCTACTGAGCAGAACGGGTTTTCAAGGAGAGTGGCAGCAAGGCCGCCCAGAGGATTCAGGGGGCCTGGGGTCTTTGGTGGCAGGGGGCCCCCACCGCTGAATTGGCACCGAAGACCCGGCACTTTGGCGGCAGGTCCCAGGGCGGAAGAAGCCCCCACCCCCCAATCGCTGATGAAGACCCGGAGTGGAGGAAGCTCCGGGGGCCCGGGCCCCATGAGAGTTTTCTGGGGCCCCCAGGGCGAGTGAAGGACCCCATTCCAGGGGCCCCAAAAAACTCTTGTGGGGGCCCCTGCAGGGCCCGGGGCCTGGAGAAAATTGCCCCACTTGCCCCTCCTTTGCGTGGCCCTGGGTAGCAGTCATCGGGGATTGCTTTAGGATCAAACCCGCAAGACACACGGGACTGGGTATTCTGCTCTTGCCTTGTCTTTGGCAACCATTCCGCTTGTTTGTCCAAGGTAAGACACATTCGTGCCAGCCTTGTTGTTCCCATTCGCTGTGGACAGCATGATTAAAACCTGCCTTCCTGCCCCTTTCCAAATAGGTCGATTTCCTGACAGAGGCAACCTCGATGGGGCTACTAGAAAAAACACTGGAGAGCCGGGACATCCTTCTAATGACTCTCAAAGGGAAAGAGGCAGACCTTGTCCAGCAGGATGTGGGGAAGCAGGGCACTGTCTGATTGATCGCCAGCCACAAGCAAAACAAAGAAAGATGCACCACAATAGTGCAAAATAAAATAAAGAGGAATGAGGGTACTTATGTCATTTCCTGATGGGCGATCGTACAGCATGATAACAGGATGGGGTCCCATTGTCATTTCCTGGATAGTTCAGTCTATTTCCCATAACCCCAGTGACTAAATAATACAGCCATGAGATCCTGAAAACCTCTGATGCATCCTGCTTCCCGGGGCGGATTTCCCCAGATGCTGTGACTGACACCTGGCATTCATACAGGAAGTGAACATACATTGCAGATGTACCGTGTATGCACAATGAGCCTTTGGAAACTCAGGCTTCCAAAAGAAATCCTCTAAAGCCACCTAGTGTATTTGCCCGAAGGACTCCTGTGCGCAGGGCCTGATTGGGTGAAGTGCTGGGTGTCATCAACTCCCTGCACTTTCAAAGGGATCAGCCCCTTGTAAGGTACACAAGGGCTAGGGAGGCAGCTATGCTCTTTGTCAGGCTCGCAGACGGGAGCCCTGCTGTGCTACACCCAGTGAAGCTGTGTGTCTAGCTTGGGTGACAGCAAAGTGTGCAGTAGAGAGAAGCTGACTGAGGCCCCGATCCTGAAAATATATTGTGGTAGGGAACAATTCCATGTTCCGAGCAGCAATGTGCAATTCCAGCTAGGGCTGGAATCACACTACCTAATGCAGATCACGACCCAGACCACCTCAGATTTCAGGACTATGTTTTGGCTTGAGCTCATCTCTACGTTTTGTTTCACAGGGACTTGTGATTTCTGGTATAGCTCTGTATTAACCAGGGTTAGTTATTTTTCCAGTGGTAGATCCGTTGATTCATTGATTACAGTGACTAGTGGCTCAATTAGTCTGTAACGTTCTCAGTTTTTATTTCACCATCGAGAATAACAAAAAGAATTTTGTTTGCAGCGAGAGAGGGCACGAAACAGCTCACTGAACTGGAGACTCATCAAGAATGCCATTGTGCCTGGCTGCTACTGTGTGTTCACAATACAGCAATATTGCCTGACCCCCACATGCACTGGTCTAAATTAGGAGGAACTCCACTAAAGTCAGTGCAGTTACAGCAGCAGAAAACCAGTATAAGTAAGAACCAAGCCTTCTAAGGGCTTGATGCAATCAGGGTTGGCCCTAGAACAAATGGTGCCCCAGGCAAGGAGTGTCTTTGGCGCACCTTCCTCCTCCATCCCATTTGTTAAGCTTTTGAATAGCTTATTCTTATAACATTTGCACCCCATTTCAAGACTTTGATTTATGATTTGTCATGTAAGAGGATAAATTTGCATGCTAGGCTCTATATTTGTTCATGCCATGTATAAGCAAATACCCGCAACATGTTACTTCAAACATTCTATTTTCCCTAACTACAAAGACAGCATCCTGAGCTCACCGCCCCCCAGGCTCGGCACCCCTGGTGGTCGCCTGGGTCACCTGCCACTAAATCTGGCCCTGAAGCCAATGCCCAATGGGAGTCTTTCCATTGACATAAGAACGGCCATACTGGGTCAAACCAAAGGTCCATCTAGCCCAATATCCTGTCTTCCAACAGTGGCCAATGCCAGGTGCTTCAGAGGGAATGAACAGGACAGGTAAACATCCAGGGGCCATTGGATCAGGCTCTTTATGCGTTTTCTCTGGCATGGTTTGATCATACATTTAAATTCATGCTTTCTCTGCCCTCTTTCAGATATTGGGTCTGTTTTGATCCACTGAAGGGAAGTTTCTCAGCTGATGTAAATCATCAGGCCCATCAAAGGCTCTGCCCTGGAATGTCTTAATTGTCTGCATTGGGGTAGCCTGCTTAAAAATATATATTGCAAAGTGATTCCAATTATATGTCTACCTTGAAAATGGCGCACAAAGTGCACAGCCATCGCTGCAGTGAGAACTACATGGATGCGAGCATTAAGGGAAGAAAACATAAGTGACCAGAAATGTGTCTTTTTCTCCCCAGTGCAGATGTTTCCTTCTCTCTCTGCTTCCTCCAGTTTAATACACTGTGCAGCCTGGGAAATAGTGTCAGTAGCCTGGATCTGTTGAAAAGGTGCAGATAATAGGCCTGATCCTGCCGCCATCAAGAGAACAAGCCTGATCCGACGCCTGTTAAAGTCGATGACAAACTTCCACGACAGAAGAGCCTGCTGATGTCCCCTGGACCATGAAGCAGATTCAGTCCTGAGATGCAGACGGGCCCTCGTTGAGGTCCCTGGGAAGTGAAAAGCCTGCACACAAAGACAGTGGTCCGCAGTGCAAATTACAATAGTGCAAACTCTGTACCCAGTGCTGGTCCCATTGAGTTGAAGGCCCAAACTCACACTGACGTCAATGGCGCAGGTTCGGGCCCCACAAGAGTAATGATTTGACAGTGGTTTTACTTTTTCTAGAGAAAAGCTTTTGTTAAAAGCAAAGTGGCAGCTGCCAAACAAATCTTTGCTGTCAGTTCCCAGCAGAGCTGTTTGGAAAATTGCCACTGCCGGCAAAGAAGGCTGTAATAACCTTAGTCCCAGATTTGGACCTTAGCGTCCAAAATATGGGGGTTAGCATGAAAACCTCCAAGCTTAGTTACCAGCTTGGACCTGGTACCTGCTGCCACCACCCAAAAAATTGGAGTGTTTTGGGGCACTCTGGTCCCCCTGAAAACCTTCCCTGGGGACCCCAAGACCCAAATCCCTTGAGTCTCACAACAAAGGGAAATAATCCTTTTTCCCTTCCCCCCCCTCCAGGTGCTCCTGGAGAGATACACAGACACAAGCTCTGTGAACCCAAACAGAGTGAATCTCCCTCTCTGTTCCCAATCCTGGAAACAAAAAGTACTTTCCTATTCCCCCCAGAGGGAATGCAAAAATCAGGCTAGCAATCCAACACACAGATCTCCCCGATTCCTTCCTCCCACCAATTCCCTGGTGAGTACAGACTCAATTTCCCTGAAGTAAAGAAAAACCCCAACAGGTCTTAAAAGAAAGCTTTATATAAAAAGAAAGAAAAATAAGTACAAATGTTCTCTCTGTATTAGATGATACAACACAGGGTCAATTGCTTAAAAGAATATTGAATAAACAGCCTTATTCAAAAAGAATACAAATCAAAGCACTCCAGCACTTATATTCATGCAAATACCAAAGAAAAGAAACCATAGAACTTACTATCTGATCTCTTTGTCCTTACACTTAGAAACAGAAGACTAGAAAGTAGAACTACTTCTCCAAAGCTCAGAGAAAGCAGGCAGGCAGAAAACAAAGACTCAGACACACAATTCCCTCCACCCAAAGTTGAAAAAATCCGGTTTCCTGATTGGTCCTCTGGTCAGGTGCTTTAGGTGAAAGAGACATTAACCCTTAGCTATCTGTTTATGACACGCCCCCCAAATTGCAGACAGTGGGGAAGCTCACTGGCGGCGATTTCCTTCTAGAACTTGAAAATAAACAGATTAATACAACACATACACCTTTACATATCCTAAGTATATAACTAACAGACTTCTACATTTTAAGAACACTTTTTAACTACTGAATTCTGGGAAACTCTCACGGGAGAGTGCATCAGCAACTTTATTAGAAGCTCCTGTGATGTGTTGAATTTCAAAATCAAAATCTTGGAGAGCTAAACTCCAACGAAGAAGTTTCTTGTTGTTCCCCTTGGCAGTATGAAGCCACTTTAGTGCAGCATGGTCAGTTTGTAGTTGGAACCGCCGTCCCCAAACATATGGGCGTAGCTTTTCCAGGGCGTACACAATGGCATAGCATTCCTTTTCACTGACTGACCAGTGACTTTCCCTCTCCGACAGTTTCTTGCTGAGAAACACGACAGGATGGAAGTTGTGATCTGTTGCTTCCTGCATGAGCACTGCTCCTATACCACGCTCAGATACATCTGTGGTTACTAGGAATGGCTTGTCAAAATCCGGGGCCCTGAGCACAGGGTCCGACATGAGCATCGCCTTAAGCTGGGTAAAGGCCTTTTGACACTCATCAGTCCACTTAACTGCATTTGGCTGGGTCTTTTTGGTCAGGTCGGTCAGTGGGGCAGCGATTTGGCTGTAGTGGGGTACAAATCGCCTGTAGTATCCGGCCAAGCCTAAGAAGGATTGGACCTGCTTCTTGGACCGTGGGACAGGCCACTTTTGGATAGCATCCACCTTGGCCTGTAGGGGGTTAATGGTTCCTCGACCCACCTGGTGCCCCAGGTAAGTCACTCTGTTTTGGCCTATTTGACACTTTTTGGCCTTAACAGTTAGTCCTGCCTGCCTGATGCGCTCAAAAACCTTTTCCAGGTGTAGTAGGTGTTCGGGCCAGGAGTCTGAAAAAATGGCCACATCATCGAGGTAGGCAACTGCAAATTCTCCCAGTCCAGCTAGTAGACCATCTACCAGCCTCTGGAAGGTGGCGGGTGCATTTCGAAGGCCGAAAGGAAGGACATTGAATTCATACACCCCCGCATGGGTGACGAATGCTGACCTCTCCTTGGCAGGTTCATCTAGCGGTACTTGCCAGTACCCCTTGGTTAAGTCTATTGTAGAGATGAACTGGGCACGTCCCAACTTCTCCAATAGCTCATCGGTACGTGGCATTGGATAGTTGTCCGGACGAGTTACAGCATTTAGCTTACGGTAGTCCACGCAAAAGCGTATTTCCCCATCTGGTTTGGGTACCAGAACCACTGGAGATGCCCATGCACTGGTAGATGGGCGGATTATACCCATCTGTAGCATGTTCTGGATCTCCCGTTCTATAGCAGCTTGGGCATGAGGAGACACTCGGTAGGGTGGGGTTCTGATTGGGTGAGCATTACCTGTATCAATGGAGTGGTATGCCCGTTCAGTCCGTCCTGGGGTGGCTGAGAACAATGGGGCGAAGCTAGTGCACAGCTCCTTGATTTGCTGCCGCTGCAGACGTTCCAGAGTGGTTGAGAGGTTCACCTCTTCCACGCCACCGTCTTTTTTCCCGTCGTAGTAGACACCGTCAGGCCACTCAGCATCCTCTCCCTGGACTGTAAACTGACAAACCTGTAAGTCTCTGGAATAGAAAGGCTTGAGAGAATTAACATGGTACACTTTAGGCTTTAGTGAGGAATTGGGAAATGCTATGAGGTAGTTTACAGCTCCCAGGCGCTCTTGGACCGTGAATGGCCCTTCCCATGATGCTTCCATCTTATGGGCCTGTTGCGCCTTCAAGACCATAACCTGGTCTCCTACCTTGAAGGACCGATCTCTGGCATGTCTGTCATACCAGGCCTTTTGCTCTTCTTGAGCATCCTTTAGGTTCTCTCTAGCAAGGGCTAAAGAGTGTCGGAGGGTGCTTTGTAGGTTGCTTACAAAGTCCAGAATGTTAGTTCCTGGAGAAGGCGTAAACCCCTCCCATTGCTGCTTCACCAACTGTAATGGCCCCTTAACCTCGTGACCATACACAAGTTCAAATGGTGAAAACCCTAAACTGGGATGTGGTACAGCCCTGTAGGCAAACAGCAACTGCTGCAACACTAGGTCCCAATTATTGGAGAATTCGTTGATGAATTTTCGTATCATGGCCCCCAAAGTTCCATTGAACCTTTCCACCAGGCCATTGGTTTGATGGTGGTATGGGGTGGCAACCAAGTGATTCACCCCATGAGTTTCCCACAGTTTTTCCATGGTCCCTGCCAGGAAATTAGACCCTGAATCTGTAAGGATGTCAGAGGGCCAACCTACCCTGGCAAAGATGTCTGTTAGGGCCAGGCACACAGTGTTAGCCCTGGTGTTGCCTAGAGCGACTGCTTCTGGCCATCGGGTAGCAAAGTCCACTAAAGTCAGTACGTACTGCTTTCCTCTGGGCGTCTTTTTTGGGAAAGGGCCTAGAATATCCACAGCTACTCGCTGAAATGGGACCTCAATTATGGGGAGTGGCTGGAGAGGGGCCTTGACCTGGTCTTGAGGCTTACCCACTCTTTGGCATACCTCACAAGACCGGACATACTTGGCAACGTCCTTGCCCATCCCCTCCCAGTGGAAGGACTTCCCCAACCGGTCCTTGGTTCGGTTCACCCCAGCATGGCCACTGGGATGATCATGGGCTAAGCTTAAGAGCTTCCCCCGGTACTTAGTTGGAACCACCAACTGTTTTTGCGGCTGCCATTCTTCCCGGTGTCCACCAGAAAGAATTTCCTTGTATAAAAGTCCTTGGTCTATAACAAACCGGGATCGATTAGAAGAGCTGAGAGGCGGTGGGGTGCTCCGTGCCGCCGCCCAAGCTTTTTGAAGGCTGTCATCCGCTTCCTGCTCAGTCTGGAACTGTTTCCTTGAGTCTGGGGTCACCAGTTCTTCCTCAGACTGTGGACTTGGGCTTGGTCCCTCTGGAAGCGATGTAGGTGATGGGGTTGTTTCCGTTGCTGGTGAACCGCTCTCCGCTGGTGCACCTGAGGGTATTTCAGGCTCTGGCTGAGCCTTTTGGGTATGGCTGTCTGTTGCTTCTGCCAGTTTTGGCTCGCTGGCGCCCTCTGGCGTTGAGTTTGAAGATGTAGTTGCACTTGCTGGTGCTGGTTGCTGTTCCAGTTCCGGGCCTGGGACTGGAGATGCTGTGGCTGTTTCAGTGGTAGGCATGGAATCCGGGTCCACTACCTCTGTCTGGGTCTCCGGTAACACAGACGGGGCCTCTGTGGACGGTTCAGGAACAGGAATGGGTCTGGAAGCTTGCCTGGTTTGGCTACGTGTAACCATTCCCACTCTCTTGGCCCGCCTCACCTGGTTGGCCAAGTCTTCCCCCAGTAGCATGGGGATAGGATAATTGTCATAGACTGCAAAAGTCCACATTCCTGACCAGCCTTTGTACTGGACAGGCAGTTGAGCTGTAGGCAAGTCTACAGCTTGTGACATGAAGGGGTAAATTGTAACTTTGGCCTTTGGGTTGATGAATTTGGGGTCAACGAAGGATTGGTGGATAGCTGACCCTTGTGCCCCTGTGTCTCTCCACGCAGTAACCTTCTTTCCGCCCACTCTCAAATTTTCCCTTCGCTCCAAGGGTATTTGAGAGGCATCCGGGCCTGGGGATCTTTGGGGTGATGGTGGTGTAATGAATTGCACTCGCATGGTGTTTTTGGGACAGTTGGCCTTGATATGTCCCGGTTCATTACACTTAAAGCATCTTCCATCTGATGGGTCACTGGGCCGAGGTGAGTTACTGGAGACTGGTGAGGTTGAAGGGTAGGGTATCTGTGGCTTTACTTGGGTGGTATGTGGGGTCTTTGGCTGTCCTCGGTGGTAGGGTTTATGGTCTGTGTGCCCCCTGTGGTAATCGTTCCCCTTGACAGTAGCTTTCTTGCTTTCTGCCAGTTCCATCCATTTGGCTCCAATCTCCCCCGCCTCAGCGATATCTTTGGGTTTTCCATCTTGTATGTACCGTGTGATGTCTTCAGGAACACCATCCAAGAACTGCTCCATTTGTATGAGGAGGTTCAGTTCTTCCAAGGTTTGAATGTTGTTTCCTGTTAGCCAGGCCTCATAGTTTTTTGCAATGTAGTAGGCGTGTTTGGGAAATGACACCTCTGGTTTCCACTTTTGGGTTCTGAAGCGCCGACGGGCATGATCTGGGGTTATCCCCATCCTGTATCTGGCCTTGGTTTGAAAAAGTTTATAGTCATTCATTTGCTGCTTAGGCATTTCAGCTGCCACCTCTGCTAAAGGTCCACTGAGGTGTGGCCTTAATTCTACCATGTACTGGTCTTCGGGGATGTTGTACCCAAGACAGGCTCTTTCAAAGTTTTCCAAGAAGGCCTCGGTGTCATCACCTGCCTTGTAGGTGGGAAATTTCCTGTGCTGTGGAGCAATATTTGGCGCCGGGTTGTTAGGGTTGGCTGGCACAGGCAGCCCAGCTTTTGCCATCTCCAGTTCATGTTTTCTCTGTTTTTCCTTCTCTTCATTCTCTTTTTGTTGTTTTTCCATTTCTTTTTGTTGTTTTTCCATTTCTTTTTGGTGTTTTTCCATGTATCGGCGGTGGGCCGCCTCCTCTTCTTCTTGCTTCCTTCTGTGGGCCAACTCATCTTCTGCTTGTTTCCTTCGGTAGGCCATCTCTTCTTCTTCTAGTTTTCTTTTGTGTGCTGCCTCTTTGGCTGCCTCTTTGGCTGCCTGTTCTCTTTGGTAGGCTGCCTCTTTGGCTGCCTGTTCTCTTTGGTAGGCTGCCTCTTTGATCTGTTCTTCTCTTTCTTTCATCTCCATCTCTTTTTGTTTTATTTCCAGTTGTCGCCTGTGTTCAGCTTCTTTGATTTGTTCTTCGGCGTCAATTTTTGCCTTAGAAGTCATGGTTCCTGTTTTCTTGTGTTGGGGTGCCCTCCGGTGTTTATCTTCTGAACTGCAGGTTCTCTGTTGCCTCCTGAAGTCTGCCTAGCAACAGTGCCTTTAGCTAATTTTCCTTTTCTCTCTCTAGCTAATGTTCAATGAAGGGAAACCAGAAAAACCACTTTATTTGCATGCCTATAAGTGCTGGTACTTGCCTCCTAATGGGAGGGCTATTGCATGACAAAAGACCCTTAACATGCAAGCCACAAACTGCGAGAGAGAGCAGAAAAAAAAATTCTCTCTGGTTCCCTTTTAAAACCAACTGCTTCTCTCTGCTAAAAAGCCCTTAGCAGAGAAAAGAAAAATATAATATTTCTACTGGCTTCTGGATTCTGTCTATCTCCCACCAGCTGCCACTCATGTAATAACCTTAGTCCCAGATTTGGACCTTAGCGTCCAAAATATGGGGGTTAGCATGAAAACCTCCAAGCTTAGTTACCAGCTTGGACCTGGTACCTGCTGCCACCACCCAAAAAATTGGAGTGTTTTGGGGCACTCTGGTCCCCCTGAAAACCTTCCCTGGGGACCCCAAGACCCAAATCCCTTGAGTCTCACAACAAAGGGAAATAATCCTTTTTCCCTTCCCCCCTCTCCAGGTGCTCCTGGAGAGATACACAGACACAAGCTCTGTGAACCCAAACAGAGTGAATCTCCCTCTCTGTTCCCAATCCTGGAAACAAAAAGTACTTTCCTATTCCCCCCAGAGGGAATGCAAAAATCAGGCTAGCAATCCAACACACAGATCTCCCCGATTCCTTCCTCCCACCAATTCCCTGGTGAGTACAGACTCAATTTCCCTGAAGTAAAGAAAAACCCCAACAGGTCTTAAAAGAAAGCTTTATATAAAAAGAAAGAAAAATAAGTACAAATGTTCTCTCTGTATTAGATGATACAACACAGGGTCAATTGCTTAAAAGAATATTGAATAAACAGCCTTATTCAAAAAGAATACAAATCAAAGCACTCCAGCACTTATATTCATGCAAATACCAAAGAAAAGAAACCATAGAACTTACTATCTGATCTCTTTGTCCTTACACTTAGAAACAGAAGACTAGAAAGTAGAACTACTTCTCCAAAGCTCAGAGAAAGCAGGCAGGCAGAAAACAAAGACTCAGACACACAATTCCCTCCACCCAAAGTTGAAAAAATCCGGTTTCCTGATTGGTCCTCTGGTCAGGTGCTTTAGGTGAAAGAGACATTAACCCTTAGCTATCTGTTTATGACAAAGGCAAACCCAGATCACACTTTCACAGGGTTTTTCGTTATGTCCTTTTAATTATTTATTTACATTTTGAAATTAATTTTTACAAATAAACTAATTAGATCCATCCTAATACACAAAGTCAATAAAGAGGGTTAGGATAAAGGGCGGGGAGAGGAAGCGACATATCTATCTTCAGGGTCTATCTTAATCATAGACCTCTAAAAAGGTAGCCCAAAGTCTTTTGAATTTTTCAAGCGTGCCCCTTCTGTGGAATGCCAGTCATCCATTAGCCGTGAGGTCAGCCATAGCACTAAGCCAGGCATCCGTATTTGGTGGGCATCAACTTTTCCATTTCTGAAGGATTCATTTTATAGCAAACAAAGCCACACGGAACCATGCTGCCTTGTTACCAAGCAATCTCCAGGTATCAGGAATAGATCCAAAAATGAAACTAAAGCTGGAGGGTTCCAACTGGGCATCCAATATCAAATTGGTCATTTGAACCACCTCAGACCAGAAATTCTTGATACAGGGGAAGTCCCAAAACATATGAGCTGATGTAGCACCAAAGTTATAGCATCAAAGAATCCTGGGGCACCTTATGTCATGCATGCATCTGACGAAGTGGGTATTCACCCACGAAAGCTCATGCTTCAAAAAGTCTGTTAGTCTATAAGGTGCCACAGGATTCTTTGCTGCTTTTAGAGATCCAGACTAACACGGCTACCCCTCTGATACTTGACACCAAAGTTATATTTCCAGCAGTGGTCAGCATTTACGAGCCCCGTTACCATTAGCCTATGTGGGGACCAGTATATTTGAAAAAGTATCTTTTGGTGTCTAGTCTCAGGTTTATAGTTATTTTTTAAGCATTAGATACAACTGTGTTCCACTGGGTTAGAAATAGGTGTGTATCTGAATCTCTATTCCAAGCAGCTCTCAAATGATCAATCTTTGGCAGAAGTTTTTGGGCCAGAAAATCATAAAAAGATACTGCTGGCCAAGAAAATCCAGGAAGTTGCCTCCAAAATAATAAAAGTTCTAGAAGTTCTGGAGCTCTCAATACATCTGGTCCAAATCCATTTCTAAGTAAATGCTTTAACTGGAGATATTTCCATGCTCTAGAGCAGGGCAAGCCAAACAGTTACTGAAGATCTACAAATGATTTTAAATGATCATTGTCAATTAGCTAGACGAATCATAATTCCTCTGTCCATTCAATCCTTCCACATCAAGGTTTTGCTACTGATTTTAAGGATAGGATTGCTCCATAGGGCTGCCTCTAGCAGAAGAATGATAGAAGCAGAACTTTTTAGCCATGTTTGACCAAATTTGCCTCACAGCTGTTATTGTGGGAGCTCTGGAGCCATCAAATCTGCAATAATGTGATCCTACCATGCCTGAAAGGAGAAGGAGGGTGAACCAATTCTGCTTCACTCTGAACCCAAGGTCATTTCTGTGTGGTCACATCTAACAGCCACAAAGATGCCTGGCTTAACAAAAAGGAGATATGATAATTTTCCAAGCTGGGAAATTGAAATCCTTCCATAGATAGGAGGCTCAGAGCCAGGCTAGGTTTCTTATCAGGGTCCCAACGGAACATTCTGAAAATATTTTTGCAATTCTTAAAATAAGTTTGAGGCATAGAAATAGGGAGACCCCTCAGGACATACAAAATTCTGGGCAGGATATTCATTTTTCAGTATTTTAATTTTATCCCACCGAGGGTTAAAGAACTGCATCTCCCCAAATCATTAGCCACTTGGGCAACGATTGCTTCTGTGTTTATCTCAGGGATGGCTTGAATATTTTGGGGACCCAGTATTCCTAAATATTCAGAGAAGAGAATTGACAGTGAAAGTCCCAGTGTGAGACAAGGCCTTTGTGGGCATTTCTGATTTACCCCAATTAATTTGATATCAGGAGAGGAATCCAAATGTATTAATAGTGGTTAGAAGGTTAGGAATAGATACAAATACAAGCGCATCATCCCCACGGAGCATAACTTTATGCTTTGTTAGGCCCCCCCTGATACCATGAACATGCTGATTTGCTCGGATGGCAACGGCTAAAGGTTCTAGCGCTAAATCAAACAGAAGATAAAAGGGGCAGCCATGCCTTGTACCTCTCCGTAATGGAAATTGGGCAGAAATAATACCATTTGTAACTACCCTGGAAGTCGGGTAAGAGTCTAAGCGCTTAATCCAAGCAATAAATTGGTTATCAAATCCAAATTTTGCTAACCCATGGAAACAGACAGTCCCAGCTAGGGTTTTGTTATGTCTTGATTTCAGACTTGTCTTCAATTTTCACTTTTGGGACAAAGAAAAGGCAGACTTATGCTATGTGTGTGTGTGTGTGGCGGGGTCTGACTTGATCACTCATTAGCATTTCATTTCATTATTTCGTGTGACATCTCCATGTGGGGCTCATTTCATGATTTTAACGGCAGTAGAATTTAGTTGCTATTAGGGAAAAAAAAAACCTGCCAGTCACTAGCAGCAATGGAGAAATTTCCCTTTAACTCAAAGTCACATATTTCCTGATACACTCAAACATTCACAACCCCCTGTATAGTCCCTTACCGGTGATACACAAGCTCTCTACCAGCAGTTTTGACACTTTAATAGCTGCCAAGGTACCAGTAAAAAAAAAAATTACTAAAATGTTATTTTTAAAGTTAAATGAATTATTTTCTTAAAACACCATTTTAAGAGATCTGCAAATGCTTTATGACTAATGTGGAATAATAATTATGCAATTAATATTACTTGGAGTTACAGGAATTATCTTTTTCTTTATTAAGTACCACGTATATGTTGTAGGCACACTAAGAATAACTGCAGGCCAAATTCACAGGGGATGGAGAAGATGTGGTGGAAGTGCCTAAGGGCCTGGCTACATGGGAGAGCAATTTACTGATGTAGCTACCAGTACAACTAGCCCAATGCAAGGTCCCCCACCCCCTTGTGTAGATGTGTTTTACCAGCATAATACGGAGCTTGCACCAGAGTGGCTTACTTTAATTTGAAGCCAAATACGGCCAGTATAGACGGGCAGTAAGGGAGTCAAAGGGGCCAACAGAAGGTGTAAATTACAGCTGCTTAGGTTCCCTTACACTCAGACTCACTTACCAACCTAGATCTTATACCCCTTTTACACACCATTGCTGAATTTGGCCTCACATCATCTTCTGAGGACAGCTCCGTCTAAATATGTTGAAAATGTGGACCCATAGCATGGAAGAAAGCGAGTGCTGAAGAAAGCAGTCAAAATCCTTGTCAGGGGACTTGTGGTTTTCTTAGTGTCTCCAGAGTCATCAATCATGTTGCATTCATCTGACATACCAGTTAGGCAAGCACAGGCTATCCTTTAGCTATGACAAATAAGAGAGGTGAGAGGCCTGTAAGAACGTGTGGGGGAAGGCTTCGTGCACCCGCCCATTCCACCTCCGTGGACAGTCCAACCAAAAGGCTGTCATTACACTGAAATGTGTTTAATGGCCTTTTCCTTCCCTCCTATCCTCCTCCCAAACCACATCCGGGATACCTTGTCAGTTCTCTGCCTCTTTTTATAATGACTTTGTAACAATGAATACATGATTTTTAAATGATAGTGACTTTATTTCCTTAAGCAAGCTGTAATCGAAGGGGGAGGGTGGGTTGCTTACAGGGAATGACTTTTAATAAAGAATACATGATTTTTAAATGATAGTGACTTTATTTCCTTAAGCAAGCTGTAATCAAATGGGGAGGGTGGGTTGCTTACAGGGAAGGAGTCAATAAAGGGGGGGAGGTTCATGAAGGGGAAACAAACACAGTAGTCACACTGTACCCTGGCCCGTGATGAAACTCGTTTTCAAAACTTCTCTGATGCGCACCGCTTCATGGTATGCTCTTCTAATCGCCCTGGTGTCTGGCTGCGCATAATCAGCAGTCAGGTGATTTGCCTCAGCCTCCCACCCCGCCGTAAAGGTCTCTCCCTTACTCTCATAGAGATTGTGGAGCACACAGCAAGCAGCAATAACAAAGGGGACATTGGTTTGGCTGAGGTCTGAGTGAGTCAGTAATGTGCGCCAGCGTGCCTTTAAACGGCCAAAGGCACATTCTACCACCATCCTGCACTTGCTCAGCCTGTAGTTGAACAGCTCCTGACTACTGTCCAGGCTGCCTGTGTATGGCTTCATGAGCCATGGCATCAAGGGGTAGGCTGGGTCACCCAGGATAACTATAGGCATTTCAACATCCCCAACTGTTATTTTCTGGTCTGGGAAGTAATTCCCTTGCTGTAGCAGTTTAAACAGAGCAGTGCTTCTGAAGACGTGAGCGTCATGAACCCTTCCTGGCCATCCCACGTGGATGTTGGTGAAATGTCCCTTGTGATCCACCAGTGCTTGCAGCACCATTGAAAAGTACCCCTTGCGGTTTATGTACTGGGTGCCCTGGTGCTCCGATGCCAAGATAGGGATATGCGTTCCATCTATCACCCCCCAACAGTTAGGGAATCCCATTGCAACAAAGCCATCTACTATGACCAGCACATTTCCCAGAGTCACAACCTTTCGTAGCAGCAGCTTAATGATTGCTTTGGCTACTTGCATCACAGCAGCCCCCACAGTAGATTTTCCCACTCCAAATTGATTCCCGACTGACCGGTAGCTGTCTGGCGTTGCAAGCTTCCAGAGGGCTATTGCCACTCCCTTCTCCACTGTGAGGGCTGCTCTCATCTTGGTATTCTGGCGTTTCAGGGCAGGGGAAAGCAAGTCACAAAGTTCCATGAAAATGCCCGTACGCATGCGAAAGTTTCGCAGCCACTGGGAATCGTCCCAAACCCGCAAAACTATGCGGTCCCACCAGCCTGTGCTTGTTTCCCGGGCCCAAAATCGGCGTTCAATGGCTAGAACCTGCCCCATTACCAGCAGGATCTCCAAAGCGCAGGGGCCCGCTGTTTGAGATAATTCTATGTCCATTTCCTCATCACTCTCGTCGCAGCGCTGCCGTAGCCGCTTTCTCCTCCTCGCCTGGCTTTGCAGGTCCCAGTTCAGCATAGACTGCACGAGAATGCGCGAGGTGTTTACAACGTCCACAATTGCGGTATTGATCTGAGCAGGGTCCATGCATGCTGTGCTATGGCGTTTGCACAGTTCACCCAGGAAAAAAGGCGCAAAATGGTTGTCTGCTGCTTTCACAAAGGGAGGGGTGAGGCTGTACCCAGAACCACCCTCAACAATGATTTTTGCCCCATCAGGCACTGGGCTCTCAATCCAGAATTCCAAGGGGCAGGGGAGACTGCAGGAACTATGGGATAGCTACGGGATAGCTACCCACAGTGCAACGCTCCAGAAATCGACGTTAGCCTCGGACCATGGACGCACACCATCGAATTAATGTGATTAGCGTGGCCGCGTGCACTCGACTTTATACAATCTGTTTTACAAAACCGGTTTATGTAAAATCGGAATAATCCCGTAGTGTAGACGTACCCTGGGAGTGGATGGGCCATTAAACTATTCCCCCCTCCCAAGTTCCTTACATCTCCTTGTCAATTGCTGGAAATGGGCCATTTTCATTACCACTACAAACAGTTCTTTTTCTCTCCTGCTGATAATAGTTCACCTTAACTGGTCACTCTTCTCTTAGTGTGTGTGGTAACACCCATTGTTTCATGTTCTCTGTGTGTGTATATATCTTCCTACTGTGTTTTCCACTACATGCATCCGATGAAGTGCGCTGTAGCCCATGAAAGCTTACTCTCAAATAAATGTGTTAGTCTCTAAGGTGCCACAAGTATTCCTGTATTTTTATCCGTAGTTATGCATTACATTATTCTTCCACCAAACCTGCTCTTTGGGCCCCAAAGATGTGGGGAGCAATCCTGTCTGGTGCTTGGGTGCAGATCTAAGTGCACTGATTCAGCGATGTCACCTACACCTGTCCCACAGATCATTCATCAGAGGTTGCACAGAGCTCTGCTGTTTGACGTAATACAGGCTCAGGTTAAGACTGCTTTTGCAGTGGGTAAGTGAATCTGTTTTCAAAGTATTTAAGAGTATGTTGTCAGGAAAGAATGGTGCCAGCCTGGGTTAGACCCATTGTCCACCTAGTCCAGTACCTTGTCACTGACACTGGCCAACACAGTTGCTTAAGCAGAAGTCTCAAGGAGCCCTGTAATGGGCAGAGATGGGATAAGCTGCTTCCATGGAAAATCCCCTCCCAATCCCCTTCAGTAGAGGCTGACTCGTGCCAGGAAGCATGAGGGTTTGTATCCCTTCCAAAACTCTTGGGTCTTTTTAAAATAATATTTACTATAATAAATCTTCCTAGACTATTGGTATCTGTGAATATTTCTGTTAACCATCTAAATGTCCAGTCCTCTTTTGGATTCCTGCTAAGGCCTTGGCCTCAATGGTAACTCGTGGCAATGAGTTCCATGGACTAAATGTGCAATGTGTGTGTGTAAAGCATTTTAAAGCACCTTACTGGGTTTTGACAGCATCCTTTCTGTCTCTTTTCTTAATTGGAAAACTTTAAAATGTAATCAAAAAATGAGAAACCAGGATTATTTTCAGTGGCACAGGAAAAGGAATCCTGGATTACTACTGCATCAGTCACCATTTGATTGTCTACCAGAAAAACCCAGTATCAACCACTTATTTGTTTATATGCTTCATGCTGGCATTAAGCCATTGCACTGAGAAAACACTCTGCTAGCATGAGTTTTGCCATGGCTTCTGAACCTGGATCAGTGCGTGTCTGCATGACGCTGGCACTGCTTACGGGTCTCAAGTCATTCAGGGGAGAGATATTTTTGACTAGTATATGATGTAAAATCAGTTTCATAATACAGGGAAAATCCATCATAATCTTTTCATGCTTGGTGGCTATTTAAGAGTCAGCTGCAGCTGTCACGATTTAATACACTGTGCTCAGAATTCTTGTGTGCACAGCTGGCTTGGGCTGGTGCACCTGCATTCTCAAAAGGCCCTTGGCCCTCAGAAGTGCGCGGAGATCCCCTGTTCAGGCTGAACTCCAGTCCTTCCCCTGTGTTTTTATTTTGAAAGCATTTGCTAAAAATGCACCAAATGGAGTGCGCCCTATTCAGAAGCAGCCTGGCTGGATTATGGGGGCTTTGAGAGCAAAGTGTAAAGGCTATGTTTAATGAATATAGCCATCAATCATCCTGGCTACCCATGTAATAATTACCTTGAAGAACACCAGTCAGCAGGTAAAGTGCTTGGCTCAATAGACAGAGCAGACATTATGAGAATGCCTTCTGTCATACTCACTGTTATTATCATTTGCCTCCAATTAATTTCATGCCTGGTGCATTGTGAGAAGTCGTTTATTTACTCCCACGCTGAGGCTGTTTTGACAGGTCTGTTAAATTCCTGCAGTGCTGCAAGCCATAGAGTGGAAATGCATGGAACAGGAGCAAAACCACAGCAATACCTCCAAGCAACAAATTAATTTCCCAAGGACACAAAGGGCCAAAATTCAGCAATGAGGCCAAATAAATCTGGAGGGAATGGATGATGTAACTTATACCCTGTTTTGGCCCCCTTGGAGTCAATGTTATGCCACCTTAATTTCCTCACATGCACCTAAACATCAGTGAGGGAGTGTAACTACATCTATGGGAAATTGAAGGAGGGCAAGGGAGATGATTCAAGCTAATTATATCAAGATAACAATAGGAGGGTTAACAGGAATCGGGACAAGCTGATCCATGGTGCAAGTGCATTGAGGTTAATGGAGTCATACCACAGAAGAATTTGGCCCACTCTGTCATCATCTAGGTGGCCAGTCATTTCTAAAGACACCATTAGGATGAACTGCACAAGCTGTGAGCTTTACAGGACTTTACAAGTTCAGTTTACAAGCCCTATAAAATTACAAAATTCTACCCCCCACGGCCAAAGGGCCCTGTAAAACACGTCTTATTTTGCTTCGAGAGGCCTAAAGGGCCCAGGCAGCAACAGTGAGGCAGTGTTTGAGAAGCAGCGAGAGACAGACTGGAGTGAGCCTGCTGCGTGGAGCTTGGAATGAGAGCTGCTGAAGGGTTGGTATGAGAGAGTCCCAAGCTGGACAGACAGGTTTATGTACCTCCTGGCATTGTGGGTAATATACCGTCAAAATAAAGAACTTCGCCTTTTGGCTCAGGCCATGAAGCTCACTTGGCAAGTTCATTCAACTGGGAAAGCTCCAGGTCTGGCTTCTCCTTTTCTTTCTCCCTGCCAGTTCCGATGTCGTTTGGCTTATACAGATTGGCCTGTTTGTTTAAGCAAGGGTGTGGCAAGCTTGGGAAGTATCGCTGCACATGCCGAATGTCAGAATGATCCTTTATGTGAGAACGTGAGAACCAGCTCTGGGCCAGCCCCTCTGCTGGTGTTAATGGACATACCTCCTTTGAATTCAGTGGCCCTATGCTGATTTACACCACTGAGGATCTGGCCCTCTACCTTTACATGGAGGGGAATGTAAAAGAGACACGTTCATAGGAATAGACGAGTCCCTGCTGCAGAGGTTTGGCCCTAGCTTGGCTTGAAGAATATCCACCTTCAAAGACCACTAGCTCCTGTTTCTCACTGTTAATTGCATGCTAGAGGTCTGCCGGGATATGATTTATCTTTCTGTGATTTGATCTGGGCTGCCATGAACATCATAGGAGCGAATGAAAACAAACTGCACAGGCAGAAGAGGTGTAAAAAATCCTTTAACATGTTTCACATATGTACCCCATGAGGAGTTTGGCAGCAGGCTAAGCACAGTGAATCATAACTCACCTTCTCATTGGAGATGGAAAAAGTATTCTGGGTTTGTTGCCAGTGTCAGCACCATCGCTGGTATTTTGAATGCCAAGGGAAAGTGTTAGCCCAGGGAGAAAGAAAATAAGGTCCTTCCCGACATTGACTAAACAATCGCCAGCAAAGGATGGAAAGAAAAATGTCCTCTGTTGATGCACTGTGCCAATCAATCAAGTCCTAAAAAACATTCTGTGACATGCAGAAATGGCAGGGCTTTGCCAACATGCTGTGCCAGTCAATCAGAGCGGGTGGGAAGAATCACCAAACGCATTCCACAATCTGTAAAGAAAGAAAAAGTCAGATGGCTGGGTCAGTCCCTGGAGGAAAAAGTCAACTCATTGAATGAGTTCATGCCTTTTGAAAAGCTGCCATTTATTCATGAGTCAAATTTTAAAAAGGGCTCCAGAAGTGACCTCAGCAATTACAGGACGGTAAGCCTGACTTCAGTACTGGGCAAACTGGTTGAAACTATAGTAAAGAACAAAATTGTCAGACACATAGATGAACATAATTTGTTGGAGAAGAATCAACATGGTTTTTGTAAAGGGAAATTGTACCTCACCAATCTACTAGAATTCTTTGAGGGGGTCAACAATCATGTGGTCAAGGGGGAATCCACTGCATATAATGTATTTAGATTTTCAGAAAGCCTTTGACAAGATCCCTCACTGAAGGGTCTTAAGCAAAGTCCTGGGATCAGAGGGAAGGTCCTCTCATGGATCAGTAACTGGTTAAAAGATAGGAAACAAAGGGTAGGAATAAATGGTCAGTTTTCAAAATGAAGAGTGGTAAATAGTGGTGTCCCCCAGGGGTCTGTACTGGGCCCAGTCCTATTCAACATATTTCATAAATCATCTGGGAAAAGGAGTAAACAATGAGGTGGCAAAATTTGCAGATGATACAAAACTACTCAAGATAGTTAAGTCCAAAGCAGACTGTGAAGAGCTACAAAAGGACCTCTCAAAACTGGGTGACTGGGCAACAAAATGGCTGATGAAATTCAATGCTGATCAATGCAAAGTAATGCACATTGGAAAACATAATCCCAACTATACATATAAAATTAAAGGATCTAAATTAGCTGTTACTACTCAAAAAAGAGATCTCAGAGTCATTGTGGATAGTTCTCTGAAAACATCCACTCAATGTGCACCGGCAGTCAAAAAAGTGAGCAGAATTTGGAATAATTAAGAAAAGGATAGATAAGAAGGCTGAAAATATCATATTCCCTTTATATAAATTCATGGTATGCCCACATCTTGAATACTGCGTGCAAATGTGGTTGCCCCATCTCAAAAAAGATATATTGGAATTGGAAAAGGTTCAGAAAAGAGCAACAAAAATTATTAGGGGTGTGGAATGGCTGCCATATGAAGAGAGATTAATAAAACTGAGACTTTCCAGCTTGGAAAAAAGACCACTAAGGGGGGATATGATAGAGTTCTATAAAATCATGAATGGTGTGGAGAAAGTAAATAAGGAAGTGTTATTTACTCCTTCTCATAACACAAAAACTAGGGATCACCCAATGAAATTAATAGGCAGCAGGTTTAAAACAAACAAAAGGAAGTATTTTTTTCACACAATGCACAGTCAACCTGTGGAACTCCTTGCCAGAGTATGTTGTGAAGGCCAAGACTATAACAGGGTTCACTCCAGTGACAGAACCTCCTAGAAATGTAAAGGTACAGCACATAGCCAAGATGGGCAGGGATGGTGTCCCTAGCATCTGTTTGCCAGCTGGGAATGGGTGATGGGGGATGGATCACTTGATGATTATCTGTTCTGTTCATTCTCTCTGGGGAACCTGGCATTGACCACTGTTGGAGGACAGGATACTGGGCTAGATGGACCCTTGGTCTGACCCAGTATGACCGGTCTTATGTTCTTTATACCAGACTACACAGAAGAAGGCCCATCTCTGGGCACACTTGGCAAACACTTAGAAACATCTCTCATAAAATAAACAAGTTTGCAGCAATTAGCCAGAGATAATGCAACCCCAACAGCACCATACATAGAATAAATCCCATCAGTAAAATCCCCAACAGAGTCCTCTCCTTACCCACTACTCCCTAACCTCAGCCATCTCCTACTGCCCTAAGGGTCGTGGAGAAAAGATAGGCCTCATGGCCACCAGGCTAAGATCCTCAAGTCACTCCAGACTAAGGACCCTCCTTAGGGCCACACCCTGTCAGCAGCTCCCTGTCTTTTGTGCCATGGGTCTCCCACTCAGGTGCCTCTGCTGATCACAGCTGCATCAGTATAACCCAGGCAGAGAGGCGGACTCTAACAGGATGTCTACACTGCAGTTAAACACCCGCAGCTGTCCTGTCAGCTGACTCAGGCTCATGGGGCTAAGGCTATGGGAGTAGGGTCCCAGAGCCCAGATCCTCAGTGGGTGAAAATCCAGCCTGAGCCTAAATGTCTACATTGCAGTTTTACAGCCCCGCAGCTCCCGCCCAAGTCAACTGGCCCATGCCAGCCCTGGGTGTTTAATTGCTGTGTAAACATACCCTAAGGTAGGCGGCTTCCAGGCCATTCGCATCTTAAAATCAACCTGAAAACTAATCAACATCCAGAGAAGTAATGGCAGGTGGGTCTTAGTAAAATCACAAATCCCCCCTCTGTTTTCCTTTTTAATGCAGGAGCTGTCTGAGCTAACAACTGCACTTTTTTAGCAAGTCAACCTTCCAAGGAAACCCCCAGGGGGTGGGAGGGGAAATAATCACTTTTATGAGGGATGAGCTCTCTCTGAATTTTTCTTTTTCTAAATCAGTATCCACAGGGATTCTGCAAGGTTCAGATCTGAGTCTGGACTTCCCCCAAGTTCAGAGATGTTTGAGTCCAGGGCTTTGGTTCAAGCCCATCTTTAATCTCAGTCAGTGCCCTCCAGATGAGCATTCTGCAGATGACTGGCAGATATTCAAAAGTGCTTAGCATACAGCGGTTCTCAGGATTGTTTCGTCTTGCTCTGTGCGCCTCCTCCCCGCCTCCACAACTAGTAATGACTACAACCCAAGATAATGTTGCCTACCAGGACACTCTCTTCACAATGCCCCATTGCTAGCTAGAAAGAATTTCATCCAGTGGCTTTGAAGGAATGACAATTGTGGGTCAAATCAACGCCAACAGAATGCTGGAAATCATCAGGAAAGGGATAGATAATAAGACAGAAAATATCATATTGCCTCTATATAAACCCATGGTACACCCACATCTTGAATACTGCGTGCAGATGTGGTCGCCACATTTCAAAAAAGATATATTGGAATTGGACAAGGTACAGAAAGAGAATAATAAGACTGGGACTTTTCAGCTTGGAAAAGAGACGACTAAGGAGGGATATGACAGAGGTCTATAAAATCATGAATGGTGTGGAGAAAGTAAATAAGGAAGTGTTAGTTACTCCTTCTCATAACACAAGAACCAGGAGTCAACCAATGAAATGAATAGGCAGCAGGTTTAAAACAAACAAAAGGAAGTATTTCTTCACCCAATGCACAGTCAACCTGTGGACCTCTTTGCCAGAAGGTGTTGTGAAGGCCAAGACTATAACGGGTTTTTAAAAAGAACTAGATAAATTCATGGAGGATAGGTCCATCAATGGCTATTAGCCAGGATAGATAGGAATGGTGTCCCTAGCCTCTGTGTGCCAGAAGCTGGGAATGGGCAACAGGGGATGGATCACTTGATGATTATCTGTTCTGTTCATTCCCTTGGAAGCACCTGGCATTGGAGACAGGATACTGGGCTAGATGGACCTTTGGTCTGACCCAGCATGGCTGTTATTATGTTAGATCTGTCACTCAATAGTGATGTTACTGGGTCAGAAAATGACGCTTGTCATCCAAAGGGTTACTAATGTTTGAAATCCAGTGGATGTGCCACAGTGGATGTTGTCCAACTTCCCCTCAGAATGGTCCTTGAGATTTCTGAGAATTGTCCATTACTCAATATTCAGTCCTCTCTCCACTCTGGTCTTCATTCTCTGCAGAATGTGAGGAGAGTTAAGGCTTTTGGGCTAATGTTCACACTCATAGCAGTGCCCAGCCATGCTCCTCAAACTAGCAATACCCCATGAGCAGAGCTGCCACATTTTTCTTCTTCCAACTGCAAGTGATGTGCTCTTAGATGTGATTTGCACTGGTTAAAGGGAATTATTATTACACTCTCCTTTGCCGCACAGTATTTACCATGGCCAGTCACTTTCCCATTCTAGCCCTCAGGGCTGATTAGACAACTCTATAGACAGCATGGTCAATTCTGGACTGGAGTCAAGTGGTTCCATATGGTTGACCAAGTGTTCCTGTCCCATATCATCAATTACATCTCCGTGTGCTAGCAAAGCCCCTTGTCTCCCATGGGGGATTCAATCGCAGAGCACGTGGGGATGGCTGATGCCACCTCCCCTCACAGCTCCCACTGGGGGATCAGCTTCAACTCCTGGCCAAGTTCCACAGAAGATCTACAGACCAGAGTGGCTGTCGAGAGGCAGTGAATTGGCACATACCCTGACAGTCCTCAGGCCCCACTCCTGGCCACTTTCAGTGTAGCACTGACACCCTATAGCCACCAACTCCTCCTCTGATGCAAGGAAGGATGTAGCCTCTTTCCACTATTACATTCTCTTCCCCTAGGCAAAACTTTCCTCCCCCAGTGTCTGGATTGATGGAAGCTGGCACAGGCTCTGGGGTTAATCTAACTCCTACATTTTACCTACGGAAAAGCTCTTGGTGTACAGCCTGCAGTCACCTCTACTGGGTTGACAGGAAATAGCTCCAGACACTGCGTGGCCATAAGATACAATAGCTCCACACAAGGGCTTGTACTTTGTTTTGCTTGCCCCACTGAGACGTGTGGCTTAAAGGCCATTCTTAGGCATGCCCATGTGTCTTTTAACACTGGAGTCTGCCTGCCTGATGGCTGTTGGCTTGGGGGGGGCTGCCCGATGGCTGTTGGCTTGCGGGGGCTGCCCGATGGCTGTTGGCTTGGTCAACTGGAAATTTAAATCCACAGCGAAAGTGCCAACGTATCTGCAACATTTTCAAGATGTGCAAGAGGGTCAAAGTTGATAACTGATTCTTCATCTCACTCCCCTGCTAACTTTAATGGTGTTTACAAACAGCTGTTGTAACATCCCTAAGGTCCAGAGAGCTTACCTGGAATATGTCCAGGCATTTAACAAAGAGTGCCAAGACCTCATTCAGCTGGTTCCCTTCTAGGGACTGGGTTATAGGATCGGTGGAGACGAGAGTGTGTCAGTTGTAACAGCTGTGACCATCACTGGGGGGATAACTGTTACATCTCCACTATAAATAGCATCAGGTGGGCTTCCCGACCTAGACACCGGGACTGGGATGGTAGCAACAGCCCTTTTTGTGCCAGCTGGGTACTATCTGGACATGACCATGAGGGCCATGGGAGCAGCAGCTCTTCCTACAGCAGTTGAGACAAAGTGCTATGCTTAGACTGCACACTGTTTGTTAATAGATTCAGATCCAAGCAGCTTCTGGCTTCTTGAAATGACTGCGAGCACCACGCAGTTGTCCTTGAACGCTCATGATCACTGCTGCCGCCTAGGGGTTTGCTTGCTCTTCTCTTCCGGGTATTTTGAGTTCTGCAGAGCGGGAGTAACTGTGGATACGGCAGACCTGCTGGTCACTCGTGAATGCTGTGCACTCCCATGCTTCTCTGGTCACTTTCTAACTGCTTTCCGTCCTCGCTGTGTGTGTGAATTCTATTGGGTTGAAAGTTCAAGAAGCTGAAATTGGCTGAGTGGGCAGAGATGAAAGCTGCTTCGTTGCTCACCTGGTGCCACAATCGCTGGTCTGATGCTGCTTACTGGAGGGTTGGAGGAAAGCTGTTGCTCTTACCAACAGGAAGATCATAACGCTAAAAAGAGATTAGTCAGGCAATGAAGCAAGTGTTGGATGTATTTTAGACCGGCACTAGTCTTCTGCCTCGCTGTCTCTACTGCTCTTGCCCTATGGGTGGCATCCGCAACAAAATGAACAGAGCAACGAAGCTGAAGGGTGACTTTGGAACGAAAGGAGCATCAAAGCCAGCAGGCTTGATGACTGCCACACGCCTATGCCCCCATCAGTGTGTTCACTGTAACGGCTGTAGAATGAAGGGAAGGTGTTAGAACAAGATCACATGGCTGAAGCACTGAAACCCAGCCTCCCCAGCCACTGTCACACACATGCCAATTGTCACTCCGCTGCCCCGGGGTGAGCTCAAGCTCTCAATCAAATACACATTGCTGGGGATGAGATGTGCACCATCGGAGGCGGCGATCTGGAGACTGCTGAACCCACTGATTTGTTTTCAATAGAATCTGATCCAGATGTGAGCTGTTCTGTATTTGTAGCTATGTTCTGGTTCTACACGTTGGCCAAAATCAGCAGGAAAAGACAAAGAAAGACTACAAAGGGAGGCAGCAGGGTCTAGCAGACAGTGTGCAGTGCTGGGAACTCTTTCCAGCCTAGTTACTGATCTGCTGGGTGACCCTGGCACCTCCCTGTGCCTTTGTCCAGTATATCTTTTAAGGTTCATCCTCCTTAAGGCAGGGAATGTCTTGACTATGTGTTTGTCCTGCACCCAGCACAATGGGGCCATGATCTTGGTCAGGGCCTCTACACACTACTGAAGTACAAATAGTGATAAATCAGTTTGCACTGGCTGGGCTGTGTGATCCAGTGGACTGAGAGCCAGGCTCCTAGGTTCTAGTCCTTATTCATGTTGTGACCTTGGGCCCAAATTTTGAATAGTGCTCGAGATTTCTGGAGGGCCGGTTTGCTACACAGCCTGATTTCCAGAGGTTCCGAAATCCAGGGCTCTCTTTGACTTCAGCTGGAGTTGTGGGTGCTCAGCACCTCTGGCAACCAGGTCCCAGGTGTCTCAAATCCTGCACTCAAAAAAATCAAAGGATCCAGAATTAGTGGCCACGTTGAAGATGGTAAATTTTCAAAAGCAGCTAAGTTACTTAGGAGCCGAGGTCCAATTTTCAAAAGTGATTTAGGCACTTCAGCATTTAAGACTCACTGCAAGTCAATGGGACTTAGCCCTGATTGACACTTAAAATTTAGCTCCACATGTCACTTGGGGATGTGACAAATTCACAGCCTTGTGTGCCAGAGTTAAGCTGACCTAGCCTTCGGTGTAGATGTGGCTAGCTCAATGGAAGAATTCAGTCAACCTAGTGACTGCTGCTCAGGGACATAGATTGACCACATCCATGGAAAACCCCTTCTGTCAGTGGAGGAGCAGCAGCCTAGCTAGCCACGTAGACATGCTTTTAAGCTCCTAAGTCCCATAGGTGGTTAGGAAATTTTACTGATAGGCCTTAAGGCCAAACTTTACAAACTTGAGTGCTTAAAGTTAGGCACCTAAATAAAATAAGCTTGATTGCCATGGTGCTGAGCACCTGGGGAAATCAGGGAACTTTTATCCAAAAGCCCAAATACAGACTGGGACATAACCAAGGTCACACAGCAAGTCAGCAATAAAATCAGAAATAAAACCCAGGAATCCTGACGCCCCGGCTCATACCACTAGGCCACACTACTAAAGGACTCCCAGTAATACATGCTACTATAGCCACCATATGTTACTAACCACCATGTCTTGTGGGGTTGTGCAAGCCTGCAGTATTTTAATTCCTCCTTTTGTTTTGTTAACTAATCCTTTATCTCTTTCAATAATATTATTAATAATAAATAATCCCTTTCTCTTATTCTGAGGCCCTTGCATTGATTCTTCTGTCTCCAGCTCCTTTCTCAATGCCCTGGCTCCATTGTGTTTGCTTTCAGTTGGCAGAAGCCAAGCGGGGTTGCTTTCTCACCATTGCGGTCAGCTACCCAGGCAGCTAAAAAAAACCCATAGCAAACAGAAGCAACTGAAACCGACAATTTAAAGCAAAGGTTTCCTTTAAAGAGAAGCCCTTTTCTTGAAACAGTTTATTGCTTTGCTGACTGGTATTTTTCTGGAGGGGGAAATGAGCTCCCCGTTCCTAAGATATTAAGCCCTTTAAAGATGCTTTAACTAACGAAGCAAAGATTAGAGAGCCCGTATCAGATGTTTTTCCTATCAAAGCCTTTTCTTTTCTATTTTTTTTAAACATGGATGTTTTGAGTCTCCAATGGGCCGGGCTTCATTTAGGCTGTTAACATCCTAGAGCTGATGTCTCTTTGCCCAGCTCACAGTTTGGGTGGCCTGAACTAAAATCTCCCAGAGGACCCATTACAGGTGGTAGGCAGACAGGCCTGGAGCCTAGGCCATTCCACATATCCCTGAGAGAAATGTGTTTCCCTGGCCAAAAAAGCACAATATTATATTCTTAAAACATTCCAGTCCTGTCTGGGTGTTCTCTGCATGCATTCCTGTACGTGGGATTATTATTGTAGACAATTTATAAAGTCATTCATTTCTCTGGAAGTGTATGACATGGGTTTTGGTTGAATGGGCCTAGTGCAAACTCAGAGCCATGTGGTCCTATAAAAACACAACAGTAAATAAATCAGCAGGGAGAATTTACACTTCATCCTTCTGATTGTTTTTACTCAAGGCAGCTCAGCCCCAGAGCCAGCGTGTAAAATAAATACCTGCAGCACAGAAAATGCAGCATCACAATCTAGCCTGTTGGCAGTCGAGGATAAAGAAACAAGAGATATGTACAGGTCAAGCAGGCTTGTGAGGAGTTTGAATTTTTCCCTCCTCTTTCAGTTTTTTGTAACACATCTGAGTTTTATTATGGCATTGTCTTTTCGAATGTCCCAGACACTGAAGGTTGCTTCAGGACTTCATGTTTTTAAGTACTTGATTTTTTTTCCCCCGAGGGGTTATTTTTATCAGAGCTATTGAAAAGAAAAATCTTCTCCAGGCTGAAACTTGCTAAATTAAGTGTCAAGAACGAGTTGTTCTTCTCATCTTTTAAAAACATGTGGGAAAGACAGGGTGGCCTCGTGCGGTGGCTCTCAACCTTTCCACACTACTAGACCCCTTTCAGGAGTCCGATTTGTCTTGCATAACCCCACGTTACACCTCACTTAAAAACTACTTGCTTACAAAATCAGACATAAAAATACAGAAGTGTCACCGCCCACTATTACTGACAAATTGCTCGCTGGCTCATTTTTACCATATAATTATAAAATAAATCGATTGGAATATAAATATTGTATTTAAATTTCAGTGGATAGTGGATAGAACAGGCAGTATAATATAAACCAATCATTGTCTGTATGAAATTTTAGTTTGTACTGACTTTGCTAGTGCTTTTTATGTAGCCTGTTGTAAAACTAGGCAACTATCTAGATGAGTTGATGGAGCCCCTGGAACACCTCCGCGTACCCCTGGTTGAGAACCTCTAGCAGACCAGGCAGCGTCCTGGGAGCCCTTGGGTCTATACCCATCTCTGCTACTGAACTTGGAGAAGTCACATCGCTTATATATCCTTCATCTGTAAATTGGGGATAATGATACTGACCTGACTTTGTAAAGTGAGATGGGGGGAAAAGAGCTAAGCATTGTTACTGAGTGGTTCAATAAGACCTCCATTTAAAAACTGAAAACCAGGGAGAAATTCTTCCCTTCCATGCCAGTAAGGGGACCCTGTGACGTAGTTCACAGGAATTGCTCCCGTGTTTGTCACTTCAGTATCTGGGAATGTCACTTGACTGCAGTTTCACTCTTTAAGACGCAAAGACAAAAATAACCATTAGTACCGTTGAACTGGTTTTGGAAAACTAAAGATAAAAAAACTATGAGAGACTAAATTTTAAATACTGTGGAAACATCTTATACTGAAGTCAACTTTTTCTGCAGCAAAATGCAATTCAAAAGCCATTATAGAATCACAGACTGTAGGACTGGCAGGGGGCTTGGGAAGTCATCAAGTCCATCCCCCTGCAGACAGGCAGGACCAGGTTAGCCTAGATCATTCCTGACAGGTGTTTGTCCAACTTGTTCTTACAAACCTCCAAAGAAGGGGATTCCACAGCCTCCCTTGGAAGCCTTTTCCAGAACATAACTACCCTTAGTTAGAAAATTTTTCCTAATATTTAACTTAAATCTCCCTTGCTGCAGATTAAGTCACTTACTTCTTGCCCTACCTTCAGTGGACATGGAGAACAATTGATCACTGACATCTTTATAACAGCCCTTAACATACTTGAAGACTGTTTTCAGGTCCTCCGCAACTCCCCGTTGTCTTTTCCCAAGACTAAACATACCCAATTTTTTTAACATTTCCTCATTGCTCAGGTTATCGAAAACCTTTGATCATTTCGGTTGCTCTCCTCTGGACTCCCTCTAGTTTACCCTCTTCTTTCCTGAAGTGTGGCACCCGGAATTGGATATAGTACTTCACCTGAGGCCTCATGAATGCTGAGTACAACAGTTACCTCCCGCGTCTTACCTCTGACACTCCTGTCAATATACCCCAGAATGATATTAGTCGTTTTTGTAACTGCATCATGTTGTTGACTCGTATGCAAATTTGTGATCCACTCTAACTCCCCCTCCCCATCCTTTTCAGCAGTATGGCCACCTAGTCAGTTCTTCCCCATTTTGCAGTTGTGCATTTCATTTTTCCTTCCTAAGTGAAGTACTTTGCCCTTGTCTTTATTGAATTTCATCTTGCTGATTTCAGACCAATTCTCTAATTTGTCAAGTCCTTTCGAATTCCAATCCCATCCTCCAAAGTGCTTGCAACCTCTCCCAGATTGGCCAGCCACACATTTTATAAGCGTACTCTCCACTCCATTATCCAAGCCAGTAATAAAAATACTGAAAAGTACCGGATCCAGGACTGACCCCTGTGGAATCCCATTAGATACACCCTCCCAGTTGACAGTGACCATTGAGAACTACTGTTTGAGTACAGTCTTTCAAGTATTTGTGCACCCACCTTATAGTAATTTCAACTTGACCACGTTTCTCCAGTTTGTTTATGAGAATGGCATGTGGGACGGTGTCAAAAGCCTACTAAAATCAAGATAGAGCACATCTACTGCTTCCCAGCACCAATCTACTAAGCCAGTAACCCTCTCAAAGAAGGGTCACAAAAGAACAGTTAAGTGTATAGGCTGTCCTTGGTGAATGCCTGCATCATTATGAGAGTCAAAACTGCATGCAAAGGGAGCAGTGGTAGCCGCTCTGAAATTAAGATTGCCATTGAGTTTCCACTATAAGCCCAATTTTGGACACCATTAATAACCCTCCAAAAAATCATAGCCTCAGAATTGGATTAGATCTCAGCCCAAGGTAGAATTTTCTCTGAAATATTTTAAGTAATTCAGAATTCGTTCTGATTTATGAGCCCCCTAAAAATAGAAGTGTTCAACTCTGTTCCAAAAACCTAACTTTTATGGCCACTTTGTGTAACGAAAGCCCCAGAAAGAGATAAAGTCTCCTTTGTCGGACTCCCACAGATGTGCGGCCAAGACACACATTGTAAGGCAGTAAAACAAGCCAGGGACTACCCTTGCACTTAAGGGGCTTTCACTGTATCTGACGTTACTCCAAATGAGTTCCATGGCACCAAACCAAACCTGTGTTTTATTGTTTAAAAAAAGCATTTGGGTTGTTTAGACCACAGGAGCGCAATGCACCGGCAGAACAATTGCTCAGCCAGACCTGCTCAGAAGGAGCTATTAGGATCTCACTGGCCAATGAATCCATGCAAATAAACAGTCCCTCCCTCAGCGCAACCTTGTTTCTCTGCTCCATAAGTGCCTGGCACACTCTGTAGTCTGATAGCATAGCATAAGGGGAATCTCCACCAGGGATTGGACTGAGTTAATAGGATTGCCGGTTTGATTATTTGCATTGTTTGTATTTTCTTAGCAAAACAAAATCAAGCCTAACCGAGAGATGACACTATTACAATAGGATGGCTCCTTGCCATTGATAAATGACCGTCAGCCTGGACCATCACACTTGCCCTCTGCCCAAGCAGACGCTAAGTTCCAAAAAGTATCACGTGTAGGGATCGATTTCCAGACAGACTGGGACCTGGCCTTTGTTTCTGCAGGCAGAGGGGCTAGGGCTCAGATCTATGCCAGTGATTCAATTGCCCGGCTACAAATTGCACCCACAGAAGAGAGTGTCCCCACCCCTCTTTTGATATCGTGGCTCTTTGTATCTCTCTCCAGTTGTCCAAGCTATGGAGAGCGGAAGCCAAATATTTGGACCCAATCCTGAAGTCCTTACACTGGCCAAATTTCTGTGCTCTTCACTAAGAAATCTTCCCTAGCAGGGAACGAGTGCAAAATGCAGGACTTGGCCTATGAGCAATCGAATAACGGCACTTCTAAAGCTATAGCCAACCTCTCTGATGTCTTTTCAAGTGGTATATTCCATAGCTCTTTTTTGTGACAGTAACAGGATTTTGTGCGGGAAATAGGCCCTCCCTGCTTCCTTGATCTCTATTTGGATTGCCAAGGAGCTGTGTTGGGAAGCTGCACACAGTGGCGGTCTCTCGGGAAAGGCATTTCTTGAATTAAAAAAAAAAAAGGCATATTTTACAGACAGATGTCAATTGACAGTTTAGCTCAGGGGAGGGAAGAGAATGCCGGATCTCCTCCATCGTCACAGCGCTGGGTCTTTGGGTAACAGCTTGTTTATTTAACAAGCTCCATTACTAAACTAGACCTTGCATTTCCAGTGGAAGCTAAACCCCTGAACAGCCATGTATATGGTTTGATCATGTTTAAAGACAGAATTAGTTAAGAATGTTTGCACCTACCAAAGTGTGGGGTGAGGAGAGGAGATTGCCAAAAACTTTTGGGGTGTGCAGGGCATTGATTCAACCCATTATAAACTCCTGGTTTGTCTCATTTGCAATATTGGACAGTCTGAAGTTGTAACATGGTTCAAGAATGCATTGGAGGGCCATCTACTCCAGACAATGACACTATACCATCACCAGGTCCTCACCATGGTTCAGCTTATCCTGTGCAGATCCAGCCAGATGAAACTTCCCTGCTAAATTTGGTTGGCTGGTCAGTAAAGGTCTGATCCTTAAGGTGCTGAGTGCTGGCCCCGGAGCAGCAGAACACTCGAGCATCTGCTTAATTGGATGCATTTACATAGTCCCATGAACCTCATTGATACTACTCAAGAATAAAAGCTTTGCTGGACTGGGGCCAGAATGTTCAGCACCTTGCAGTACTGAACCCTAAATAAAAGCCAGAGCCCTACAAATGCAAACGAAGCTGCTCTTTGGTACCTATTGTCCCAATATATTCACTCCCCAGCGAAAGTAAATAATCATTAATACTTACATTATAATGCCTTTCCTCGCCAAGGATCTCAAGCACTTCACAAAACAGTTACAGGAATTCTTTCACCCACCACTGAAAGGCAGCTGCCTCTGAACTGGAACATGGCAGCTGTTTGATAGCCCACAGTTTCAGACAGGAAGAGAAAAGCATCTTTCCCAGCTGAAACTGTTAGAGCAATTTAAGCAGGTGAAATGTAATCACTCAGATTTGAATTTGGCCTAGCGACTGGGTCCAGGGGTGGCTCTAGACATTTCGCCACCCCAAGCACGGAGGCATGCCATGGGGGGCGCTCTGCCGGTTGCCGGTCCCGCGGCTTCGGTGGACCTCCCGCAGGCATGTCTACGGAGGGCCTCTGGTCCTGTGGCTCCACCGAAGCCACGGGAACGGCGGACCCTCCGCAGGCATGCTGCCGAAGGCTGCCTGCCTGCCGCCCTCCCGGCGACCCACAGAGCGCCCCCCCGCAGCATGCCGCCCCAAGCATGCGCTTGGCGTGCTGGGTCCTGGAGCCTCCCCTGACTGGGTCAAGCTCTCCTACTTTTGAAACAAATGCCATTGGATCATTAATAATAACAACAATCAATAATAAACGCTATCTAATTGTATCATAATGACAGTTACTTTATTCAGGGTTGCTGTGAAACTTCATTCATGAATGTGTGGAAAGTGCTTTGATACCTTTGGGAGGAATGTGCTGTATCACCACTGCAAATGAATATTATTAATCCTAATAACGTATTATTACTGATATTCCTCATCATTTGCAGTGATATAGCACATTCCTTCCAAAGGTATCAAAGCACTTTCCACACATTCATGAATGAAGTTTCACACCACCCTGGATTTTTATAACTATTATCCCCCCTTTTTTTTCATTGACAAGGAAACTGAGGCACTGAGCAGACATGCCCAGGAAGTCCCTGGGGAATCCTGACACGGTCTTTGGCCATTGGTTCATTGCAATTGAATCCTGAACCAGTTTTGCTTTTGTAATACACTGAGGTCTTAGCTCAGGGAAACATACCACAAGTCAGCAGTTTCCTCCTTCCTTTGCAGCAGGCCTTTGATGCAAAGCCCCTCTCTAACCTGAGAAATGTCGAGAACAAAGCCATTGGGTCATAGGTGTGTTTGCCAGGGCAGTTGAGCATGTGCACGATTTTTTGCAAGCTACCACCCAGGTAGATGATGGGCTGAGCTGGAATGAGATAGTTTGTCACCATCCCCTTGCTTTCATACTAGGATGAAAAACGCCGTGTGACTGGCCCATAACATGATCTGACTTTAGAGTAGGGGGGTTGTTTTTATAAAGTCCTCCAGAGCGTGCTGTAAACAGAGCATTGATCTAACCTGAGCAGTTCCACCACTAGATAAAAGTGCATGTGTGTCTGTTAAAGACAGAGAGCTCTGGGGAGGGGGAGGGAGAGGGGAGTGTTATAGAAAAGGATGGAAAATAAGAGGCTATTTAATATAAATAGACCTGTGCATTCTTCAGCCAGTCAAACCACTTGAGATTAAGGATCAATGGCACAAATGTGCTGTGGGGACTGCACTGATAATTCAATACAAGGGAGAGACCCCAATAATATTTGTTTATATGAGGACTTTCAAAAATGGACTTAAACTTTTGCCATATCACCTTTTTGCATCTTTTCTACCAAGACTAGAGAGGAAATCAAAGAGGAGTGGAGGTATGTAGGTGTTAGGGGGAAGGAACTGAGCTGTATTGACGCATGCCCTGTTCAGGCCAGGGGGGTTGTCTTCCGCAGCCATATCTCCATTTTCAGGGTGGCTTGGGATTTAATGCCATAATTTCAGTTCACTAAAAAATAATCCCCATGCAGCTCTTGAAGCAATGAGTCTTGACTCAAGATTACTTAATAAGCTCAGGCAATAGTCACGAAGACTTGAGTCTGCCCCATTGATTTCATTATTTCAGTGGGAGTACCCAGGATCAATGCATGTAAAGGAAGCAGAATGTGGCCCTGTAACAGTACCAGAGCAGGGTCTCCTTTTACCACTGGCCGTGTAAACAAGAGGGTATAGAATAGGGCCTTTTCGTTATGCATTGTAACGGCGTTTGAGTTGAGCTTCCCCCAACTTTTCAGAAAAATATAGACAGACACTGTAAAGAAAAGGACTCCTGTCCAAACTGTGAAGCCCAATTCTTCCCGGTACCGCCCCCACTTTCCTTTGCAGGAGGAGATTGTGTAATGCAAAGAAAAGAAAATTAACTCTGCAGATCTAATTTACCAAAATGCCTGCTTAACTCCCATTGACTTTGATTGACTGGGAAACCCAATGGGAGTTGGGCCCCTAGCTGCCGGACGTGCCTTTGATAGATTCCCCCTAAATCGCTGAGCCTCACTGTTCTTCTGAGGCATTTTTTGGACTGTTGATTAGAGCCCCAGTGCTTTCAAGGGCTGCACTCTATCTGTGGTACTTTCATCAGCTTGTAAACCACCACCCCCTCCCCTCGCTGGCTTTTGTGTACCCTAGGGGTCAAGTTTTGGCCCATTAAAGTCAATGGTAAAATGCCCACTGACTTCAATGGGGCCAGGATTTCACGTTAGGTCTTTAAATAATAGTGCACAAACAGGCCTGGTGTTTCTGTTCATGCTCCCAAATCCAAACAGTGAAAGGTAAGCTTTGCAGGCAAATGACTGCGCTAGGAGCATCTGCCAGGCTGGTCTGCACTGTCTGAACACAGTGCTAGAGCTGAACTGCCAAAAAACACAGGGACTATGATGTAATGTGTCAAGGCTGGATCAACCATTGGATGACATGCCAGAATAACAGAGAATGGAGTAGCAGAAGCAGCTCCAGGTTTCTTCGGCCAACTTGAGCTGGAAAAGGTTCTTGGGGTAGAATTCATTGCACAGATTTCAGCTCTCTGTGCTGTCGCACTGGAAAGCTGTGTTTGATTTCTCTTCTCTGGAATCCCAGGGGCAGGGAGCAATTTGTTCAGCCTCTGGTTGGAGGGCGGAGTGCCTACACTGCTCTGCACCCAGAACTCTGGCCATGGGAAGGAGCAGAACTGATGATCTAGTCCTCCCCAGCTCTCCTTGACCAATGACTATAATGCCACTGCAAAGCTTTGAGGCAGGAAAGGGGGAATTAAAACAATGTTAGAGGAAAGATGCAGCCTCATCTGGGAATGAGGAGGAAAATGTATCATATGAAACTGGACAGGAGACATGAAGTTACTTGACCTTGCAAAGGGGTTTAATGGTCTCATCCAAATGGCATAGCCATAAGTAAAAACTGCATTCTCTGTGGCTAGAGCAAGGAGATGAAAAATATGTTTGTACAGCACTTAGCACAGAGATTCTCAAACTGAAGGTTGGGACCCCTCAGGGGGTTGCAAGGTTATTACATGGGGGGGTCACGAGCTGCAAGCCTCCACCCCAAATTTTGCTTTGCCTTCAGCATTTATAATGGTGTTAAATATATAAAAAAGTGTTTTTAATTTATTAAGGGGGTCGCACTCAGAGGCTCCCTATGTGAAAGGGGTCACCAGAACAAAAGTTTGAGAACCACTGGCCTAGCACAATAAGGTCTTGGTCCATGACTTGGGCTCCCAGGTGCTATAGTGTATGAATAAATAATAATATAATAATCCACATATGTATCAAGTAGCAGAGGGGTAGCCGTGTTAGTCTGGATCTGTAAAAGCAGCAAAGAATCCTGTGGCACCTTATAGACTAACAGACATATTGCAGCATGAGCTTTCGTGGGTGAATACCCAATTCGTGGGATGCATGGGTATTTACCCACGAAAGCTCATACTCCAATACATCTGTTAGTCTATAAGGTGCCACAGGACTCTTTGCCACATATATATGTATTCTACAGGGTAAATTTTGCTTTCGTTACCCCAGTGAAGTCAATGGGTAACCACAGGCAGAATGCATCCCTGCATTAGAGCTGGCTGAAAACCTACATATAATTGTTGAAGAAATTATCATGAAAATTCAAAATTTAGCCCTCAAAATTATTGAAAATACTTGGCCAGTTATGGAGCTGCTCCAAAATGAGATAAAGTTTTTCCCAAAACTTTTGTCTAAAATGCTGAGAATTGTGTTCGTTAATATTCGCAATTTGGATTACAAAAATATTGAAGTTGTGAATTTCAATTTCTTTTAAAACATATGATGACTTTTGTCACTGTGTCCTCCAGCTGATGCTTTTCCTCATTCCAGCCAACTGAAGAGCCGCAGGGATATTTGCTACTCAACTTAGCAGAGAGGAACTGGCTCATTCACTTCTAGTGCAGCTACAAATGAAACTTTTTAGCAGGGTCCATCCTGTGCTCACCATAACAGAGCAAAAACGGACACTTGCAAAACTCCCACAAATGCTGGGTGAGAACAAATGGAAATCTGGAGTCCCCAGGGATTGCCCCGTCCTCCTAAAGTAGGTTTTCCCTGCGTTGTGTCTGCAACTGCTGGTTAATCTAGACCCTTGAAAACTCCGCAAAACCTTCCTCTTTGAAAAAGCCTTTCCATCATAAGAGTGACACTCACAACACTGCCCTTCTGTCCTTAAACCCAACACTGAAACCCCCGGCTACCTCATCGCCCAACAAAAAGAGGAAATTAATCAAATAAACAAACAAAACCCCCACCCAAAGGAGAGTTTTTTTGACCCCAAAAAGGGAGAAGTGACAGAGACTCCATGAGGTTCCACTAGGGAACTTTCTACTATTGATTTTACGTGGAAGCTGCTCAGAAACAACAGTGATGAGTTGAAGGCTGGATGGATGGATGGAGAGTGAGCGAGTGAATACAGGACCCTGCTCGGCAATATCTACCTCTTCACAACCCACAAGTAAGGGCTGGTGAAAACTGCGCATTTTTTAAAAACTGACGGCAGCATCACAGACGAATTATCCAATTTCATGGAATACGCATAGTTGCTGAGTCCCCCTCCCCGAATTGCTGCAATTTTTCCAACACCAGGTGATGGAAATGGCCATCCACGTGTGCTGGTCTCATGCTCAGCATGGCTCATGGCGCGTGGCAGTATTATCCTGCGGCACCTGTGTAGGGGGAGTGGCTGGGTTTAGCCCATGCTGCTGCTCCTTGGAATATGCACAACGAGCTGCACCAGCACGTGTGGACGTCGGCGTCCGTCTCCCTGCCAAGGCCGCAGGTGCTTGTGTTCCAAGAGACGGCAGCACTGGCTACTGTGCCTCACATAAAACCTGGTGCTGAGTCCACTCCCTGCAGCCCTCTGCTCTGACGTGACACTGCTGTGCTCCAAGCCGTACTGAACACAAGAGTGACGTGCATGGAGACCTGCTTCCACCTCCCCGCTGTTGGAAAAATCACACTGTTGGGCTCAGTTCACAATTTCCGTGCAGTCCGTGAAATCGCAGTTTTCACCAGGCCAGACCCACAAGTTCCTCCAATACAGCATTCAGTCCTTGTGCTCACCCAGCTCACTCTCATGGCACAAATTTGTGATACTTACCAGCTACACATCTATACGACGTACAGACTTACGTGTCATATCTCTGGGTGCAGTTTGGATACACCAATTTAAAGCAAGGAATCTAGGAATACACTACAATATTATTTAATCACATGCAAGATTGAGAATCAGGCTACCTGTTCTGTTCGTTCCCTCTGAAGCATCTGGCATTGGCCACTGTTAGAAGACAGGCTATTGGGCTAGATGGACCTTTGGTCTGACCCAGTATGGCTCTTCTAATGGTTATGACAAAGCACCAGAAGTGATGGCCAGCTTTAGCTTATTCATGGTCTGTTCCATGTGGTTAACATGCTTAGGGGGTCAATGCAGGGTTTAGAGCATCTTGGCAGGAAAGGCCAGGGAAACAGGGACTGGGCTTCTCTGCTCCAGACACCCTGTTCTTTCTATGGCTCATCTGTCATGTTCTATCAGAATAATCCTAGTATCTGAGCCTCTCTCCCTCCTGCCATCTACCCCCCCTTTCTTGAGAGGCAGACATGTTGGGCCAGGGAGTCTTGATTTTCTATTTTAATTCAAATAACTAAAAATTCCATGTGTAATAAATAAATGATGGTTCTAGTGATCAGTCCAAAGCATGATGGGCTAAAATTTGCCCTCAGTGACCTCTGTGAGCGCTAAGAGCAGAACTTAGCTTTTGATGACATCATTAATCACACCTAGAAAGGACACTTGAGCTTACGTAGAGTGGTGACCTGGGTAGAACCTGTGCCATGCAAGACACTTAGCAAGGAAGTGGATTTCCCAGCAACAGGACTTGGAGCTGATGCGTAGGAGAGCAAGTTCACTCCGAAGCAAAAAATATATGTATTTGAAGTGCGGTGCCATCTAATGGAGCACATGGCCGGTGTGTTCTTACAGAACTCTCTCTGGGCCTGTTAGCTTTGTCATGGTGGATCCACTATTGCTGGGCTAAGAGTGAAACACATATTCATGCCTCAGAAAAGCTTGCCTGTTATGGGGCAATAAGCAGAGTTATACACTGCTACAGGAACTGCTACTCTGTGGCTTTTCAAACCATAGAACAACACGGGCACCAATAATACCTAACGTTGGAGTGCAAGTCTGATCACTGCATAGGGAACCCAATAAAAATGCAGGAAATGCATATTTTCCTTGGAAGAAACTTCTTAATTGTTGAAAATACTGGTTGTTAAAGTTACTTTATATTTTAATCTGCCTCTGTTTAGCCAATGTTTTATGCATGGTTTCCAGAAGACTAAAATGATCATAGTATCCAGCCACTTGGTTGAAAACTTGCTATTCCTAAGGCCCTGATGTAGTCTTGGATATTTTGGACTCCACTCCCAACATAAGTAACAAAAACAAAAATGTGGAACAGAAATGTGATTTTAACTTTAAGCCAATCTAAAGTTTAGGCTCATAAACAGCATAATTGTTATTTATATTTGACCAACTCCCATTACAGTGACATTGAAAAGTTTACATTGTGTATTCTCAAAGCTCATAATTTCAGGTTGGCCACAATATGCCTATGCTAAAGAAAGCAAACAGAAAATGGAAAATGCAGGCTTCAATGACACAAAGAGTCAGAATACTTCAGCCCCAGCTGCAAAGATTATGTTTGCTCCCTGAAGTCTCAAGTTAATCCTGCTCACTCTATTAGTTGTTACACTGGAAAGGTACCATTGGCTAACACTGTTTATTGGGTTAAATTAGTGCATGAACAGCTATTGTTCAACCATTGTTCTGGCTGGCTTGAATTTTCCATTATGTCCCATTAAATCTGTGCTTCCCTTTCATACACTCTCCTTACATGTCTTGTGCTACCTTTTCTCCTCTTTTAACTATTTTCAGTGTAGCCTTGACCTGTTAAACAGCAAATGCTTGAGGCTGCTTGATGGGTTATGCCCTTTGGAAGCTCTTCCCTCCTGTGACAAGGACTTGGGGAGTTGTTCAGAAGGGAGAGGGGGGAGATTACAAGAGCCCTCTAATAGAACTCCACCCAAGTTGTCTTATGGGAAAAGTGCCTTTTCGTAGCGAGAAGGTAGAAATTTCAAAAGCGCCCGAATCCCATTTTCAAAGTGACACTTAGGAGCTTAAATCTCATTGACTTTGCAGGAGACTTGGAGCAGAAGTGCCTAAGTGACTTAGTAGCCTACGGATATGTCTTCACTGCAGAATTAGCTGAGGTGACTGACTGGGCACTCCGGTTGGCCTAGCCTGGGTATGAGCATCCCCACTGCAAAGGCCTACCAAACGCTTGTGTCCTCACTGTTGCTGCACTCACCCATGTGTGTCTGAGGGCTGAGATGGTCTAGGATTCTTCCTCAGCTGATAGTGTCAGTTGTGGGAGAATGTGTCTGGCCTTTGGGAGTGGAAGGGAATTGTGGGAACACACCGGAGAGCTATCAGCACACAAGTGATTTAGCTTGTGTCTCACTGCAAAATGGTTGGGTTCCAACCCAGGCTGAAGTGTAGCATGGGCTCTACGCTGTCTCCTAGCTGGGTAATCTAGCTTGGGCCAAACCCAGGTCAAATATTTTGGTGTGTGGATGATGAGAGGGGGTTGGACTAAAATCCCAGGTTCGCTTTGCAGTGAAGTGACTCGGGGTCAGAGTAACAAAAGTATCTGGTGCCTAAAGGTGCAGTAGCTGCCTAGAGGAACTGACAAAAGTGTCTAAATTCCATTGGCCTACCTACTAATCTGCTTAGGCCTTGTTTGTAAACCTCAATAGGTCCCATCTGCATCTCAAGACACCTACACCCCTTTGTAAATCAACACGTAGGAGTCTCTACGTGCCTAAAACCCTTTTGAAAATGGGGCTCAGTCTCCTAAAGGTACATCTTCAAATGTTACCCATAGTGTGGAATAGGCAGAAGGACAGGCCCTCAGATGAGGTAAATCAATGGCTTCAATGGAGCTATGTTGATTTACACCAGCTACGGACCTGGCTCAGCCTACAAAATATGCCAAGAAGAGAGGTAATGGGCTTGTTATTGTTCGTGCGATAAAACAATCTGTGATTCACGGTCAGCACAGCTAAAATATGTTCCTTTATCACATTTCCAATCTACACACATTACAGGAGCCTGCCAATGTACCAGAGGCCTAGACGTGCCCTTAAAACAAATTCTCCTCAAACCGCCTGCAACCAGCCTCCCCCACCCCTCCTCAGCCTTGATGAGGCTTTGAATAACCATCTGTGGCGGCTGAGCTGTTAATGGGGAAATCAGTCAGGCTCAGATTCACTGCAGCCTGACTCACATTTCCATCAACAGATGCATTCTGCTGCTAAGTCCCTGAGCATCAGGCAGATTTTGTGTGTGCTGCTGCTCGGCTCACACATAGCAGAGCGATGCCACACAGGGGTGCTAAAACTTCTCGTATAATGCATCGTTTTGCAAACCCCATTGTTCAGTCAGAGTTTTCTTGTGCATTTCGAGGCCTGATCCAGCACGAGTCAGAGCTGTCTGCATGGGGCCAGTGGGAACTTTCACAGCAATGTCATTCCCATACCTTTCATGTATTTCCCTTAAACATCTTTCTGCGCCGTCTCCGCAGCCTGGCCTCTCTGACGTTCCCTAGCACACGAAACACCAAGAGCTCATTTTTTCAGTTAAAAAAAGAAACTCAAGCAGCTTCCAACTTGGCTTTTCACAGAATAGCCGAATCCTAGAGGGCCAAAGATCAGTACAGGACAGGAGATGGGGCATTAAAAGTCACCAAGGCAGCTTTCTGAATAAAGGTAGATCTTCCACAATCCCTTAAAGGGACTCGGTCAAAGCCAAATAGGGCAAGGAAAGGTTTTGTCCAGCCTTAAAGGGTTAATAATCAAACAGGAAATGTCCTCTAGATTGTAAATATCGCTAGGTATAATATTAGACTAGATTTAAAAGATTCCATTACTACAAAATGTTTTAAATTGAGCCATTCTTTTGCAGATGGCTCAATCTGTCTCAAGCAATAAGCTCATGTTAACCTTAACTACAGTGGTGCTACCCCTCCACTGTCTGTCTCTCTCTGTCTAGGAACGTCTATGGCCCTTATCACTATAGCATCTGAGCACCTCACAGTCATTAATGGATTTTATCCTCCCATCTTCCTGGCCCTTACTTTCTTCTCATTGCTAAGTGCTGTTCTCCAAGATGAACCTGTTGCTGCTAATGGACCTTGACAACAGAGACACAGAATATAAATGTACAAAGAGGCATAATGCACAAACCCACAGGAACTAAACTCGCTGATTTGCAAAAGGGGACAAAATAGGAAGGGAGAAAACGGTTATTTTTAAGCTGCATACGCAGCAATGCAAACAATGGAGATTTTTTAAAATCCTAGACAAGTAGCAATAAATAAAACCCAAAGCACAACTACTTGCCTGGGGATCTGAATGTCCCAGGAGATTTGTAGTGAGCTCTGGAGCCTTTCACCTCTTGGGCTCTAGTTCAAATATTAAATCCAGCCCCGCTCAGTAGCTACCATGCAATCGATGGCTGCTCAGTAGCCTGAATGAAATGGGTAGGTGGTCTCCATTTAGCGCCTGGAAGCACAGACTTTAAAAAAAGATTCTTACAGTGCAAAAACAGCTGTACAGCTATCTATCAATCTATTCATGGTGTCCACCACCGAAGTGTCTGAATGTACCAATTCTGAGATCTGATATCATTCCATTAGTTCCCAATTCAGCAAAGCATGTGTTCAAGTGTTATGCTGAATCAGGGCTTTAGTAACTCTTAGGGCTGTTGATTAATCACAGTTAACTCGCGCGATTAACCAAAAAAAATTGTGATTAATTGCACTATTAAACAATAGCATATCCATTGAAAATTATTAATTAATTTTCGGATGTTTTTCTGCTAGGGCTGTCAAGTGATTAAAAAAATTAATCGTGCTTAATTGCATTGTTAAAGAATAATAGAATACCATTTATTTAAATATTCGTGGGCGTTTTCTACATTTTCAAACATATTGATTTCAGTTACCACACAGAATACAAAGTGTACAGTGCTCATTTGATATTATTTTTATTACAGATATGTGCACTGTAAAAAACAAAAGAAATAGTATTTTTCAATTCACCTCATACAAATAATGTAGTGCGATTTCTGTATCATGAAAGTTGAACTTACAAATGTAGAATTATGTACAACAAAAATAACTGCACTCAAAAATAAAATGATGTAAAACTGTAGAGCCTACAGGTCCACTCAGGGTACGTCTACACTACAGCATAATTTCGAATTAACTAAAACCGGTTTTATAATATCGATATTATAAAGTCGATTTTATGCGTCCACACTAGGGCACATTAATTCGGCGGTGTGCCTCCATGGTCCTAGGCTAGCGTCGATTTCTGGAGCGGTGCACTGTGAGTAGCTACTGTAAAAGAATGAGGCCAATAATGTCGATTTGCATCCACACTAACCCTAAATCGATATAGTAATATCGATTTTAGCGTTACTCCTCTCGTTGGGGAGGAGTACAGAAATTGATTTTAAGAGCCCTTAAAATTGATTTAAAGTGCATTGTAGTGTGGACGGGTATAGCGTTAAATCGATTTAATGCTGTTTAAATCGATTTAACTGCGTAGTGTGGACCAGGCCTCAGTCCTACTTCTTGTTCAGCCAATTTCTCTGACAAACAAGTTTGTTCAGATTTGCAGAAGATAACACTGCCCACTTCTCATTTACAATGTCACTTGAAAGTGAGAACAGGCGTTTGCATGGAACTGTTGTAGTAGGCATCGCAAGACATTTACGTGCCAGATGCATTAAAGATTCTTATATCCCTTCATGCTTCGACCACCCTTCCAGAGGACATGCATCCATGCTGATGACGGGTTCTGTTCAATAACGATCCAAAGCAGTGCGGAGCAACACATGTTTATTTTCATCATCTGAGTCAGATGCTACCAGCAGAAGGTTGATTTTTTTTTTTTTTTGGTGCTGCAGTTCTGTCATTTCTGCATCAGAGTGTTTCTCTTTTAAGACTTCTGAAGGCACGCTCCACACCTTGTCCCTCTCAGATTTTGGAAGACACTTCAGATTCTTAAACCTCTGGAATGGTGGTTGAAGATGAAGGAACATATGAATCTTTAGCGCATCTGGCACGTAAATATCTTGTGACGCCGGCTACAACAGTGCCATGAGAACACCTGTTCTCACTTTCAGGTGACATTATAAACAAGAAGTGGCCAGCATTATCTCCTGCAAATTATAACTACATTTGTTTGTCTGAGCCATTGGCTGAAGTAGGGCTGAATGGACCTGTAGGCTCTAAAATTTTACATTGTTTTAGTTTTCAATGCAGTTATTTTTTGTTCATAATTCGGCATTTGTAAGTTCAACTTTCATAATAAAGAGATTGCACTACGGTACTTGTATGAGGTGAATGGAAAAATACTATTTCTTTTGTTTTTTACAATGCAAATATTTGTAATCAAAAATAAATATAAAGTGAGCATTGTACACTTTGTATTCTGTGTTGTAATTGAAAGCAATATATTTGAAAATGTAGAAAACATCCAAAAGTATTTAAATAAATAGTATTCCATTATTGTTTAACAAAGTGATGAATCACGTGATTAATCACGATTAATTTTTTTAATCGCGATTCATTTTTTTAATCGCTTGACAGTCCTAGTTACTATATGTAGTGCTTGATCCTTCAAACAGTCACATGTTAACTTTACATTCCCTTTGGGACAATTCACCGTGTGTAAAGTTAAGCATGTGTGTAATTCTTTTCAGGATCAGGGCCTCAGTATCTGGCAAGGTCTTTGCACAGTCAGTGCTCTCTATAAGGGCAATACATTCTTATCTATTATTTTCAAATGCTGGAAAACAAAGTATGCTGGGATGAGGTCTGGTCCATTTCATTCCAGCCCAAATGTTACAGCTGAATACCAAGGCCCTGAAGGGTGGGGATTTACGTTAAAACAGCAGTAGAACAGGATGTGGAGGTACAACGCATTATCTTTCTTACCACACAGACTCTTACATCTTAGTAGCCATGGGCCTGTACTGGAACCTGGACGAAGTTTGGCTACTGATCAAAACTTCCTGGCTCAGGCTCATCTTTAATTTTCAGTGAACATTGTGTTTGCTGTCTCTGCCACGTACTGTGTTGCTCAGCAACAGCTGCTGCGGTCTGAGCCACAAGTAGCTGAATTCAGCGTACGGAGTGGGTTGGTTCTGGGGATGGATGATTCAGCCCTGGAATCTAGAGAGAGTTCAAGCTTTGGTTTTTTTTAAGGGCTCGGTGGGGCCTTGCAGGCGCAAGCTCTTGTGCAGGGTGCAGATCGGCAATGCCTGAGTGCGAGCTCCGGGCGGCGCTGTGCTTCGGATGCAAGAAGGGGAACGCACCCACAGCTGCACCCCTTGGAAAAGCAGCAGTGAGTGTGCTCCCCCTCTGTACTGATGAGAGAGTGCCCCTTCCCTCCTGCCCCTTTTCAGTCCTCGTGCTTAAGACAGGCCTTGCTCTCAGGGAAGCAACTGTGCCTGGCTGTTCTCTGTGCACCCTGCGTCCCCTTGTGGTACGGCCGGGATCAAGCCTTCAGACAGGATGCTTCCCTTCCCTGCTCCTTGCCAAGCCCCATCCATATTTGAGGCTTCCAGTCCATTTCCAGCACGGCCCACTCAGCTGGATGGAGTATTCATCTTCTCTTCCTGTCTTTGAACGATTGCCTGGGCCTGATGTACACACTGGGCACAGGTTTACACTTCTGCAAAGTGCTTTGGGTTCCCTTGGGGCAGAAGGTGCTGTATAAATATCAGATATAGGCTCCTACTATTAATAGCCACCTCAGGGAAACAATGGAAGCATGCAAACAGCTCTGTTCACCAAATGCCAACCCGCCTCTCCTCCCTGTGATCGCGAGAGATTCCCAGAAAGAGATCTATTTGGGGAAACGTAACATTTGCAGATATGCCTGTTGAGAGAGATGAAGTCCTGTAGGAATATCGGGAGGCCAATTCTGCCCTTGGATACCTTTTGGCTCTGAACCAGGCTCCACTGTCTTGTGTAGTTCTCTATATCTGTGCAAAAGTGGCTGTAAAATGCTGCCACATCAGAACTCTCCACTCACTCAGCCCAGTGGTAACATTTGACGCTCACATGGCATCTGCTGTGCACTGCTGCAGATGGCCACACAAGGTGCCAGGCACTAGGGACTCAGGTCATGTGTTTTCCACTTTCATTGACATCAGAGGGTGTTACACATCTTGAAGGAAAGAGGGCACTGGCCTGGGTCTCAGAAGCTCTGGATTCAATTCTTGCCACAAGCTTCCAGGAAGTTGCCAACTCCTGCATTTGTGGTGTTTTTCTTAAAGCCCCAGCTCCTGGAGTCATGTGACTCTGTAAGACTCTCCACTTTTTTTTTAGTAATTTTTAGCCTTCTATGCTGGGGAGGAAAGGTTGAAACTGTGATCTCAGCGCAGCCTAAAAGTTCAAAAGCCAGAGAGCAAATACAAAGAACCTCCACATTTACAATCTTTAACACTTTATTATTTTAAGCTAGTCTCATGATGTTTCAGGGCCCAGCTCATGATTTTTGAATGCTTGGGACTGGCAATGGGTTTGGCCAAGTCATTTAAGCTCCCTGATTGATACCAGGGCCCCACAGTGCTAGGTGCTATACATACACATAGTAACCATAGCTCCTACCCCAAAAAGCTCTTACATTTTAAATAGACAGGACAAAGGACTGGATACAGGAAATGTTATTATCCCATTGTACAGATGGGGAACTGAGGCACACAGAGTGTAAATGACTTGCCTGAGATCCCACAGGAACACAGATCCCCTACATTTCAATCCAGTGCCTTCACTACCGGTCCATTCTTCCAAGCAATGATGAGATGACAAAACAGAAAATAATGATTAGGCTTGAAGGAGTCAATGAGCTCATTATCAGTGACTCTTGGGGGAGCTATAGGTGCTCCATGTCTTTGAGGGCCAGGCCACGTCACCTGAGGTGTCTTAGTGTTTATGTAGGAGCCTGGCTGTAGAGACTCATGCCTGAGAATGTTGGCCAATGCATCTATGGCTGGTGACGTTCATCATCAAGGATCCCAAGCTGACAAACTAAACCCAGGGACCACTTCCTCTGCCACTGAAATACTGGCACCACGGGGGTGGAATGCGGCAATTGGTCACCAGCGCATGGCAGCATTAAGCAATAGCTTAGGGGAGCCAGGGAAGAATACGGTATCCACTTGAAACAGGAGAAGGACTTTACATAGGCAGAATGTAATTACCCAAGTTGGAATTTGACCAAGGCACTGGGGTTAACCCCACTCGGCATCCCAGAAGTGTCATGGGATCTTTAATGAGCACAAGTGGTCAGAAGTAGAGCTACCCAAGCAGGTGAAATAATGATTTGCTAGCTGTCATTGTGGGGTTTTAAATTAATACATTTTGCCCTGTTCATGTGCCGTTTTTGTTTGATTTCTGTGACTAGCCTAGTGAGCACGTTTTCAGGAGTATTTGCTGGTGTAGCAAGTTGTAAGCACGCGCAGCAGAATATTCATCGACAGCAGATTTCCAGTGCAGAATCACAACTACGGCTCAGGACTGATTCAAGGGGAAATGTTCCACCTGCGGAACCAGTCGCACGTTTCTGCAGCACGTAGATGCTCCTGAGGGGTTCTCCAGCCACCTGTCACCTGGACCTCGGCATATTTAGTGGCTGAGATCAGCGAGGATCAAAGAACAAGGTGGTGTGTCAGCCTAATACGCTAGCAAATCACTCTGTGAAGTTGTCATTTGCTGCTGTTTAATCATCAAGTAGAAACTAAATAGAACTATATTGGTACCAGGAAGTGTCAGTGGGACAAACCAGTTTGGCTAGCCCTTTATCTTGCCACTGGCAGTGGACTATACCTCAGGTTTCAGTGGACCCCAAAACAGCCCAGAGTGCACCTAATCAATCACGCGGTGCTTTATCCCAGACATAAAAATAATTCGCTCTTGGCCCTTGCCGGCAATCAGCTTGTGAGGTTCATGTCCCATGGAACACAGAGTGAACATTTGTAATATTCATACAGACACCTAGAGTCAGGGCCTTTATGGTTATTTTCATGGAGGCCAGAAAGGTCACGCACGTGAGGGACTTCACCTGTGCAAAAGCTCCATGTACCCTTTCTAGTCCGGAAAGGAAAGAGTGAAAGACAAGATACAATTGCTGCAATGTGAAAGCTGATTTCCTGATCGAGTTAGAGGTCTTAAGGCCAGAAGGAACCACTGTGATCATCTGCATTTCTGTTGTTCTGGCTTGAGACCTGAAAAGCATTTGCGCACCTCCCCTTTCATTTCCCTTTCTGGAGGAAAACCATGCTGCCTCACTACTTAGCAGAAAACTGCTAACAAATATCAGCATCTAAGATCACTAAAATCGACCTGTTCATTTGCAATGAAAATGGGATTTCTAGGAGAAATGGCATTGGTGACTCAGGCAGTACCAGAGAGCGAAGTGCCAGGCCATAGTAGTGCAGCAAAAGGAAGCTGGCAGTCATTTCCAAACGACAGTGATTCAAATCTGCAGGGCCAGATCCTGGAGCCCTTCCTGAGCATGGTTTCACTTTGGCCTTATGCAGGCGAAGCTGCAGGGCCTTCCCATTGTCTGAGCATGGATTGGAGGCTTTAGCTTATATGAAAGGGCAGCCCGCCCCGGTGAAGAATGAGAGGGAGGATGTGAGGAATATTCCTCTGAGTAGCTGCAGTTGTGGGGCTCCTGCGAAGCAGGGGGAGTCTCTTTACAACGCAGCTCCTTTGTGAAGAGGGGATGAGGCGAGGCTGTGTAGACCAGGGGTTCTCCAACTTCATTGCCCCACAACCCCCTTCTGACAACAGAAATTACACGACCCCAGGATCAAAGTCTGAGTCCGCCCAAGCCCAGCTGCCCAGAGTGGGGGAGGGCAATGCCCAAGCCCCACCATGCTGGGTGGGAGGGGGCCCCCCTAGGCGGGAAGCCTGTAATCCTGGGCCCTGCCACCCAGGGCTAAAGCTCTTGGGCTTCGGCTTTGGCCCCGGGCAGTGGGGACTGGGATTGGGCTTCAGGCCCAAGCCCCAGCAAGTCTAAAACCAGCTCTGGAGACCCGACTAAAATGAGGTTGTGACCCACTTTGAGGTCCCGACTCACAGTTTAAGAACTGCTGGTGTGGACATATTCAATACTTAACTCTGGTCTGCACTGGGGGAGGGCAGGAGATTCTGCTGATTTCAAGCAGGGGGGTCATCCCCCAACACCCTTTGTGCAAATCACAGCTGGGCAGGGTGGCACAACGGGTTTGCACCGCTGCCAGGACCCCAAGGGCTGGAATCCCTGGTGCCAAAAAGGCATTGGATGCCAATGGGAGCAATTCTCAGCAATTCCTTTTGGGAAACCCTCGCTAAGCTGGATCCCTTGGTCAGGAGAAACACAGAACGACACATTAGTGCCGCCCAGAGATAAGTGCATTTAAAAAAAAGAAAAGAAGAGAGTCTGAAACGCCCCACGTAGGGCACGTCTGATTCCTGTTCCCTTTGGCGCATGACAAACCCTGCTTGGGATCTAGCCAGGTTCACCAGGGAAAATGATATGCCGTTTTTTCACATTGTTCCCAATGGCTGGGCATTTCCTGAGCTTTCCCAGCATCGTGTGGAAGGGGAGAGAAAGGAAAACGGAATCTTTTTTCATTTTCCTTCCTTTTGCAATTTCTCTGTGATCACAAAAAGCCATATTGTGGCTAATTTTCCTGCCTCCATTCTCATGTACATTTCTCAAGGGGACAGGAATTCCTCTATGAGGGCCATTGGCTCTTCTGATCCTTCCCACTATTGGTCAGGAGCTTAGCAAATGAACAACTTATCAATTTCCTGCACTCAGGATCTCTCAGTTCAGCAGGCTGCCCAGCTTCTCAGAGGGGAGGAGAGAGAGAAAGGTAGCTTAGAAGGAAGTGTAGCTCCAGGAGCATTGGGCCCTTCCAAGGGGTGTGAAAGAGATGCAGCAATGGACAGAGAGATAGCCAGTGGTGCACCTCCGCCATCAGACAGTAACTGTTTGTCCATGAACTTGGACATGTTTGAGCTGGGCTTAGGATTCAGGTGGGCTGGGCATGAGGCCGTCCAAATACCACACTCCTTATTGCAGGAAAAGAAATATTAACAGAAACCTCAAATAATAAACCATGGGCCAGATCCTCAGCTGTTGTAAATCGGTGTAACTCCAGAGCCTCAGCTCGACTTCACTGGCAGTACGTCACTTTACTTGCAGTGAAGTTCTGGCCACATCGATTAATAGGATTCAGTTAGTCATGATCAGACAAACAGGCCCCCCAACCCCGTGTAAACTTCTTCTAATTTATTAATGTTATATGAGAGCAAGCTGGTGTCGTGTTCATAGCAATCGCTGTGGGATCTTTGTCTTTTTTTGTGTAATTAAGACAATAAAAACGTGAGGACTTGATCAAAAATGAAAAGCCCAGTTTTTAAAAACCCATTTGGAACTAGTCTAAATTTTGCAGGGAACAAGGTTAAGGAGCAGAACCCAGAAGACTGAAATTCCATTCACGGGGCGAAAAGCAACTTTCTACTTTCTGCCTGATTCATCATCTATTGGACCAAATTCTCTGCTGGGGTAAATAGGTAAAACTCGAGTGAAGGCAGTGGAGCTGCCTCCCTTTGCACCGGCAGCGAGTCTGACCAATTACCTTTACGTTTCCACTCTCGATTTCTGACCCAGTCACTATCGATTCGTAGCCGCTCTCATTCACAAAACCTAGCAACAAAGTAACCAGTCTAGTGGGAAGCACTGGAGTGTTCAGAAAAGACCCAACTAGTTTAATACAATTTCCATTAGCACAAACTCCAAGAATCCTTCTATTACTAGACTTCATGCCACTTACGTATTGTGTACAAAATGCTTACATTGTATTAAACACAAGAAGGTACTCCAAAAGCTGTGGGATCTCAACACTAGCCCTCCATCACCAGCTTGCAGACAGACTGATTATTTAATTAATGCAGCTTCAGACTTGAATATCTGTGGTAACAATGACTAGTCTTCCTAGTGTTCCCAAGCATTTCTACCCAATAGCGCAAACTGGAATCCATCTTCACTCGTGTATACTGTGAGAGAATTCAGCTTGTGGTTGCTGGCTTTAGCTGACACTCTATAAAAAGTCTATAGTCAACCCTTTCTTTTCGCCCTTGGAATATGGACTGGGTGGTTTACAGGCTGAGGCTCTAAGTGAAATGAGTTTGCAGATCTCAGAACAGGACCTCAGGAAAGAGGAATCCACATCATGAAAACACCACTCCCTATTTGCATCAGTTCAGTTTGGCTGCCTGTCTCTGTTCAGTGGAGGCCGAGGACTGGCTGATTATAGAGAGTGGCTGATCTCTCTTCTTTAAAGAGACCCAGTCCTTGTAGGTCAGAACTGAGACCATTGGCTGGAGAAGGCATGGAGGAAGGTTGAAATGCAATAGCCTAACTCTATTTGGTCTTTGGTTTAAAAAATAATTGATTTTTATTCCCACTACTACCCTTTTCCTATAGCATTCCCACGGACAAACAAACACTTTTTTTAAAGCAAAACTGCATTGGATTCCTGGTTTCGCCTCCTATCTCTCCTGCTGATTAGCTCTGTGGGCAAGACATTTCCTCTCACCAGGCTCCAGTTTGCCCAATGAGGATTAATAAGATGCATTTAGCTCACACAGGGATGTTTTGTGGGTTTCAAAAGTGGGAGTCAAAAGTTAAGCTCCTCAGTCCATGCATAGGCACCTCAGTCAGGGTTTGCCCACATGCTAAGTTGCACCCACGTAACTTCTGGCGTGTTTTTAAATCAGTTTAATCAAACCAGTACAAAAGGCTGGGCAAACACCCTTCCTTCCATCAGTTTAAACCTGGCTTATATTGATTTAGCTTAAATCAATTAGAAACACCTTTTAGCTAAACCAAAATGAGCCAGAATGATTACTTATCCCTCTGACCTGAAATCAGAGTGCCTACCCAGGGCTTGTGCTGTTCTAACTTTAATCAGTTTCAAAACTAGTGAAACTAGTGCAACTTCTGTGTAAAGTCAAGTCCAAAGATGCTTGATTTTCAAACGTGCTGAGCACCCAGCAGGTCTGTCGGTTATGATAAGGTCCCATTGCATTCAATGGGTATTTCACCAGTGTCTTGACTGGGAGCAGGAGTGGACCCGACGTCTCCAGTAACATCATGAAATGACAAAATGCCCATTTCACATCATCCCAGGCGTGATCCCAGTCACCGAGCAAAAAAGGGAATCCAAATAAATGAATCCACCACAGGCTAATTCCTCCAAGTTTCAGTTTTCACCTTCTTTCCCTTAGTAAGGACATTCTTTTTCTCTTTACCAACTGTAAAGCTGAGGAAACCTAATGCCAGTATTAAGAAAAATACTTTTCAAATTATCCTTTAGTTCCAAGAGCTTAATGTCCTTATACATGCTTAGGGTGAAGTTTCAGCCTCATCTGTTTGCAGCAGTCTAGGACTGCACGATTTGGAACAGCAGCCCCCCTTTCATGTTTATGTGACTGATTCTGCCATTAGATCTGTCCCTTCCTTGGCCAGCTGTTGAAAAGAAAGACCGCTTGCAACATTATTCCTTCCAGAAGGAAGCTATCTACAAGATTCAAACTTTCTCTTTCTTTTTTTTTTCCTTAAGGCACTGTCTGTTCAGCTTGTGCTGGGGTCAGAAAAGAGAGTCGTTTGAATGGTCCCTTTTCATGCCGAGCAGCCTTTTGGGTTTGCACTAACACCTGCTTTCATTTTGCCTCGTTGGGCTGGCGTGTTAGAGACGGGGTTTGGGTTTTTCCCAGACTGAAAACTAGAACGCAGAGGTAATCGCAGGAACCCTGAGATTTCAGCAGATGCAGAACCCCAGAGAGGCAGAGACCATCTTTTCGTTCTGGAGTTGCACAGTGTGAGCACAATGGGGTCATGGTCCTTGGCTATGCACCACCATGACACAAATAACTGTGGTGCTAATAATAATGGCGGACCCCACTGAGATAAAGGCAATCAAAATCAATCTCTTCTGTATAGACTGTGTAACTTCTTGTAGCGCTAGGGACTGCGGCTTTTACTAATTCCTCTCTCCTGTGGCTTCCATGTTAAAGGAACAGACACTAAACTAGAGTAGTTACTGAAGAAGATCAGCTTCTACATAGAGACAGCCAGCCTGGTCTGGAACTGTCACACAAGCAAGTTGTCTCCTTTAAGTCAAACTCATTAATGTCAATGGGTCCAGTGGTGAGTAAGTATTACTCATATGAGTAAGCGTTGGATAAATTGATACAGACACTGTGTTATGGTGATGGGCATCTTATAAATGCAGGTAATAATAAACCTCGGTCCTGCTGACTCCAGGCAGACAGACCCCCTGTTCCCATATGGAGTCCCTCAGAAGTCAATAGGGCTCTGCACCGGTGCAGGGCTCTGTCCATGTGCAGCAAGTAGCAGGATCAAGGTCATATGTGCGTCTATAGAGAGCGTGAGAAGGTGGGTGAGGTAATAGCTTTTATGGGACCAGGTTCAGTTGGCGAAAGAGCCAAGCTTTCAAGGCGACCCAGAGCTCTTCTTACACCGACTTCTCCATACAGAGACAGAGTGGCATGCAGCTAGGTCAGATAACACTGATTCAAACATATTTAAACTGCAGTTGAGCTGATAAATGCCGTGACTCTTTAAAAGGGCTGGAGTGGCACAATACACAGCTGACATACTTAGCTCTAATAATTATATATTGTGTTCTACCAGTGAGTTTAACTGGTATTGGGACATGGCCCGTTGTGTGAGTTTAAATATATTTTATAGAATTACACACTGACTGATCTGACAAAAGCTTCCTCCCCCAAGCAGTCCTCACTTCTGGGGATGGTGCCCTGGAGTTCAGTAGCCTGATAGGCACAGAAGGGTTTGCAGGAGTGGATCCTTTGATTTCACTGAACAATTCTCTGGCCTGTGTTCCACAGGAGGTCAGACTAGATTATCCTAATGGGCCCTTCTAGCCTAGGAATCTACGTAACAGATATCAGGGGTCAGCAACCTTTCAGCAGTGATGTGCTGAGTCTTCAGTCAACCTTCTAATTTAAGGTTTCGTGTGCCGGTAATACATTTTAACGTTTTTAGAAGGTCTCTTTCTGTAAGTCTATAATATATAACTAAACTATTGTTGTATATAAAGTAAATAAGGTTTTTAAAATGTTTAAGAAGCTTCATTTAAAATTCAATTAAAATGCAGAGCCCCCTAGACCGGTGGCCAGGACCCAGGCAGTGCGAGTGCCACTGAAAATCAGCTCGTGTGCCGCCTTTCGCATGCATGCCATAGGTTGCCTACCCCTGAGATAGATGAAGAATGTCTCCATGCTTTTCAACAGAGGTGGTACCAATATCATGAGCATTGATATTCAGATATGTGATGAGTCATTCCCACTGCCATTTTCTGAATATAACATTTAATATTTGTCTGCTACAGAGCTCACCCAGGGGCCTGATCCAGAGTATATTGAAATCAGAAAGTGTTTCCATTGACTTCAAAGGCAGCAGGAGCCTAGAGGAAAAGCTTGCCTTTCTTTTCTATTTTGCAGGTGTTCTATGTGGCCTAGTGATTGAACTGCCGACGGGTGACTCTGTGTGTCTCCTTGGGCATATCACTTAGCCGCTCAGGAACTCAGTTTCGCTACCAGTAAAATGAACAGGAGTACTTGTGGCACCTTACAGACTAACAAATTTATTTCAGGATAAGCTTTCGTGGGCTACAGCTCGTTTCTTCAGATGTTTCTTATAATACTTACCGAGCTTGAGAAGCTTAACATATGTCTGCAATGTATTTTAAGATCTTTAGGATGTTACTATTGTCAGTCTTATTACACACACGTGGCTAGTTGTCTTTTGTGTCCTCCCTCTCCTCTGCATGACAGTAAACAGGCACGTTTATACTGCATTTAATTAGCAAGCCTTTTCCGCTGCTCAGCTGGCATTTCAGGGGGCTTCACTGTCGTATTTATTTACAATGGTGTGTGACACATGATTCAAACAAGCTTTCCATAAATGTGCCCTTTTTTCCCTCCCTAACTCCCTATGAAATTCCCCCATTTGCAGCAGGAAGGCCGTTATCTCTGGGCCATTCTGTAAAGCTGGAACTGGGTCCATCTGGGTGTGCTCTGTTCTCCTACCAGACGGGGATCTGAGTTTGAATCCAGCCCTAGTCTTTCACTTCCCAGGCTTTGGCAGAGCTTGGGAAATGGGGGGGAAGGGGCACTTTTCAGGGGTGTCAGTGAACTTCCTTTCTGATTTTGGTTTGCACGGATCAACGCCTTCCCCTGTGTTTTTGGGTTCGGGGTGAGAACGCAGGCACGGGGATGGGGCTAGGGAAGACGCATTTACACAGCCATGCAGGAAACCAGAGACTCACTAATGAGCACAGGGGGCTGTGTGTTCAGCCCCGGGGGCAGAGAGCACCTTGCATTGCTCTGTCTGGATGGTATTGACAGCCCCTGGATGGAGTTACAGCCAGCTCCATCCCCGCAGCTAGAGGGAGAGTGGCTGAGAACTGGAGGCTGTGAGGGGTTGGAATAAAGAGGTGGGGGATGGGGGAGTTCACAGGACCACCCAGAAGGAAAACACAGAGGCAGGAGCAGTGAAGTGGAGGGCTCTGGATCTTCTTCCAGCAGCAGAGCAGGGCAAAGAATTTCTCGTGGGAAGCCAAAACATTGGCCAGGTTTGCCTTGCCCTGCTTCTGAAACCCCCTTTTAGCTGGTGCCCTTTCCCTATAAGCACCACACAGGTGGGGCCAGTGAAGCTGCCTTAGGAGAGCAAAACACCCAACCCATGTATCAGGGCAGAGATGAGAGGAAATTTGGATACTGTGACCCTTCCCTGCTAAATTGCTCACTCAGGCCATGGCTACCTCAGGGCTGAGGCGGGAAGGGAGCTGACTCAGAGAAAGGCCCAGCAGAGGCAGCAAAGGCAGGACCCTGTAATCATGGCAGAAGCACCCGGGGCAGTGACGTGGGCAGAGACGGATGCAATCAGGGCAGATGCAGCAGCGACAGGAGCCCTGAGCAAGGCCTGGGGCAGGAGCAACAGCTGCATCAAACCTTTGGCTCTGCTCACTCCCCAGAGCCCGCAGCAAGAGTTGCCACTAATCTTTCCAAACCGTGATCTGCTCCCCTTCCAGTTATCCCCGGCCACCTGCTTCTCCTGCTAGTCTGCCACCTGCCTGTGTTACCGGACGCACAGCAATCACCTGCTGACCTCAATTATCCAGCCAGCCCCTTCCTTCCGCACAATGGGCAGCTTGCATGGTGAGGCCAAGACGCACACTACTCCTCGGGCTCTGCTGGGTCCTCATGGCTCCACGCTAAAGGAGAGAAGGGAAGGAGAGCCCCTGGGTGCCAGCGGCTCAGAACGTGGCCATGGGAATTCTGAAAGCAGTGAACAAAGCTACTTACAGGCTGCCGTTTTCCTTCTGCTTTCCTGATGAACCAGTGAAGCCCCAAGAATCAAGGACCAAATTCAGCCCTGACTCAAGCAGATACAATTGCATGAGAATTGCTAGGCCAATGGTAGCAGTGAAGTCAATGGCCGTGTGAGTTACATGCTGGATAGAAGCTGGCCAGAAAACCAGGGCAGATGACAGAGGTGTGCAACTCTCCCACCCCCCCCCCCCAACTTGACATTCAGTGGCTGTGTAAACTGAGTGATGTCTAGTGCAGACCGGCCATGCAAAATGAGTGTGAGAAAATCGAGCACAGTGCAGGGAACCCCTATATTTTTATCCCATCTTCACCACTGATTTGGGCAAATCACTTAACTGCTCCACAGGCCCAATGCTGAGCTCACGTCTAGCTATTTACACCAGTGTTGTCCTGGCTTCAGGGGAGTTACTCTCGATTTACATCAGGGACAGATCACAGCTGAGCCCTGGGCCCCCATCAGTGAAATTAGGCTCCCGATCATTTCCCTCCCTGCCTGCTGAGGGGTCATTGGTGGGTGTTTGTAGATCACTTTGGAAATCCCCAGCACAACTGTCAACTCTGTGTCAGTGTCGGGCGAGAGGCCCAGGACTGAACAAATGGGGCCAGGAAGGCTGAGCACACTCTAGCCCCCTAGTGCCAGTCCCTTCAGGTCAGGTTTGAAGTCCATTGTCAGGGCAGGACACTGCAAAGCCACTGCCTGTGTTGTGTGGGGAAGGAGAAGGGGGCTATGCAGTTAACAGATAGGCCTGAGAGTCCAAACATCTGAGGTCTATTGCCAGTTCTGCCACAGTCTTGCAATATGCTGCTGGGCAAGTCACTTAACTGTTCTCTGCCTCAGCTCCCCATCACCAGTGTAGCTAAGACACCTAACCTGTCTTTTGGGCTGTTGTGATGCTTCATTCTTTAAACATTTGCAAAATGCGCTGAGATTCATGGGATGAAACATACTTTCTGGGGACTGATTCGCCGCAGCCTTACCAGGAGATGCTGGGGTGTGAAATGCCCTAATCTGGGGCTAGAGGTGGCCATCAGTCCCCAGGGCTGTCAGCCAGGCTGGCACCCTACACGAGCCCTACATACAAACACAAACCGACAGTAACATGTTTAGGAATTAGAAGGTTGATGCCAAGAACCAGGTCTGCTCTCTGTTTTGTACAGTACGTGTCATCATCATGTCATTTCTCTTACTTAATTAGACCCTCAAGCTTAGGCTGAGTTCCCAACATGAGAGTGGCTATCTGTCTGTCTGTCTGTCTCTCTGACTCTGCCCATCACTCTGTATACACAAAGGCACCTGAAAGTACTTTGCTCCAGCTTTACTTCTCAGAGGCTTCAAGCTCCAGAAAATCTGCTTCTCTGGAAATGTTTGTTGAGGACAAAGCTTCACAGCTGCCCAAGGCTTCCCCCCAGATAACTTCTTGATTTACAGGATACCAAGGGACACCATCTTTCAAGTCACACACCGACCCCTGGGGTACTGCTGAAAGAGACGTCACAGCATCATTCCATCCTGTGCTTCATGACATCGGCAGAAGGAATGATGACATTCGCTGCTGCAGCAGCCAGCCATTCACTGGACCATCCAAATTCTCCTCCACCAGATAATGTACCATGCAGGGGAGCCTGAGGACTATCAAATCAGGCAGTGCCATAGTAGGGGTATTGGCCTACTGGCCTACAATGGAGGAGAGGAGGACAGAGACCTGGTGGTGTAGAAGGAAAGGGAGGGTGAAAGGTCTCACGCACACACACACACACACACACACACTTGGACCAGTTAACTCTTTGTTTAATTACTGACTCAGGCAGCAAAGTTCACCCTGGCGTCTGGCCCTGCTGCGAACAGAATACCCACACATTTATCTGCATAGGGCCATGTGCTGCCACCACCAGAAAGGGGAAGAAAATGAGCATTACAGTTAAATTCCAGATGGGCTAGAGTCACAGAAATCACCAGCAATTCCCAGCTATCACACACCTTTGAAGCTGGCGGTACTATGATCTCCTGCTTGACTGGGACCCGTCCCCACCGAAACAGAATCAGACCTAATGGCAGCATTATCCAGGGGGCTTTTCTTCTCAGTCCTGCATGTCTGAACATGGGTGGCCTGCTGTCCTTAATAGATGCACGCAAAGGGCCTGCTTAGCCCCGGAGGTGAAGCCAAGCCGGGGGGGGGACGGAACAGGTTGTGGGCTCTGACTCCTAGAAGAACAATATTTTCCAATGGTTTAGGAAAATACCAAGTAAAGGAGGTTGGCTTCAGTAGGGGGAAAAGCCTTAATTAATTTGGGACATGGTGAGGCCCCAAGCCCATGTCATCGGTTCTTTGAGAGTGGAATGCAAGTTATTTGCGGATAAGCCAATCAGAAGAGGCGATGGCTAAGGTGATGATATCTGTCCAGGCTCTATGTGGGTGAGAAGAGAGAATCCTTTTAGAAAGCAACAGGAAAGGAAGGAGTGAGGGATACAAGGGGCACCTTTGCATGCAGTCAGCAGCAGTCATCTTTCACATTTCCTGGATTCAGCCATGACAGGAGATTAAAAAGGCCTTAACATGCAGGGGATCGTTAGCAAATCTTAAACAGAGCACATGCTTTTTCACTCTTTAAACCTTCTCTAGTTTATTTTGTGAGACTTGTTTTCCTGGGAGAAGCTGGAAAGAGAACATATAATCTAATTCCTTTACGCTGGCGCTGGTCTCTTTGGTGTGTGTCACTCTTTAATTTTTTTTTTCATATAAGAACATAAGAATGGCCATATTAGATCAGACCAAAGGTCCATCTAACCCAGTATCCTGCCTTCTGACAGTGGCCAGTGCCAGGTGCCCCAGAGGGAATGAACGGAACAGATACTCACCAAGTGATCCATCCCCTGTCACCCACTCCCAGCTTCTGGCAAACAGGCTAGGGACACCATCCCTGCCCATCCTGGCTATGTGCTGCACCTTTACATCTAGGAGGTACTGACACTGGAGCAGCTGCCAGTTTGGGTCCAGCCTTTTACTAAGAAGGGTCACCGCTTTATGGAGACTTGACTTTTGATCCTTCTTTTTCCATTGTTTTCCCTTGATCTAAAACAAAAGCCATTCTTATGTCCATACACTCTCTGTGTGCGGAACACAACTCAACTCATCTCAGTTCCTGCCCTGGGTTCCTTTCCATTCTTTCACTGAGCTGGTGGTCGTCCTTCAGCTGGGGTAGCTGGCACAATCCCGAGGACTAAGCAAAGGACCAAAACACACACCCCTTCCCCTTCCTTGCCCCTCTATTAATGTCAAAGTCAGAGCTGGCTCGTTAGAGCTCTTGCTGTCCCTGAGCAGATGAATGTGCCCTAATTTGGGGAGTATGTCACCAGGGTCCCTGTTAGCCCAATGGATGCAGAAAAGCTGCCTATGAAATCATGCCCTCTAGCAAAAACAAAGGGGGAGTTTATACCTGATTGAAAAACAAACTTTTCCCATAATGGAAAAATAGGAACACTTTGGGCAAAAAATAGTAACAGTTTGAGACTTTTGTGAATATGGCAAAATACAATTAGGCCCCCCCCTCACCCCCGCCAATGGTTTGTCCAGGAGTCCAATCTTCAGCATGTGGCTTGAACAGTCTAAAGCCACCTTGTCCTCATCATCACTAGAAATGCATCATATAGACACTATCAGTCCAGCCTGTGAGTTGAGAACAGACTATAGCAGGGGTAGGCAACCTATGGCACACGTGCCAAAGGCGGCACGGGAACTGACTTTCAGTGGCACTCACACTGCCCGGGTCCTGGCCACAGGTCTGGGGGGGCTCTGCATTTTAATTTAATTTTAAATGAAGTTTCGTAAACATTTTAAAAACCTTATTTACTTTACATACAACAATAGTTTAGTTCTATGTTATAGACTTACAGAAAGAGACCTTGTAAAAACATTAAAATGTGTTACTGGCATGCGAAACCTTCAATGAGAGTGAAGAAATGGAGACTCAAGCACACCACTTCTGAAAGGTTGCCGACTCCTGGACTATAGAAACCATTTTTACATGCTGAGCAGAGAGATTTGTAGAGGTGACATTTTGCCAAAATGTCAGGCTTTGTGTATTTTTTGTACTTTGCAGTCCTGAGGGTTTGAGTTTTGCCTTGTACTGCAAGAATAGGAATGGGAGTCACACCACCTGAACTTTGTTCCTAACTCTGATTCCCTAGCTCTTGGGCAAGTCACATCAATTCTCTGTGACTCAGTTTACCCATCTTGTGATGCTTAAATTATATTTATAGAGTGCTTTGAGATCCTGGGATGAAGGGTATTGTGCTAGTCTTATGTTTCCCAGGAACCAAATGAGGCTCATTTCAAGATGTGTTTCTAGTTGTTCGGGAAGGTCAAGGTTGAAAAGAGAGCCTCTGATGCATGATTCTCAGTTTGATTTCATTGCAATTACAATGAATTAATGAGCCAAACCTAGCTGTCCTTACTCAAACCTTGCTCAGGTAAAACTCGCCGATCTGATGCTGCACCCAGTGGCAGGCTCAGGCCATCTGGGAGATTTGTCTAATTAAGTACCACAAGATCTGACTCAGTAACATTTGTAAAAGACTTTGCCATCCTTGTTCATAGATTCTGAGGCCAGAAGGGCCCATTGTGATCATCTAGTCTGACCTCCTGTATAACACAGGCCAGAGAACTTCCCCAAAGTAATTCCTAGAGCAGAGCTTTTAGAAAACCATCCACTCGGGATTTTAAAATGGCCAGCGATGGAGCATTCACCACGACCCTGGGTAAATAGCAAGCAGGGGTGTGATTCTGGGATGTGCGGAGCACCTTCCCATTGACTTTCATGAGAGCCAGGAGACCGCTTAGGCTGGGGCTATTACTGGGCTAAAAGTTTGCTAGTGCCTGCTATCAACTTGAAGGGAGTTACTCCAGCTTTGCACAGGTATAACTGAGATGAGAATAAGTCCCCAGGAACTTAACGTTCCCTAGTTTACCCAGTATTTAATTCCTCTGAAATGTATCCTTACTTGTACACATCCTTCTGTGGTGGATAGAGGTCCCGGCCCAGGACACTATAAAACCCACCATGCTCCATCAAATGCTCCAATCATGGCTCAGGGACACTTAATGACACTCTCATTCTTTAGAAGGCTCTTTGAGATGGATGGATGAAAAGTGCCATGTAAGAGCTAAGGGTCATTGTTATCATTATTGTGCTAGGAGCTGTACAAACCCATGACAAAAAGATCACTTTCAAGCTACATACATTGGTTAAGTAAACAAATGAATATTAAACATTTGGTCAAATTAAATTTGGTTGAGAAATCTCTGTAAATGTACCTAAAAGCTTTGTGGAGTGACATGATTGTGGCAGCAAGTTTTCAGTGAGGAGACTTTAAAAATCATTCTGGATCCAAAGCACAAGGGAGTCAATGCCAAGCCTCCAGGGCCTTTGGGTCAGGCCTTAAAACAATGACTTTCCTTTGCTTTTGCAGCAAATCTGCATTTCTTATTTAGCACCATCTGTGGCAGCACCAGGCCCTTCCGCTCAGGCTGAGGTGACCATCCCGTGGAAGGCGGTTCTGCTTTCCTAGCAATTGGAGCTGCTAGACCCAGCTTTCCCAGACTTTTCCATCGGATGTGAGGCTCATTCTCTTTATCCCACCAAGTCCTCCTCTGCCTTCCTCCTGGGGTTTTTGTTGATGAGGAGATGAGTCACCCAAAAGTGCGCTCCCTCCCACCACTCCCCCCAGTTCCTGTTGAACAAATAAACAGTGGCGTGTTGACAGCTGCCAGGTTCGGTGAGAAGAATCTTGACAGAAAATTGACGTTCCGGCTGTGAAAAGAGAGCGCCAGAGAGCCATGTGTTTGAACAGGCCAGATAGCAAAGGGGATGGGGGTTACGAAAGGGAAAGAAGTATATGAGCCCTCAAGAAATATACTCAGCGTCAGAGCTAATACAAAGAAAAGCCCCATCTCATTGAGTCAAGTAACAACGTGGTCTCAGAGACCTTCATTTCCAACAAGAACATGAATTCCCCAGGTCTGATAAGGACATCAGACATGCAGTGGCAGCGTGGGGTATAATGTTCCTTAACGGAGGTACTGGGCCTGATCTTCAGCTTGCATAAATCAGTGTCACACCGCTGAAGTCACTGGAGCTATGCTGGTTTACATCAGCAGACGATCTAGCCTACCCTTTATGCCATAGTCTGACCATGGTTTCGTTATTCAAAGGAGAGCTACCAAAGGCAATAACGCTCAGTCTTTGGACTCAGTGGGTTCTGGAATTCACACCCTTCCAGGCCATTTTGCAGCCTGCTTGGAGCCAGTGATGATGCAAAGGGAAATTTCCCATGGAAAATAGCGATTTTAAAAAAATAAAAATAAAAATAGCGATTTTAAAAAAATGCTCACACTTTGCAAAAAGCTGACAGCGTCTTGAAAAACATCTTTAAAAGCCACCACGTCCCTGGGTTGTGCCTGCCTAGAAATTGAAAATGCTGAGGGATGATTACAAGTATCTCAAGTGTCCCAAACTTCTGCATGGTAAAAGGCCTGGCCTGATATTACAGTCACCTTTTTCTTCCTCAGCATCTCCAAAGTTGTGTCCTCTAGGGATAAATGGCTAATAAGGAGAGTAACTGGGGGGGAAGACACTATTCATTCACCCAGCTCTAGAAGTAGCAACTTTTTGGTATTTTGAACTCACAGGTGGAGTCAAACTCTGTGTCTGAAGATCACCTTAGCAGGCTAGAGCCTTCAAAGTCCTGTTCACTTTGTGATTAGCTGGTATATAACATCTGGGATTAATCTTTTTCTTTCCCAACTGAAGAGCAGAAACCCTGGAGTGAGTCATGTCCATTTAAATATGGAAGCACATCATCAAACCTAAGGGAGGGTCCAAAAGGTGAGCGTTAGTGGTTAAAGCTCATATAGGGGTCAAGATGGTTTGGTTTAAACATGGGGAGGTGCATTTTGAGTACACAGGTGTCCTTCAAAACCATTAAAAAGTGGTGTTAGCCCAGTACAAGCCAGCTCTATTGGAAGCTACCCCATAGTTTCACCGGATACATCACCAAGCTTCTGTGCCTATTATCAGTGCAGCAATTCTCAGACATTACCATACCATGGTCTCATGCTGCAGCAGAAAAAGATTGAGAGGCCTCTGGTCTCCTCTAGCCCTACTGAAAGGGAAGGTGGTCGAGACCCCTTGAGGATCACACCACTGCTGATCTCTAGTGGTTAGAACAGGAGACTGAGTGTCAGGAATCTCAGGGTTTTGTTTATGACTCTGCCACTGATGTGGCCTTGGGCATGTCATTTTGCCTCTCTGTGCCTCAGTTTCCCCATTTGTAAAATGAATTGATAACATTATCTACCTCAAAAGGATAGTGTGAAGCTTAATGCTTTTAAAACTCTCCACGTTCCAAAAATGCCAACTCACATTCCAGGAGCTCAGATCCTTGTTAAATTCCCTTTTATATTATAGTAAATCATAATAATATAATTAATAACAAAAAAATCCCTATCTGGCTTGATGTGAAGCTGCTGTTTGCTCTCAGAAGCATTTCCCTTGATTTAGATTAGCCTGAGCCGCATCCCCAGCTCTGAGGCCTCCTCTAGATCTGAATGTCAGGGCTAGACTGTGGCACACATTCTGAGCCCACTTACTACACCAGTGGTAATCAAAATAACTCAGCTGAAGTTAATGGATTTCCACTCTGTAGAGCTGACCTCAGAACCCAGCCAAACTTTCCCCATCCTTTAGGGTGGGCGCAATCTGGAGCTGCATGTTATGGGCAAAACCTGTTTCACATTCATTCTGGGAACAGCCTTTTTATATATAGGTAAATAGGTTCATCTTAGAGTTACCTAAGCCAGATTCTGATGATGGCTACTGTGGGGTAAATCCAGATTCACTGTGGTGTGACTCTGGATTAACCATGGTATAGCCACCATTGAACTCCAGCTCAGTTACCTTCCAGCTGAGGGGCAGTGACCTCTAGGGTGGGCTAACCACAGCTTCAGGGAGTAGATTCATCCCATTGTAACAATGCAGATACACCCACTGTAAGCGCAGTGGCAGAGCAAGAGCTCCAGAGTGAAGAAGACATGAAAATGGTGGCAAGGAGGCACAATCCCCAGAGAGTTTGAGGCATCAGGCACATGAGGTCTGTTCTGAGTCTCATCCCTCCTTTCTCTGCATTCCCCTGGCAGCCTTGTTTCCATCACTATAACAACATCTCTGTTTGCTGATTCCTAGGTTTCGTTACTGCGCCTCTACCGCTAGCATGCAGACAGGGCCGGTGCAAGGATGTTTCATGCCCTAGGCGAAACTTCCACCTTGCGCCCTCCCCCCACCGCGCCCCCGCCCTGAGGCGCCCCCGCCCCACAGCAGCTTCCCCCTTCTGCCCTGAGGCGCCCCCCTTGTGGCAGCTCCCCACCTCTCACTCTCTGCCCTGAGGCGCCCTCCACCCCAGCTCACACCTGCTCCACACATGAGCACCCCATGGCTGCTTCACTTCTCCTGCCTCCCAGGCTTGCAGTGCCAATCAGCTTAGGTGCTGCAAGCCTGGGAGGCGGGAGAAGTGAAGCGGCCATGGCGTTCTCAGGGAGGAGGCAGGGCAGGGGTGAGCTGGGGCGGGGAGTTCCCCTGCATGCCGCCCCGCCCTCTTACTTGCTGCAGGCAGCCCTCCCTGTGCTCCCCTGCCCCAGCTCCTCCTGCCTAAATGCTGGCGGCAACCAGGGCGGCCAAAGATCCAGCCACCGCGGTCGCTGCTGAAGAAAACGGCACCCCCTAAATCCTAGTGCCTTAGCCAACCGCCTAGGTCACCTAAATGGTTGCACCAGTCCTGCATGCAGAACATGGCCCAGGAATACAAAGCTCCTTCCTCACCTGCCTTTTGAATTTTCCACTATTTAATCTCCAGTTGTTGAGTCTGTTCTGGAGCCGATGACTGTCGTCTTCTGTGCCTGCCACCAGAGTCACGTAACAAGGGGGAGCCAAGAAGCACTATCAACATTCAGCACCTTCTCCCCTTCTTGGCTGGGGCCACCTTCATGTTCAGTATCACAACTGAAAGCAGCACAATAACTCTCTAGGGAGAGAACACTCATTGGAACCAAACCAAGCAAGTGCCGCAAAAGCCTGAAGGTGAAGCAGAATGAAAACAACAATCCACAAGGAATCCCATTATTGAGTGTCTCCAACCTGTGAGGACTGGTTTTGGCGCACAGATCTGGTGGCACCATCCCCTGCTCTTCATAAGCCTGTTCTGAAAGAGTTTACAGTGGATGTCGGTGGAGATGGGAGCCAAAGTGACACAGGCTTTGAACGTCAAGGAGCCTTGGGAGTAGGAATACTGCACTCTGGGTAATCTTTGACCCCTCTAATTAGGAAGACATTTCCAGGATCGCTGAAGACATAGTTATATTTAATGTTCTCCATGCTTATGTTTATGTCTCCCTTTGCCCGAGCCTAGATTCTGCTTCTTAAGCTCTTCTACTGTCTCAGATCATATCCTGCCTAGAAACTGAGAGAGGCAAGGCAGGTGAGGTAGTATCTTTTAGAGGGCAGTGGCTGGTTTGAGGGCAGTGCAGTGACCAGAATTTTAATCTCTTTTAAAACAGGAAAAACAGAAATGTTTGTTCTTATGAGTTTTGTTTCTTTCACGTTTACAGGAGGCGGGTGGGTCTGACTGACCGGTGAAGAACTGATTTAGAAGGAGTTGAGCAGTAGGTGATGAGGCACCACGTTTCAAACACAGCAACACTTGATGTGAGGGATTCCCGACTTTTATTACACAGGTATAATACTAGAGCAAGACACCACAAGATAATAGACAAAACAAGCTCCTTCCCTGATGGCTCCCAATGCTGGTCAACTAATTCAGTTTAAAGCACTCCAGCATTTAAATGTAGTGTCAAAAATGAATTGCATCCCCCCCCCCAAAAAACCATCATGTCACTCTCAGAAGTTAGATCTTTCCACTCTCTGCCAGCCTTCCCTTGCCATAACTCATGCATTGTGATTTGGAAATCCATATGCTGCAATTTTAATAGATGCTAAACCTGATTCTCTGCTCACTTGAATAGATTTGACCATGGTGCAACTGCATTCATGACTATCTAGGCTCGTGAAAAGGTCAGTAAATATGGACTTAAAAGAGAGGGGCATTGCCTAGTGGTCTGAGCATAGACCTGGCACTCAGGATTTTCCCCACACCAAATCAGCAAGCCACTAGCCCTGTCAGTCTCAGTTTCCCCATCTGGCAAACAGCCATGAGGATACAGACTTCAGGATCTCAACAAAGATGTTGCAAGGAGCACGTTAGTTAATGCTGGTGACTTGCAGTGCTTTGGAGATGAAATTGCTGAATAACATTCACATAAATGGAACCTGAACCATTTTTTTAAAGAGGGATAGAAGTCTATAGGAAGCAACCTCTCCAGGCTCCTTCTTGGCTTGCCATTCAGCAGCTAAGAGAAAGGAATAATATTCAGCAAGGGTAGCCAATGCAAACCACATTGCAGGATGCTCTAACTTTCCTCCTAGTGTCAGAGTATTTGAAACCCAGCTAAACAGGAATATAATCAGAACGCGTTTCGTTTTACACCTCCAGCCTTCACAGCTTGAAACAGGCCAGCCAGGAGCTGGAATCCAGCATGTGGCGCAGAATGAGTCCCAGCAACAAGCGCCAAGAAAAGAAGGAAGGGTTGCTGGGAACTGGGCGCTCCCACCACAGCTCGCTCTCCTTTGACAGGGAAGACTGAAAGAAAGGTCACAGCACCCCCAAAACCCAGGGGCTAATGGCACCAGCAAAAGGACTCAAAAGGCTGTTTCAGCTGTTCCCTAAATGCATGCAGCAGGCACAACCTGGGGTCCTAAAAGGAGAAACCCTACTGCCACAGCCACAAACCCTTCCAATTTGCCCCTTTCATCCTGGAATCATTTGGTCAGATTGTACGGAAGAGGAGAGTTCCAAATGCTTCCCGTGCCTAATAATATCCATCAAAGCATTTCCAGGACTGAAATGAGGATACACGCTGCAGTGTGTGCAGCAGGAAATGGGCTTGGGCTTTTCCAAAGCTGCCGCCTCCAGCCAGAGCAAACCACCAGATCACAGGATAGGGCATCAGCTCAGAGCTCGTGGTTTTCTTTGCTCCAGAAGGAATTTATTTGATGAGAAAGGAAATTTTTTTTTAGCTTGTCCTTGTGCTACTTCTGTAGAGGAAGAAGTGAGCTGAGCTATGCTGGCAAAGAAGAGAACAGCCACCAAATAGGCAGTTCTGAAATTAAAATACTCTTCCTGAAGGGGGGTGTCTGAGTCAGTGCCACTTGAATCATGCTATTTATGGATGCAAGAGTACACACTGGCCCCATTGGAATCAATGGGAGTTTTGCTAGAGACTTCAGTGAGACCAGAATTTGGCCATAGGACTTCAGGGTCAATGGGAGTTAGGCAATTGTTTTCTTTCTGATTGTTAGTGAATTCAGTGAGTTTTAATGTGTTTCTTTAAATTATTTCTTAAATCTCTGCTTGTGGGGATTGTGATGCTAGAAGAAAGATGTTCCTTGCACATCAGTGGAGTATGTTAGAATTGGGGAACTAGAGCTGGCCAACATATTTCAGTAAAAACACATTTTTGACAAAAATGACTTTTTTTCATCAAAACCAACATTTCCACAGGAAACATCCACTTTCCATTACATGTGTGGGGTTTCCATTGACACGTCCCCACATACCTTTTTTTTTTCAGTTTTCAGCAATGAAAAAAAATGGGTTGGGCTGAAATCGATTGGTTTTCCCCCAAAGATCAGTTTTTGTCAAAACCCGAAAATTTTGGGTGTTGCCATTTCTGAGTGCCCAGCTTGAGACATAGAATCATAGCCATGTAGGGCTGGATGGGATCTTGAGTGGCCATCTAGTCCAGCCCCCCATGTACAGCATCACAAGCTGAGTGACTAGCAGAGCAGGGGGTCAAACCCAGGTGTCCCAACGCACAGCCCAGTGCTCCAACCACCAGGCCATGTTGCACTGTTGGACATTATAATGTTCATTATATTAAAATGATTGAGATGAATTAGTTATAGTTGTAAACTCTTGTTTAAAATACCCCAGCTCATCTTTGCCCATCCTTATTTTAAAAAATCACATGATCAAAAACAGCTTTCTGGCTAGCGATCTACCTCCTGAGTCACTGCATGTGTCTGCCCCCTAATTCCCTGACAGCTAGAGGGAAATAAATCACATTGACACCTTTGTCACACATTGGAGGGGACACAGTCAGTCCCCGTGCCAAGCAAGCTACTCAAAGAGACTCGGTCTGGTTTGTGATACGAGGGCCATAAAATAAATATTTCAAGAAGCTCAGTGTCTTGCTGACTGGGGAACTCCAGGGGCAGAGACCATCAGAGCCAAGAGGGAAGCATACAAATGTTAAGCTTTTATGTCACTCATTACCAAGCATCTGTTCTGCAATGTCTTTCCAGCGCTAAAGTGCTAAACCCCAGTGATTCCACTCCCAGCAACAAGCCCTGGCAGAATGAGAGCTGGGGGCCTATCATGTATCTCTCAGTCTCCATTAGATGTTTCTAATGTGCCCATCACTAGTACGTAGGCATCCAATTAGTGAGCGTGGTGCCTGCTCCTATCTTATTTCACAACCCTGCACCTCCCCTTTGGAACGGGCCTCACCTTTTGGTGAAGTGCTGCACCCTCGGCAAAACTCCTATTATGTTCAATGACACCAAGATCTCACGCTTTGTATTTCCCAGTGGGCTACGGACACAACTGGACTAGGATTATGGGGGGTGACTGGGTACCCACTTTCATGATAAGTTCTTGGCCCTGGTATGATGCTGATACTCTTAGATGGCACCTTCTGTAATGTAGGGGATGGGCTAGAACAGTGTTTCCCAAACGTACAACACGTGCGTACCCCTTTTGAGATATATGTCTTACCGGTGTACCCCTTCTCCAATGAAGCTAATTTGGGGGTGGTAGCCACATTTTTATAACACACTCCTAATTTGTTTCATTCTGGATTAAATGTTTATTAGAAATAAATACAAAATTGTATTACATACAGTTGAAACAAAACTTTTAATAGAAATAATAGTTACACATAGAAATAGTACTAGAAATAATTAAAATAATAGCAGCGAATCAACAGTCTGGCAGAACAGCATATATATATATACGGTGAATGTATATCATTCTGAAATTAAAATACACTGGTTTGGTTAGGGTAGTGAAGAAAGCACTCGTTTTAATATTTACTATTTCGGTATTGGAAATTTTTCAGTACAAACCAAGCTATTCAGTGCAAGGGATGGAAGTGCTTTTGACCAGACACTATCACGGGGATATCTGGCTTGATGTTTGCAATCTTAAGATGAAAATGGGGCTCCACGTCAATAAGGCAATTTCGTTTTTTTGTTTTGATGCCAACCAGCACAGAGAATCCGATCTCCCACAAATACGAGGTGGGAAAAGGCAGAAGACACTTGACAGCTTTGTCCGATAGAGCTGGATATTCAGAGCTAACCCCCAACCAAAATGACGTCAGTGTATTTTGCTCAAATGTTGTTTTCAGGAAGCTATCTGAAGCCAGCTCCAAGAGCTGTTCTTCTTCTGAAGCAGAGAAATTATTTGGCAATGTTTGAACATTGATGATAAAAGGGTTCCTTATCCATTCAAAGGTGCAATCCGGTTCAGATTGCACCTTTGATCTTTCCGCAAGCTTTCCAAATGCTTTCCAAATGCTGCTTCATGGTTTGCAACACATCACTATCAAGTTCGTTAGTTGAGTTTATTACTAAGTCATGAAGATATGGACAGGAATCCAGTTCACGACGACTAAAACATTTATGCCACAGTTTCAATTTTGCGACCATGGAGTTCACTTTGTCTTGAACATGGAATATGGATATGAGTTTCCCTTGCAAGGATAGATTGAGGTTGTTTAAATGAGCAAAGATATCTGCAATATATGCTAGTTTGCATAGCCATTTCCAGTTGTGTATACGGTCTCGCAGGTTAAAGGTTTCATCTAAAAAAACTTGCAGTTCTTCTCGCAGCTCAAACAGGCGTTTTGGAACTTTCCCATATGAAAGCCAACACACTTCAGTGTGAAATAGGAGTTGTGTGTAATCACTGCCCATCTCATCACAAAGCTGAGAAAACAGTTGGGCGTTCAGAGGGTGGCCTTTCACAAAATGGATTATTTTCACAGCTTCATCCAGTACTTGCTTTAGATCTGCCTGCATGTTCTGGGTGGCAAGTGCTTCCCTGAGAATGCAACAATGAGTCAATTTTGCTTCTGGAGCAACAGCTTAAATACAAGCAACAACTCCTTTCTTAGAACCAATCATGGCTCTGGCACCATCCGTGCTTATTGCAACACAACAACCCCAATCCAAGTCACTGGTTTTGATAAAGTCATCAAGAACTTTACAAATAGCTTCTCCAGCTGTATGTGTTGGCAGAGGTTGGCAGAACAAAATATCATCGTAGACTTCATTATTCAGCTCGTATCTGACAAACAACAAAGGATGAGCTAAATTCACAACATTAGTGGATTCATCCGCTTGCAGTGCTTAGTAGCGACTCTTTTGTATCTTGACAATAATTGCTGCTTTACATTTTTGGCCATATCTGTGATTCTACGATGATTATTTGAAAGGAGAACACGATCTATAGCTTTGCTAGCCTTGTCTCCAATCATCACTTGCACCATTACTTTGGCTTCAGGTTTTACTAATGTCTCGCCAATCACTTCAGCAGCTCTGGACTTTGCAATTAAGTACGCCACACTATATGAAGCTTCCAAAGCGTTCATATTTTCACCTCCCGCCACATTATGAATTGCTTTCTGGGACTTTTGGAGCTTCTATTTTTGAAGAATTCTACAGGTTCTCCCTCATATTCTTTATGTTGCTATCGAAATGGCATTTTAGGTTGGATGGTTTCATACTTTCATTTGTGAGAGTCTTGTAACAAATCACTCACAGTGGAACAGCCTCCACCTCATCGCCAGTCCACAAAGATCCCAGTTTAAGATATTCTTCAAAATATTCACAGGCTTTTTTCGTTTTCTTTGCAGCTGATACGTTTAATAAACTTACAAATGGTTCACAGGGTTCACTAATTTTGTCGTCACAATTGTCTGATGTAGCCATATCACTGCATTTTTCAGTGTAATTAACACTAACATTTGTTATTTCCATCATAATTTTCTTTTGTACATTTCAAACTTCCCGTTTTTAGCCAGCGATTTGTTGTAAATGGATTTAACAAAAACAAAAAGAGAAATGTATATTAATACACACCAAGTATGTACTTGCCAGGACTAGGTATTTACTTTTATCTTTTATCCATCAGTATGACTGCGCATGCCACAAAGGCACGTGTATTGCCTGAGCCACGGTAACGCCACATGCATGGTTTGTGTCAGCGCATCAACCGATTTTTACTGCCACGCTGCTGCCAGCCGGGGTCCCGGCCACTGGCCCAGCTCAGCCTGCTGCTGGCAGGGTGAACGGGACCACCGTCCAGCAGTGGGCTGAGCGGGACAGGTGGCCGGGACTCCGGCTGGCAGGAGCCGGAGGATGGAACCCTGGGCCAGCAGCGGACTGAGCCGCTCAGCTCGCCGTGGGTTTAGGGTTCAGTCTGCTGGCCCTGCTCAGCCCACTGCCGGCCCCTTGCCACCGAGGTCCCGGCAGCCAGCCAGGCTCAGCCCGCTGCTGGCTCCTTGACAACTGGGGTGAACGGGCCTCATACCCCTTGAAGCCCTTTCACATACCACCAGGGGTACACGTACCACACTTTGGGAAACACTGGGCTAGAGCATACATTACACATCAGCTGATTCAACCTGAAGAAGATGTAGTGGATGTAAGTACCCTGTCTTGTAGCTCCTCTGATGGCTAGAGATGCTGTGACAGTGCCATCACTTTTGCTGTGGTATTTGCCCCAATGGTATCGAATGCAAAAAGTCCTGGCATGTACCCTAACAACAAAACACAGCATTTCTGCTGCCAGGGTGGGGGGGAGGGAGAGGCTGGCTGTCCCCAGCTGGGACTCTTTCAGAACAGAAAGGAGAGATTTGGAAGCCTGGCTGGTGTGGCCAGTGAATCTGCCTACACCTCTTCCATGGGGAGCAGGCAGAGCCTCAGGCCCCTGGACTGTAGTAGTGGCAGCAAAGCAGCCAGGCAACTACACCATGCCAAGTGCCAAATGCGGGGAAGCTGTATCCCTGGCATGGCAGGATTTGAGCCTTAGATGGTCTATAGCAAAGTCTAGTGAATGTGTCTGGAAGCAAACTGCAGCAGCTTTATTTAGCAACGATTGAAGTGTATCGATGAGCAAACGTGACCTGTGCCCTCAGCCCCGTGGCTTTCTTTCCTCTGCCACCTTTCACCTTGGCAGCTGCAAACACACCCTGAACTTTTAAATACCATTCGAAAGCCCAAGGCTGAAATCTTGGGCCCACTGAAATCAGTGGCAAAACTCCCATTGAGTTCACTGGAGCCAGGATGTCACCTCAAATGTTTAACTGCTTCGCCACTCAGCTATCCACAAACAGCAGGGACTTTAATATAAACCCCATGAAGGCCAAAGTCTTTAGTTATACTTGTGTCCACTAGCTACAGGTTTGAGTTCTCTAGTTCCAGCCACACAAATAGAGCCAAGAATAGTCCATGTGTATACTAACATCCCCACTCATTGTATAGCCGTTATACAGCCTGCTTCATCTAAACAGTCACACATCCACATCCTGCTTTGATCTAATCCCTAAGCAGCCATTATGTTCATAAAAGGGGAAAAAGGAATTTGTTTTTAACCCTGAAAATTAGCCTAGTGCTTCTGAGCCCTGGATGTTCCCGTCAGAAGATAAACATTGCTTCCCTGTGGAGGAAATCATGTAATTATTCTGAGCAGTCCTGCTTTGCAGTTCGGGAATTCTTTGGGTGTTGTATGAAATCTAGAACCTCTTTATACCGAGCAAAACCAGATTATGCAATGCCAACAAATCAAAGTGCAAGTTGATTGTTCTTAGCACACTTTGAAACACTGGCACTTTAACTGTTGCTCTGCAGCTATTGTAGCCTGCTCCTACTTGTGCTCTCTCTGTCTCTGTCTCACTTCCCCTCCTCATCCCCAGGGGGTGCAACTCAGTGTGTGTTCCACCGCAAAGGAAGTGCCCAGATGGAATATTCAGAGCCTTCAAACCCATGGGGATGCCAGCTGGCTGACGAAAGTAAACAATCCCTGGGCTGTCATTTGCTGGGAGTTTCAAGGGTTTGTATTGTCCTTAGCACATTTTCTGCTTGTGTTTTTAAAACTGAAAAACGTGAATTTTGAAGTCTATTTAGCTGAACACTGTGCTCCTGGCCTTCACAGACTCTTTGTTGCAGACACGCCTATGGCTTCCAACTTAGTTAATTTCCTTCATAAACTTAGAATATGCACTTCATTGTTTGCACTAATCCTTTGCGGCCGAAAGCGAGAAATCAATATCTTGTAAAGGACTCCACAGCCTGTTGTGGAGGTGCGTACCTTCCGTAACCCGTTGCACCAATAGCTAGAGGTGCAATGGGTTATGGAATCCACCTTTACACACATGTGTATGTATATTGATTCTTTCCTGGTGACACCACATTTTATTACTGAAGATTCACATAGGGTGACAAGATAGCAAATGTGAAAAATCAGGACAGGGTGGGGGGGTAATAGGAGCCTGTATAAGAAAAAGACGCAAAAATCAGGACTGTCCCTATAAAATCGGGACATCTGGTCACCCTAGATTCACATAATACTGTGTACATATGTAGCACTGTTCATTCAATGATTTCAAAGTACTTTACAGGCATTAATTAATTACAATAGAATAGAATAGAATGTAAATCAATTAATTTCTGTCCTCCTAGTTTTCAAATTCTCCAAGGCCTCTCAGGATCCCTCTGAGCTCACCTCTGCCATCTCTCCTGGTCTTATTAAATCCTGTGAGCAGGTTATGACTTAGACTGTAAGCGCTTTGGGGTTTGTCTACACTGCAGTTCTGAGTATGCCTCCCAGCCTGGGTAGACAGACTCACACTAGCTCTGCTTAAGCTCAGGTCCAAGTCTGGATGGCTTCGCCAGTGCCCCAACAGCCAGGCTGCTATCTTTAGTGTGCTAGGCCAAGCCAAGCTCATTTGAGTCTGTCTGCTGGGGCTGGGAGACACCTCCCCAGCTGCAGTGTAGACATTTGAGGCATGGATCGTCTTTTTGTTCCTTGTTTGTACAGCACGTAGCACAAATGAGGGCCTTATCCAGGCTGGGGCTCTTAGGTGCTACAACTAATAAACAGTATGCATTAGAGTTACTAATATAACCGTTTTACAAATGGGCAAAGTGAGGCAAGGTTCTTCGCACACACATAAACACCCAACACACCTGCAAATCTCTCCCTCTCTCTCACTCCATAAAACTATCAGCTAATCATGCTTTGCCAGCCTGCAGGAGAAATTGACGAAAGAGGCTGCTACTTCTATTTTTAAATAAGTGGAAGGTGCTCAGACAGTGATAATGAGGGTCATATGAGAGAGAGGAAGACAGGTAGATAGAAGAGGAGGGAAAGGTCACGCAGCCTTGGCAGAGCCAAAAATAGAATTCTCAGTGTCAATTTCCTGCCTGCTGCTGTAGCTACTAGACAACAACGACTCCCTCTGGGTAAAAAAGTCTCTTTGCTCCATATTTCACTCTCCTTATCTCACTTACTTTGCCCCAAAGGCCAGAATTTTTCTTCAAATTTGATACTCTAGGGGCAAGTAGGACTTCATCATAACTTTCCAAACTGATTTTTTCCAGTCATATCTGTTGTTTCTTGCCACTTCTGGGTCATTACTATAATTCACTCTTGCCGACACCCTGTTCCTTCTGAAATTTTCATTTGTGCCTTCATCAGTTCCCATTCTTCCTATTGCAATTTCTTCTTTGTCAGACTCTGCAGTTCCCTGCTCCCTAATCATCATGGGGTTCAGAGTGCTGTGACTAGACTGCTCCTACTTCTCGGACAGTGGCACCATGTTCTTATTTACGCCAAATCCTGAGAAATTCTTAGCACCTACAACTCCTATCACAGGTGATCAGCACCTCTCAAAGGATTGCCTTGTATTTGTTTATTATTTATTCTATACAGATTCAGAGGGCCCATCATCATATTTTCTGGGCTCTCAACCCCCATGTTCCAATATCACTGGCTTCCCACCCCCAAAAATACCCCAAAACCTACCAAAATGCAACACTCCACTACACACACTTCTCTCCATGGGAAGAGGATAACAAAAAGAACCAACCACATGCGACAGAAGTTAATCACTTTGCTTAATGCACTGTTGAAGAGTTTCTCAAACAGGGGGCCCTGACCCAAAAGGGGGTCGCAAGGCTGTTGTAGAGGGTTCATGGTATTGCCACCCTTACTTCTGCACTGCCTTCAAAGCTGGATAGCTGGAGACCAACAGCGGCTGGCCAGGTGGCCAGCTCTAAAGGCCGCACTGCCATTAGCAGCAGTGCAGAAGTAAGTATGGCATGGTCTGGTGTGATTGTCACTTTTGGGATGTGGGGGTCATCACAGCCTGAAATATGTTCAAAATGTTTGAGAACCCCTGCACTACTGGAAGGTGCTCGGATACTATGGTGATGAAGGCATATAAGACCAGAACAGACTACATCTAATTCATATCTATCCACCTGGGTTACAAATTCTTCTTGCTCACCATTCCTCTGCCCTCACCCCTGCCATCTCCCCCACCTGCTCACTCTGCTTTTCTTGGCTTGACCTCCTCTCCACCCCATCCCCTTGACTCGTAGGCTGGGGGTCCCTCAGAGCCGGCGAGCTATTTCATCTCTCCCAAGCTCACCTTGAATCCGCTCCCTTTGCTGTAGGTGCAGATTAATGCTTCCTCAATTACTATATTCTTCAAGGAAATCTCCTTTCACTGGAAAAGCCAACTTCAGCCTGTCCGCTTACCAGCTGCAGTTTCTTTGTTCTCCTTTTCCTCCACTCTATCTTCATACATCGCTTCCCCTTTTCCTCCTATACAACAATAATAATACTTAGCATTTACCTAACACCTCCCAACTGAAACCCTTTATAACCATTAAGCCTCACAATACCCGGGTAATGTACATTGTCTCTCTGTACAGTGTTTAATGGCACTCTGCACGAAGAGCTCTGCATGGAAGAATAAATGGGATTATCTAACTCAGCCTCTTTCTATAGTGTTGGATTTTACTCTAGGCTCTCCTGCCTTGGCTGTCATCTACATCCAACTGTATTGTGTCCATGAATCTGCTCCCCGCATAAACACATCCACACACGCAAGGACATGTGCAAAGCCAGCATTTCTATTTACTGCCTTCAGATCTGCATGTCATCTGAGCCGAATGCCTGCCAGCGTTCTGTTGGTGTCAGTGGAAACGAGCCATAAGTGCAGTATGGTGGTTAGCACAGGCATCCAGTATTAACCCAGTCTCCCAGAATAACATTATTTGCTTCACCAAATGCAGCAGCTATTAAACAACACAGATTCCAATAGAGGACCATTTGCTAATAAGGCTTGCAGTTCAGCTCTGATCCAAACTACTAACTTTTCGACTTTCCCCAGCATTTTTAACATGCATGCCCTGCCTGTGGTGAGAGTGGAGAGTCTGATTGCCTTGCAGCTGATTAAGCTCCAGATAATCAGCTGCATGATTCATGCAAGAAGAACATTCTCTGGGATACAGTTGGGTAGTTTTTATGCTGGATTTTGGTCCAGGAGAAGTAGTTGATGTTCACTAAGCAATCAGCTCCTCCTGGTACTGGGGTCAAGTTTGTGGTGTTTCAAATGAAATACCCATGAATCCGCTCACCGACATGTTATACTAGTGGGATCCATATAAATTGTGCTGCTGCTGTCATTTGTATTGACATGGATCAGCTGAGCTCTGCTGATCATTAATAGCCAGGTTTTGTATTAATTCCATATATGATGCAATCAGCCATGAAAAATTCTCCTGAAAATTTACCGGATCAATTGACCATGTTAATTGTGGATAATGGGGGGGATGAGGAAATTATGAATGATTTCATTCTCCCATTTAAAATGCATAGCTCACCCAAGTCCGCAGAAGTAGGATTTTGCAATGTTACTTGCAATAAGAATAGCCAACAAGAAAAGAGATTATTAATGTTTATTTCATTGTATTGAGTGTCATTTGGTTGTAGAGTACATGCATGGTTACTCTGACACAATGTTGGAACCCACAAACTAATGCTGTTTCTTCTTCGGCTGTCACACCAGAGTAAATGACAATTTTAGTGAGAAAGCTCAGACCTCAGGGTATTTATGAATGATACGTTTCTTGTACAAAGCTTCTCATGCAAGTCTCCCAAATGCCACTGTATGCTAGATATTACCATTTCATGCTCAATGAGGGCAAACTGAGGTGCAGAGATAAACTGACTTGCCCACGATCACCCAGGACATCAGTGGCACTGCTAGGAATATCACCCAGGAATGCCGGCTCCTAACTAACAACTAGCCAGCACTTCCTATTCCAATCCTGATGGAAGTTTCCCAGAAGATTTGGAATGCTATGGACACCCAGCAACTTAAAAAAACTCTTGTGTCCCCACTCCTACCCCTGCACACTAGTCTGAATTAACACCTGACATTACTGAATTTGTCTCTATTTTCTGTGTTTGTCTTTAACCTTCTTGATCTTTGTGTTCTCAGGTTCACTTTGAGCACTTGACAGAACTTTGGGTGCCGTTTCTCTATCTTCAGTTTCCTCTGCTTAGGTAGATGTTTCACACAGCAACAGGGGAGAAAAAAACATTCTTAAATTAGTCATAATTCACTGCAAAGCCACATAAACTGGCTGGGGGGTGGGGCTTCAGGAACAAAGGTAAAACCTGCATCTCCTTCTAATGTAGGATTTAGCTACCTGGAAGTGGCACCAATTTAACTCAAATCAGATGTTAAACTAATTTCGTGAAACCAGTGCAAACCCATGTGGACACATACTTCAGTGGCTTATTTTGGTTTAGCTTAAACCTGATCCTAAGGTGGTCTTAACAATTACAAGATGTATCACTTTAACTATACCAGTTTACAGAGTGGTAGCTGTGTTAGTTTGCCTCACCAAAAACAAAGAGGAGTCCTTGTCACACTTCAAAGACTAACAAAATTACTTGGGCATAAGCTTTCGTGGTCTAAAACCCGCTTCATCAGCTGCATGGAGCGGAAAATACAATAGGCAGATATATATATATACACAATACATGAAAAGATGGAAGTTGCCTTACCAAGTGGGAGGTTCTTAGAATCTGATGAACTGGGTTTTAGCCCATGAACGCTTATGCCCAACTAAATTTGTTAGTCTCTACATTCCTCATTGTTTATATCAGTTTAGTTAAAGTAGTACAACCTCCCTAGTGTGGATACAGTTATATCAATATAAAGACGCTTACACCAGGATAGTTTATTCCATTAGGGAGGAAGAAGAAGCTATGCTACTGTAAAGTGCCTTCATACCAGCATAGCTGTGTCCAAATTACAGGTTGTACCAGTATAACTGTTTTGGTTAAAAAATCTCACCCCTAACTGAAATGAACTAGAGTAGAACCTCAGAGTTACAAACACCAGAGTTACCAGCGCCAGTCAACCACACTGTTCGTACCGAACAGGAAGTATACAATCAGCAGCTGCAGAGACAAAGAAGAAAGAAGCAAATACGGTAGAGTACTGTGTTAAAGGTAAACTACTACAAAACAAAGGAAAAGTTTTTTAAAAAGATTTGACGAGGTACAGAAATTGTTTTTGTGTTTGTTCCATTTAAATTAAGATGGTTTCAATTTCATTCTGCATAGTAAAGTTTGAAAGCTGTATTAAGTCAATGTTCAGTTGTAAACTTTAGAAAGAACAACCAGAATATTTTGTTCAGAGTTACAAACAACCTCCGCTCCCAAGGTATTGGTAACTCTGAGATCCTCCTGTGTAAACCAGACATGATCAACTGAAACTAAATTGAAATAAGCCCGGTTTAAACCAAGATAAGAGTGTCTACACAGGGATTTTCACTGTAACTGAATGTGTTTAAATTCACACCTTAGGTTAAAACACTATTTTTTTTCCTCATGTAAAAAAGACCGTTTTCCGCTATTGACTAGACTTCAATCTGCTAATGTTTTGCTGATGGCCTGAAAATGATCTGCCCTGATGACATGCTCTAGCTATAACCAACAGCTTTATTTTACTGTTGTTCTCAGTAACCTAACCTGACAGTGGGATTTATCAGGAACCCGACATCCCACACTCAGGCTGAACTTTGTGGTGTCTGGAGACTGGTCCATTTCTGATACAGAAATAAGTAGGTTTGCATTTGCCCCTTTTGTCATTTCAGTGGGTAGACACTTACTTTGAAATAAAGGTGTCTCATTTCATTTAGCATAAGTCATTTTTTTCCATGCAATTTTAAAGAGAATGGAAAGGATGGAAGCTATGCAAGACAGTTTGGTCTTGAGCCAAATACAGAGACTATAGGGCACAAAGCTACAGATGGGGTTAGGCCTGAAAGGGATTTGAGTAGAATTTCTCTACACGCAGAGCAGTTCATAATCTGCTCTGTTCATAATAAAGAATGTGCGGAGAGAAGACAGCAGTGAGGGGAGACAACACAAGTTGTGGGATGCCACTACTACCATAGCAGGTGGTGGCCCACACCCAAGGTGTGTGTAGCTAGCCCTTCTTAACCCCAGGCAATATTCTCATTTAAAGACTAGAGCAGCACATTGGGACCCAAAATACTTACATTTTTATTCACTTTTTTGTCAGTGCCAGACATACACATAGCCAGGTGCTTGGGAGGCCACTGGAGTGAGTGCCTGCTCCAAGGAGAGTCTTCAGGGGGCCTTGGATCAGACTGGACATTAGTCAATTGGCTCCCCTTCTCCAAATCCTCAGCTGGTCTCTCTTGAGAAGTTCTACCGAAGCCAATGCCCACTGATATCCCGCTGGGATCTGGCCCACTCACTGCTTTAGATTTCAGTCTTATCTCAGCTCCACTCTCATCCAACGAAGTGGGTATTCACTCACGAAAGCTCATGCTCCAAAATGTCTGTTAGACTACAAGGTGCCACAGGACTCTGCTACTCTCATCCAAAGCTCTGGAGACCCTGCGCACCCCTTTGAAAACAGGAGAGCAGAGGAGAAACAAAGGACAACTGGCCCAAAGCAGCAGCAGCACTTGAGAAGGATCTGTTGTTATCCAGGTCACTTGGCCCCTGGAAACGTTGGCTTTGCCTCCCCCCGCCTCAGTTCTCTGTGAGCCAGCCAGTACTTGGGGTGGGACTCCGCCTGTGAAGACCAACAGAGAAGGGAGTCAGACCTGCCAGGAGCAGCAGGTTGGGGGGACAACCGGGCGTGTTGGACTTTCTCAATAGCCACCTCTTAGCATTACATAGAAAACATCTAGGGCCCGATCCTGGCCACACTGGAATGAGAGAGGGAGATCTGGAGCCTGGCTTCTAGCACTCAGTTAGTGACTGGCAGTGGCTCTGGACAGTGTGAACGGCCACGGGGGGGTTGCTTGTTTGTTCTTCCGCAGCAGACTCCTAGATCAGCCCAATTTGTTCCCATCTGCGAAGGGGACTTAGCTCCTGGGCTCCAATAATTACTTCTGCCAGTCGTCAGCCCTTGTCAAGCCACCAAAGGGAAGTTCCACTGCCCCGATTTAAACAAAATCGCTCGCCCTGGGGGAGAGTTTTAGAGACACAAGATAGAGCCGGGGAGTCAGGGCATTTCTCGCTAGGAGACTCCAGTGTCTGCGGTCGCCTTTGGGGGTGGGAGGGCGTACATTGCGCTACGGAAAAGGGTCAAGGTGGTTTTGTTTAAAATACCTGCCACAAATCCCAGCAAACTGGCTGCACGGTGGCAAAGGGACTTCGGTTCATTCTCCCGCTGTTGTGGTTTAATAAGGAAGCTCTGGTGACTGCTCGGGTGCAATAGCCGCTAGGCAGCCCAGCGAAAGAAACCCCAGGCCGGAGCACGAACTACACGTGCTGCGCCCTGGGGCGCCCGAAGAACGCGCTGTCCCTGCTCGTTTCCCACCATGGGCATCGGCAGTAACCTGCTGCATGGAGCCCCCAGGCCGACGCCAGCTCAGCTGCGCGCAGGGGGCTCTCCCCCCACGCCGCCCGCTTTTATGTTATTACAGCAGGGAGGGAAAACGCCGGGCTCCGGCTGCAGAAGCAGGATCGCACCGCCGTGGTGGGTGTTTAACCGCTGAGACGGCTCCCGTCATCAGCCCCCTCCTGGGCCTTGGTGATGAAGTCCGAGCCACTAGCCACCCTGCAGGGCAGTCGTGAGAAGTCCGTCCTTCAGCCCAGCCGAAAGGGAGGGAAGCTGCTAAGTGAGACAGGCCAGCGGAGTGCTCTGCTACTGACTGATCTCAGGGGTAGCCCCCACCTCCGCATCAAACCTCCTCTCACCAAGCATCAGACACCCCCTCACCCCGCACCAACCCCCCAACCCCGCATCAGACACCCCTAACCCCGCATCAGACACCCCCTCACCCCGTACCAACCCCCAACCCCGCATCAGACACCCCCAATCCAGCATCAGACACTCTCTCACCCTGCACCAACCCTGCATCAGACACTTGCTAACCCCGCACCAACTCCCCCTCACTCCGCACCATCCCCCCTCATCAGACACCCCCTCACCCCGTACCAGCCCCCTCAACCCCATATCAGACACCTTCTCACCCCTCATCAGACACCCGCTCACCCCGCATCAGACACCCCCTCACCCCGCATCAGACACCCTCTCACCCTGCACCAACCCTGCATCAGACACTTGCTAACCCCGCACCAACCCCCCCTCACTCCGCACCATCCCCCCTCATCAGACACCCCCTCACCCAGCACCAACCCCCCCTCACTCCGCACCATCCTCCCTCACCAGATACCCCCTCACCCCGCATCAGACACCCCCTCACCCTGCACCAACCCCCCAACCCCGCATCAGACACCCCCAACCCAGCATCAGACACCCTCTCACCCTGCACCAACCCTGCATCAGACACTTGCTAACCCCGCACCAACGCCCCCTCACTCCGCACCATCCCCTCTCATCAGACACCTCCTCACCCCGCACCAACCCCCCCTCACCCCGCATCAGACACGCATATTCTGTAGGGCTGCAGCTTTGCTTCGACCATTCAGAGCTAGGAACCGGTGACTGCAGCCCCGAGTTTCTGTGTCAGCCTGAGCCATCCTTTAGGGCCAGTTCCTGTTCCAGGAGCTCCATGTACCGGACCTTCCTCCAGCTGAAATCAAGGGGAGTTTTATCATCCACGCCCATGGAAACACGGATCAGGGCCTTACTCAGCGCCTAGGTCCGTGGGTGCTGATCTTGGCCCGTTTATGCCGAAACCCCGCGCCCTCCCGCCAGCTGTGTGCGCCGGGAACTAACACAACATTTCAGCCAATCGGCGTCGAGCCCTGGGCCCGATCCTCACCACGTGGAAGGTACCGCAGATTTACCAATGGGGCTCGGAGCAAGAGGCGCTGGATTTCATTTGTCGTGGTGCACAGAAAAGCCCCCCGTGGATGTCAGCGGCCCACAGGACTTGGCCCTACCGGCTTGTTTAAAATGCTTGTCCCCATCCCTGGCACCTTTCGGGTTGAGAACTCGCTGATCTACCAGGCTCGTTGGGAAAAGGAGCCAGACCCTGCCAGGCTTCGGGCCTGCGTGTCAGACAGGCAGAGAGACCTGCAGGACACTCCTCTTCTTTCACGTTCAGGGTGTCACTACAGTGGCACAGAGACACCATCCTCAGTCCAGCGCCAGCCCGTTTCAAGCTACGAGCCTGCGCCGTCCTGCCCCAGCTCCTGGCAGCATTTTAGGTGATGTTGACTAGCCAAGACACCACGAGCTCTTATGTGTGTGATGCCCCATTTGTCCCAGTCGCCGGGGATTTGAACAGACGTGGACCCCTCAAGGCGTCGAAGAGGTCGAAATACTTGGGGCTGGTTTAAACACACGGGCTGAAAATGGGGGCAGAGTGTGACAGGCTCTACGGGCCAGCCCGGAAAGAGAACAGGCCCTTCGTCCACCCGCACGTGTGGTGGAGACATTGCGGTGACAAGCCGGGGTTGCTTTTCCCTATTGTCACACCAGTAGTAACCCTTGCTACTGACCAGGGGGCGGGCGGGTGTGAAGGGGCCACAAAGACGCAGGGGCGTTAGCAAACCTCGCAGCTTTTGAGGGCAGTTCAGGGGGTTTCTTTGCTAGAGATAAAGAAACTGAGATCTGAGCCAATCGACTCTTCTCTCGCCCCTCCGCCTCCTCCCCCATAGCTAATGGCCGCGCTAGGAAAGTTTCAAACTGTGCCAAAGTAACATCTGCCCCGGACTCAGTTTCATTTGCAGGTCGAGGCCTTGTCCGGACTTTCCACCTCCCCCGCCGACCAGCCCATTCCCAACCCACTTCTCCTCTGATCTCCTGCCAAGTGTCCCGGGCCCGGGCAGCTCTCACCATGTCACACACCTTGGTCTGCGCGGGTGATAATCTCGGACAACTCCCTGAGCAGCGTTTACACGCACAGGGGCAGTGTGGGCCAAACGGAAAACAGCAACTGCGGGTCCACAGGCGCTGCGCGTAGGAGCCCGGGCTCTCATCAGGCCCTGGGTGGGGAACAGAGGGGAGGATTTGGGAGCCTCCGCGCTCTGACAGTCCCAGGCTGGAGCAGGATAAGCGCGGAGCTCAGGCGGATCGGGAACCCGCCGATGCTTCCGAGCCTTTCACACCAGGCGTCAGCAGTAACTCAAGCGCCGGCGCTGAGCTGCGGCTGACGGCTAGTGGGGAGGCTGACAGCCCGGCCGCCTCGCACCTTGCAGCCGGGGCTTGGAAGGCTTCAGCCAGGAGTAGCGGCGCGCTTAGGGAATGGGCGTTTCCGACACGGGCTGGGGTCGATCCCCTTTGGCACCAGGTGTGTTCCCAGGAGACTCTAGCACCGCCCATCACCGGGCTGCAGCGAGCCTGGGACGGGTCACCCCCCTTCCCCCGCAGCGTCCCCAGTTACACAGGGGCGCCCGGTCCCAGCTCTTCGATTTCCAGCCCAGAGCTGAACCGGGTTAACACCAAACACCAGACCAACCCCTCCAAGCCAGCCGCGCCAGCCCCCCCCCCTCCGTCGCTCTTCCCTGGCGGTGGGAGTGAAGAGCCGCCCCGAGCTCTGTCCCTCAGGAGCAAGGCCCCACAGTCCAGGGCCTGTGCCCATTGCAAGCCTCCGTGGCAGCAGGTTTGGGCCCAGACCCGCTGGGAATACGGGAGGGACTTATTCCCCCACGCCCACCCCGAGCCTGTCCCGTTTGTCCTGCCGCTGCTCCGCCCTGCAGGGAAAGGAGCCAGCTTTGGAGATGGAACAGCTGTGGATGGGGGGGGTCCTAGTTCCTCTCTGCCCTCGGTGTTTAGGACAGAAGTCAGACCCAGAGAAGACGAAAATTAACACACACACACACACCCATCTCACGGCATTGCCCCAAGAACCCAGCACTGCCCAGCCGGGATGGGGGGGAGCAGAGTTTGGACGCGCGCAGGCGGTGCGCTCTGCAGGTCCTCGAGCTGCGGGGGGTTCATTTTGCATTCGAAGCGAAACCAAACACATTCACTCCAGATCTGCCCCTACCCCCCGCTTGGGAACCCAGGTAACAGGGGCGGCAGCAAAAGCTGGCAGCCCTTGAAAAGCCCCTTTTCTCTTAGCAGAGCAGTGGGACTGGAGCTGGCCGAGCGGGTTATTTTGAATGAACCCGGCTCCAGAAACAAACTCCTGGACGATCTGGGGTCTGCTTGGGAGGCTTGGTAGAGGGAGCGCGGCGTTCGCACTTGTGCATCACCAGCTGGGGAGTGCGGGGCCAGGCGGCCGCTGCCCCAGGTCACATCCCCTCGCCCAGCGTCTCGGTTTCTTCTTCTCCTGCCCGCTGGCGTTATGAAAGCGCAAAGCTCCAACTGATCTGTCAGCGCAGACCACGCAGGGACGTTTAGATAATAAATACTTCAGCTGCGCTGGGCGATTTGGTAAAATGGTCCTTTATGCACGATTTTGTCCACCATTTAGGGGGCGAATTCCTAGAAATCTTTAGGGGAGCAGCAACATTGTGGCAAACTCCCCAGCGGCCGGTCAGTGGAGGGGAGATCACAACCCGGATCGAGCAATTATATGTTGTATCGTTTCATTCATTAAATGTAATATTCCTTTGCATACAAAACAGGAGGAAACTCTGTTCTTTGGAAAGAAAGTTACCAGGGTGTTGCCCTATTAAAAATCCGTTTTTCTCTCACACACGAAATTTACAAATAGGTAGGTAGGTAGATAAATATTTTACGGGTTCGCCTATTGACCGCGCCTGACCTACACACGTCTTAATGGCTAACACATATTGGAGCAGAAGCTTTCGTGGATGAAGTTAGTCGAAGTGGGTATTCACCCAGGAAAGCTCATGCTCCAATACCTCTGTTCAGTCTATAAGGTGCCACAGAACCCTGTGTCGCTTTTTACAGATCCAGACTAACAGGGCTCCCCCTCTGATCCTTGAGGCGTCTTAATGTGTCTGGCTTAATGTGCAGACAAACGAGACAGTTTTACCATGAGTCATTCCGGATCGTGCCCTTATGTCTCATGCGGTATTGGAGAGGGGGAAAAAAGAAAGTTTAAATCCAAATAGCAGGCTTTTAGGGTTTGATTTGACTCAGGAATTTTAGTTGCTAATTAGTACTAATTAGGGAAGCCGCAGCAAACTCTTTAGTGAAAGTTGACTCCAATCTCTCTGTCTCCAGATAGTGATTACTACAGAAGTGCCGCAGCTCCAGCAACTCGATTTCAGGCACTGGACAGTTGTATGGCTCATTTTTTCGTTCTTCCGGATCTTGTTATGTCCTGGGCATTGGCTGATTTAGCAAAGCCACTAAAGATAAGGCTATCAGGTGTGCAAACAGAGCCAGAAAAGCGCCATCAAGGCGCTCATTGTCTGCTCGATGAAAAATCGGGTTTGCACTTCAATTTCCAAACACCGCACAATATTGTCCTGCGCGGGTTTTTCTATCAGTTAACATTTTAATGGCTACAGTCATCAAAGGGAATATATTTTCCGTTACATAAGCAAAACAATAGGACGGATGAAACCCCGAAGTGTTCTAAGAAACGATCTGACACTATATCATTTCTCTGCGTTTGGAGCGGTTAGCTTTGTTCCATGGCTCCTCGCTAGATAATCTTAACATCGAATTAAAGTTTATTTCCATTCCTGACGCGGCTGTACTGATTGGGAATCAATCCATTCCATGTAATCCTCTTTCTAGGTATGAGATTCTTTACGATCCTGCTCCTAATATAGTTTTTAATACAAAGCCCCGTCCCTTCGAACGCGGATTGCTGCTGCTACCTTTCTACAGAGCTCTTGATCTGTCGCGTTGGACAGAATGCTTCTCTATACTCATTTCAATTCGGAAGAAGGCGGCGATCCTTTGGCTCGCCAGTTTCTCCCCAACCTGATTTCCAGCCGTTTCTGATGCGGGACCGCGATAAAATAGGTCACCGCGGAAAGGAATTGAAGGCATCGGTTACATACCGGCGGCGTTAAAAACCACCCCAGGACCGAACCGAGCCAGTGAAAATCAACCGAAGGTTCATGCCTCCCGGGATAGTTACAGATGTCTTTTGGTGGGGTGGCATGTGGAAGGAGATGCGGGTTTTGGATTTTGCTAGCAGTATTTAATACAAACCAGTTTGGGCTCCAATTAGCTGCCCAGGTGACAGGTCCACTCTAAAGCCTCTTTTTTTCGGTCCCGCTCTCACCTGCCACTTATCAAACTGGGTTTCCTGCCTCTCTAATTCTGGGCTAAAATACAAATATTTGCACAGTGTCGCGTTTAATCCCGGGATCACGCCCTGGCCGCGAATACAATGCGAGGCGAGCGGCGAGAACTCGGGATGCCGTGAGCCCAGCAGACATCATGATTTATTATGTGCGAACTGATCTCAATTGCCGATTAATAGCGGACCTGAGCCGGTTTAATAGCAACTAAATGATACATTTGTTAGCATTTACAGGCATGGGGGCTCTCAGCGCTCTCATCCAGGGGGGGCTCCATGCCCCAGCACGCCAAGCTCATGCTTGGGGCCGCATGCCGCCGGGGGCGCTCTGCCGGTCGCCGGGAGGGTCCGCTGGTCCCGCGGCTTCGGTGGACCTCCCGCAGGCATGCCGGAGCCGCGGGACCAGAGGACCCTCCGTAGGCACGCCTGCGGGAGGTCCACCGGAGCCGCGGGACCGGCGACCAGCAGAGCGCCCCCTGCGGCATGACGCCGTGCTTGGGGCTGCGAAATGTCTAGAGCCGCCCCTGCTCTCATCTGCACCCACAAGCCAGACAAGACCCCATTTTGTTGTGATTATTTATAGAGCAAGTTGGCTTTGAACACGCCCTGCGGGTTTTGACACGTCCCAAGGCAGCGGAATTGTCGCTGTATCCGCTGATTTTAGGGACGGAAAGGTCATATTTGCTGGCAAACTACACCAAAAAACAAAGGCGAAAGCAGAGGTGTTAATAAAGTCCTGTTAGTTTGAAACAATCCCTGCACAGTCCAGCCTTCTAAACGAAAAAAATCAAGGACTATGTCCAATTCGTCTTTCAATTAGTGGCAATATTTATGTCTGTTGGTCCGATTTTCACTCTCCATGGAGGAATCTGTGTGTGTGTGTTTGTCTACACACAAAGTTCTATTTGTCGGAAGTCTGGCGATGGTTGCACGTTCTGATCGGCATTGTCCGGCGAATGCAGACCAAGAGATGAGCTACTTGCTGGGGCGAGCAGTGAAAAAGCTGAAGCTGTGAGCTCTCGCTGCTTTCCATAGCCTGGTGTGCTGCGAGGAAAGCCAAGGATTTAGAACCAGTTTTTCCTCTAAAAAACCCGACTTCGCTCCAAAACACAATCCATATGAATGTCTATATATTGCCCTAGATAATGCCCTGTGTCTAAAGGACAGTGTACATGTGAGTGTGGGGGTAATGTTCCTGCCGGGCTAAGGGATCGGTCTCCCAACTCCCAGCAGGATCCGTTTTCAATGTATTCTCGTTTCTCTTGGCTCCTTCTCTGTCTGGCCACTGACACAGGCCTTGCGTGTTTCCCGATGAATTGCCTTGTGTTTCCCTGGTAAAAACCAGGCAAATGTTACTCCGGCTTCCACAAACCAAACTTGGCTCAGCCAAGCTGCTCTAGTCTCGCGCGGGGACAGGAAGGATGCTGCCCAGCGACAGAAACGTGCATGCAGGAGCATGCTGGGCGCACACTACTGATTCTCTGAATGGTTAGAAGACGCTGACAATGACTGCAGGAGGAACGGGTAACCCTACCAAAAAATATTGAATAACACAAGAGTGATGCGACCTAACTTACAAAAATGCCAACACCAGTGTTGTAAAAGGACAGTCTTGGGGTACCTGCTTTTTTCCCTAGTGCAATTCGTACTTTTCACCTAGCCGCTTGGCAGGGGTTTCTTTCTGTTCCTGTTCCTCATTTCTAAACCCAACTTTCCCGGGCTTTGCAGAAGAGACTTTGCTATCCACCGCCACATTGTTTTTTTGTTCGTTTTCCAAACAGCTTGTGCAAATCCAGCATCGTTACTTGATCAACTCCCTTGATTCTAAGTTGTAGGTTCGCCGCAGTTTTATAATAACTGAGTAAAAGATTAGATCCCAGCGCTTGCAAAAGTTTTGGCTCTCTCCCCACGTGCAATACTGAATAGCTGTGGGTTCAAAAACTTGAGAGCCCCGAAGAGCTAACTCCTAGCGGTTCAATCTAGCCACCATCTTTAGGTATCTCAGTGGGACCGTTTTGGAAAATCAGACCACGTACTTAACTGCGAGCTGCTGGGTGCTGTGCTGAGGTTTGAGTGGTTGGTTTTAATTTTGGGGTTGTTGTTTTTTCTGCATATAAAATGGAGGGAGGGGAAAATAGGGTCCTGCCTCCTAAATAAATGCTGAGATTTTTAAAGGGCATTAAAATATAAGGTTAAAATTTTAACAACAAGATCAAAAGTTGCAGTCCTCACTCTCCGGCAAAACTCTCTGCAAAGCCATTTAGCCATTACAGTTACATTTCGTCGCTGCGTTCGGTTTGAGCCATGTACGTATTCCACCATTCAAGTTTCTTGTTTAAAGGGCGGGGGAAGGGATTTGTTAAAAATAAAGTCTGATATTTACACACACACACACATACACCTCCTCCATTGTACAAAGCGATCGCCCAGGGAGCGATCTCCCTTGTACAGAATGCCCGAGTGTCCTAAGAAATACATCACTGGTTGGTGTGCGCCCCTATAAAAACAAAAACATTTTTTAAAACAAAAATGTTTGGCTTTACAAACATCCGGTCTCCTTATAAAAACACGTCAATAAATAAAACCTTCCTGGGGGATTGGATTTGGAAGGGAAAAAGCAATTTCCCTAAAAACACCCCTTCCCTCCCCCCAAGACCGCCGAACAATGGTCATTTATTTTCCAAGGAAGATGATGAAAGACACACACAGAATTGCCACAAAGAACCTTAAAGGGTGGGTTTTTCGTTCCCATGCTGAAACCATTCTTAGTTTGCTTTTTAAAAGTAGAACTAAGGATTAAGAGCCGGGGCTGCACAGGAGAGACAGAGATCCGGCCGCTGAAGGGGTGGGGGTGTAGAAAGATGGACTTGTCCCAAAGCCGTCTCGCTTGTTTCTCTTTCTTTTGGTCTGTGCTTTTGACGGTGACTAAATGAGGTCGAGACACTCTTGATCTGTTGGGGTACGGTGGGGGGGTTCTGTATCTGTGAGAAGAGCCCAGCATTCTCTGCAAACCTGACACTAAAACCAGTCTTGTATATTTCAACAATCGACACTGAAATGACAGGCTTCTGGTGGAAAGACGAGCGATTGCCTTAAAACAACGTGACCACAGAAGTCAAGCTTTTACTCTGCGAGGTTTTGCTTTTGTCTTTTAGCGTAACGAGAGCGAGAGAAGAAATCGGTGTAATTATATGTGCTGGGGAATATGACAGGAGGGGGAATCAAGGCTGATCGTTTTACGGCTCAGAATTCCTCGGTGTGTGACCTTTCTGGGTTTGTATCTGTAGCAAATAAGCCTCGTAGCGCAATAAAATAAAACCAAAATCCCCATAGCAAATCAAACAGAGCCGAAATTGACCAAGCGAATGTTCGCGCGAGAAATAAACACGCTATAGAATCTGTCTACACGGCTAGTGACAAACTGCCGCAGAATATTGGAATAGGGAAAATGCGCCGGGCACGAAGCGAAAAGGCTCCTTATGACAACGCTTTTATTCCATTCAGATCTTTGCTGTTGGGAGGCAGAACATCCCAGCCTAGAGAGAGCTGAGGCGTTGTCACCTGGAAAGAAGGCTCCGTGGTTAATTCTAAGCCGCTAAATCGGCGAGGAAGGGCGTGTAATGGGCTTTAAAGCACAGAGACAGGGCTTCGATGGCTCGGTCTGCCATGTGAGGTGGAGCTAGTACCTTCAGCTGCGTGCCTCGGTTTCTCCCCACGTGTGAATAAGGGAGAACACTTCTCTGCCGCGGAGCAGCGTGCAGCTACTGCCATTAATGTGCTCACAGCCCGCTGTGGACGTCAGGATAGTGATTAGTTGTGGTTATTGGTGTCCCCCCACCCACAGGCTGAGCGCAAGTTTTCACCTCCACCCAGACCTAGGCTTTCCAACCTCCCACAGCGGCAGCCGGGTCTAGGCAGACCCCGTGGATGTGACGAGCGCTGGCCCGGAATAACACGCGCTGTGGGTTTGAGCAGCCCGTGGCTCTTTCCTGAGTTTGTGCCGCACGCACAGAGAGGGTGGAGGCAGGGGCCGCAGCACTAGCGAAGGAAGGACGGGATTGCAGGGCGGCGAGCTGCGAGCCCGCTCAGTTGCGGGGCGCGCTCACTGGCCAAGCACTCAGGTGTGCTCAGGGAGCTCTCAGGTGAGCATGCCTGGGGGATCTCCTTCGCTAGGCTCTCACGCGCACGGATCTCTATGATCCTGTCCAAACTCGGGAAGAAGGGGGGATAAAGAGCTCGCTTAGCTACTCAACGGAGCTGAACTTTCTGCTTCTCACGTAGGTTCCTTTGGAATTTAACCACTTGCTGGGAAGCCCGCCTGGTCCCACCTTCCATCTGCTCTGACAGGCTCAGCACCGATCGCTTCTGCTCCTGGTGCCAGCCCCGCACGTCCGTCCTTCCCCCCAGCCTTTCCCCTCTATTCCTTGTTTGTCCTTTTCATGCTAAAGTTATTCTCAATGGCTCACTTTGTGCCAGGTACCCCGTTATCTGTTCTATCAAGGCTCCGCAGGAAACCCAAGCATCAATGAATCATTCTTGAAGGTAGCCACGTGAAAGGGTGGCTGGGTAGTGTTGATTAACACTATTACAACAGCAGAAGGGATAAACAAACACTTACTAAAAAGGGCCCATTAACTGTAGCAAATCGCGTGTGGCCCCACACCTGCTGGACTAGGGAACTCAGCTGAATGAGGCTTTTGATTTGCCCGGTGCCGTTAACAAAGCGGATAAAACCAACGAGGTTCATTGCCTGTATAGCGAGACAGAATGTGCGGTGTACTGTCCGGACGGGTGTGATTTAGATTAAAATACCCCTCAGTGGAAACAAAACCAAGAAAAAGCGGAATCTATACGGTGAAAGGTGGGAGGCGTATTTGGAGAGATTTAAGAAAATAAACGAAGGCTGATTATTCCAGTTGCAAAGCTTCACCCCGAGAAACAACGTTAAAGATCTCCCCTTGCTAATCCCTTGCACTCCCTCGATTTTTTCAGAGGGATATGCAGCAGCTCAGGGTAGTGGGGATTTCTCAGGGCCTGTCCTACATTTCTGCAAATATAGCTTAGAGCAGGAAAAACGATCGTGAGACAGATAACGAGTGGAGGCAAATAATGTTTTAAAAAAATCTTAAATCATGCACAAGAAGTGCCCGGGATTTTCAATACCTGGGATGGTTAGCAAAGGATACTGTTGAAATCGTATGTTTCCAAACTCTCCCGAGCTCGAAAAGAATGCGAAAACCCGACTCATTAGAAAGTAGGCGTCCCTGTGCCTGCTCCATAGACACTACTCGGGACAGCAAGATTGTGTTTAGCAATCCGAGCGCACGGAGAAACGACACGAACACATTATAAACTACAGGTTCTGTTAATGTTCTGGACGTTCTTGTGAGTTCTTGAGAAAGATTCGGCTTCCCACGAATTGTCTCTGCTGTTGATTGGGCAGCTGGTCATGAATCCGCTAAAAAATACTCCCAGTCCTCGGCAAAAACGACGACACGTAGGTAATAGTGATTTGGGGGAAGCCTTTAAAGGACCCCATATATTAAGTTCGATTTTAAAATAACATTCTTGGACATGCGTGGGACTTTTTGGAATCAGGCAATTTCAAATACAGTCGGGCATTAGAGGAAAATCTTTACAGTCTTTTGATCCAGGAGCTGTCTGTCGGTGTCAAAGCCGGTGTCTGTCGGTCCGAAGTCACAGATCTTCCTTCACTCGCTGAAAATTCCCTCCTGATCTTTAGCAAAGTGATTCCTACCTGAGCGTCAATTAGAAACAAGTCTAGTTTGAAACCTCTCATGCTCATCTAAAAAATACATTCCGCTTGCCACAAATTTCTAAACGCACACAGTACAGTGTTTGAGCGCAGGCTATCTGCAGCAAAACTGAGATTTATAAGAGCAGATTAGCCGGGAAGATGCAATTCTGCTTCCACGAAAATCAGTGGGAGAGTTACGCGACCGACTTAATGAAATGAGAAAGGAGGGTTTTCCCTCCGTGTCTTCCTAACAACACTAGTGGATGTTTGAGAGAGTGGGACCAGGGACTCAACTATATCAGACTAGAGGCTCTTTAATAGAGGTGACAAAGAAAGTGTATTTTATCGTGAGGAGGAATATGTAAATATCCTAAGGACCTGTCACTCAGAAGGGCTTTATGATCAGAAGCCTTGACAGAGCTGCAGCTAGATGTTTATCTACCTTTGTAGGAGAGGATTATTTAGTAGACAAAACACCTTAATTTTAATGTGTCACAGGGATCCATTAGGCAGAAAGATACAAAGAAAAATTAAACAGGTCGCTGATTAAATGACTCGCGCTGATAAAACCACTGAAAGCCAAAGAAATTATCTAGTTAACGTGCAATTCATCCCAAAGCCCTAGTGCAATCGGTCTTCTATTGGTGTGTGCGTTTAAAACCGCTTTGAATTGTATTTTCTGCATTTCACTCTCGGGTCACGAAAGATCGCCGAGCACTCAAGTAATCGAATAGTATATAGAATCACAGGACATATGCACATCTTCCGCGTGGCGGGGGGGAGTCGATGCACTGTCACATGACAGGAAATCCCCTCCTCGCTCCCTCTTAAAATGGTGGACAAATAACTCCAGGGCTACCCTCCCTTTTAGCAGAACGGCCTTACATCTTTTACTAATAGAGAAAATCAAGTCTTGAATAGCTGGGCGCCCTATGTCTGGCTGATGCTCTTTGCAATAATCTGGGACCAGGACTGCTTAGCATTTTACAGAACCAAAAACATTTGTAAATACGGAGCAAAATTATAGGTTTTAATCGTCTGTCTCTGTCATTTAATAGAGCCTTCCAGAATTGCTATTGATTTTAAAAACCACTCATATGTGCGTGAATTGTATTATTAAACATGATACACCCGTGTTAGGTGTAAGAATGTGAGCTACGATACGTGTACGTGTACGTGGTATATATAATATATACATATAACACATATATACACCGATCTGTACATGTGTATGGAGAAGGAGATCGATACGGATTGTCCCAACTGAAGACAAGCTGCGGGAGGCTAGGCTGGCCCTTGCAATGGTTCTGGGCGGAGGAGGACTAAGGGGGAGACCAAAGACTTAGGGACATGGACAGGATGTCAGCGGACCTTAGAGAGACCAGTTTGCGCAGCAGACACCCGGACAGCCGCGAGTTTTGGAAGCAGGCTAGAAAAGTCGTGGACTTTGAATAGGGAAGTGGCAGGAAAGAAGAGAAAAATCCTTGTGTGCAGGGCGCCTGTATACCCACACAAACAACTATCTATCTCTAAACCAACGTTACAGCTGAGGGCACAAACCTGCTCGTTTTATGTGGTGAATGGGATTTGACTCCTGCTGCTGGTATGGAGAATATGACTAAAACGAATCCATTTGCCCTGGACGTTTTCAAATCTAGCTAAGCCCCGATTTTTCTTGCTCTCCCAGAGCCGGGGGCTTACATCGTCTGGCTCTCCTCATCTTCTCCCCCCCCTTCCCAAACAGCCAATACCACTCTAAACAGCCAGATAACCCCTGAGCTTGCCAAAGCCTCTCACGTGGTCCTGCCTAGATATCCTGAAATGGGCAAGTGGCATTTCAGCGGGCAGGGGATTGAGTTCACGCAGCAACTGTATGTTGTACAAATAAAGTGAGGGCCCGGGGACTGACTGTTTAAAGACACACAGAGGACACCGCCAGCTCTACCGGCGGGTGAATGTGATCGTACATTCCCGCCTGTTTTACCTTCTCCCGCTCTGTTTTTGTAAGAACACATAAAACCTCTTATTAGTATTAATCCTTTCTCAAATCGCAGTTTTCTGTACTAGCAGCAGACATCTGCCCCCGTGTATTTATTTATTATTCTTCAAAATCCAGCTACCTCTGTAGAACGAGCCGGTTTCCTGTGCCAGTTCTGCACAGCAGCCAGTCTGTAATTACTGCTGCAGTTGTGTGTGTGAGTCCACATTACAAGCAATAGCTCAGTAACTTGTCCTGCAGTGTCTGATCGCAGTTTGTCTGGGGTATCTCCCGACCCCCTGCACCTCAGCTCAGCTGGGTCAGCTCCAGCATGGCTATAAATCTTCCTCTTTCGCTGGTCGGGGATGAATCTTTGCATGCCGCAGACAGCCAAAGAACCTCGGTGATGTGTAACTAAGAGCGGCGTGAACGTGGCACAAGAAAGAGTTTGAAAGGGCCGAGCTCTCAGGCAAGCCTAGTGTGGGTTAATGTGGCGTAGCCCTCTCAACTAAACGGGTTTGCCCGGCAATGGGGTCGGTAGAAGCACAGTAGCACTGACCGGGTTATGTATTCAAGAGTGAGAAGCAGAAGAGGGAAGGAAAAGGGGGTCAGTGGGGTAGAGGCCGAAGGGGGCGGAAAGAGAAGATGGGTCGAAGGAGGGAAGGGAAAGACACCACTGGATCACAACAATCCGGAGCTGGCTAAAGAAGTGGCAAACAACAGTGGGATTTGCAATAACTAGGCACTTTTCTCGGCTCGACCAGCACCACCTGTCAGAGAACAGATTCGGCTCGATCCTTTCCCATGCGCTGGCCAGGTGCCCCACTGAACTGGGGAGCCCCACTCAGTGCTACTTTGGGGATTGACGGCGCAGGAGTTTGCTCCTTCCTTTCCTCAGCCCCCGCCAGCCTGTCCGTCTGGTCCCCGGAGCGGAGTGATTCCCGTAGGCCTCGCTTCCCAGCGCCGCCCCGTCCATCCCTTTGTAGAAGTGTGTGGGTGGGGGGTCTCGTTCATCTGGGTTCCCAGCTCCCATCCAGAGGTGCGGGCGGCTGGGCGATCGCGGGTGCGGGGGGAAGTGCGCAGGGGCCGGGTTGGCGTGACACAGCTCTCGGGGCAGGCACAGAGCACCTGGCTGCACAGCGGAGAGGCGCCAGAGGCGCAGCCAACAGGAAGGGCAGGGGCTGGGGGGTGAATGGGGGGGGGGGCAGCCGGCTGGGGAACTTCACTGACAGCACTCAGGGCCCTGTGCCACTCGCTACGGCTTCGCTGTCCCTTCTGCGCCCGGGAGAGGCAGGCGGCCCGTTCTCAAGTCCTAGCCCCTGGCAGGGGCAGGGGTATATAGCGAGTGGGGCTGCAGGGGCAGGCGTGCGGCAAGCCCCCAGCCTCCGCCGGCGGGGTTTAGCACCGGCTGCTCCCTGCGGCTTAGGACAATGGGGACGCAAAAGTCCCGCCACTCTCTAGCCCAGGGGGAAGCATCCCAATAAACAGGGCAGCCGCCCGGGTCCAGGGCTCAGACCCGAAGCAGCTGCAGCGAATGCTGACCCTCTGTGAGCGGTGTCGTGAGTATCCCTTTCTTTCACAGCCGTCTCCCTCCGTCGGCGGCATTAACTCTTTCCAGGCTGGGGGAGGATCGCTGCCTGTCTTTGGAATGGCTGGGAGTTGGGGAAACATCAAAGGAGTGGGGGGCGGATTGCAAATAAAAAAAATCGGGTATTGCCTTTATCTGGTCTCCCGCCTGCCTTCGCAGGCATTTAAGCCGTGACCCCTTGAGAGGAAATATCTGGTGCTGAGTTTTTAATGATGTATTTGTGTTTCCTGCATGGGAATCTCGAGGACCTACGAAATAAACGTTTCTAGCGCTTTCTGTAAAGGCCGGAGTGGAGAATGTGCTTCACTGTGACACTGTCAATTGTTAGCTGATGTCATCAGCAGGAGGAAGGAAATGGTTAACCACGAGTGGACCTTTCGTGTGCAATTAGCTGGTTCAAGAGAAGCAAACAACTGGGGGGGGGAGGTTTATCACCTGTAAAACCCCTTGCAGTGCAATCCTGGGCCAGCTACCGAGTGATATAGAAAGTAACCGGAGGTGTCCCCTGCCTTAGGCATGAAGGCAGCCCACATCCCCAATAGCTCCTTTGCAAAGGGGAAACCCGCCAATGTCTTGGTTAAGAGACCTGCGTTGTTGTTGCTAGCTCGAGTTGCTGACGAAAGGAGCTAAGGCAGAAGCCGAGCGCACCCCGCGATCCCCCGTTTGGACGTGCCAGCCTGCCCCACTTCCGGTCCTGGGGGCACCTTTTGAAATTAAATAAATGAAAATATCTTGTCCTGGCCAAGCCGGACTCGAACGTGGTGGGGTGGGGATGGCACGTCTGTCCTCTCACGGCAAAAGGGACAGGGAACTGCTCTGACCCGTCAGATATTAGTACCTACGGATAAACTCCGCTGCCTGGCAGTCGCAGCAGAAACCAAACGAAAGTTACACAGGGAGGAAGGTGAGCAGGTAACTCTGAGCCCCTCAGTTAGGACCCTCTAATGCTAAATACTAAACAGCTGCATGCAGAATGGTTTCTACGCAAATTTTGGGAGCTCTGGTTTGCGGAGTATTTGGCACTGAAGGTTCTCCTTGCTTTAAACGCTCTCTCTAGCCGTGAACTGGCCAGGCTTCCCCCTGGCTTGTTTACGAGATCTCCGGTTGGTTAAAGATACAGAAACCCCTCTCCCATTGTGCGCATCTGCCGCAGCACCTATTTTTGCAGCGCGTAGTTGCCAATAGTTCGGAGCTGGAAAGCAATTTCGAGAGGAAACGGGAAACAATCCGTTCGGAGGGAAAGCGGAGCTCGGAAATCGCATGGGACTAGGGTGATTTTATTTTTCGGTCCTTCGCTCTCATCCTCTAATGGCGCATTTTACAGCGGGGTCCCATCAGCGGCCGTTTCAATTTTCCGTCCCGTTTTCAGAACGCTCTAAAGGCAGATCCGCAAAAATGAACAGCGCAGCGGGGAAAACCGCACTTAGCGGGCAAACGGCGAAGAGCGGAAAGCTACGGGCCTCTAAACAAGACTCCTTGGGACTAAGCCTAAGGCCACAGGGCCAGGAGGAAACCACCAGGCCAAGCTTTTAACGTGGCCTTCTTTGGAAGAACCAGTGACTTTTGCCTCGCCCCCCTGGCAGGGCCTGAAAGGAAAGTCTCTGCCGAGGAATTCACGTTGTATCCATTGGAGTCAATCTGGCGGGGATCGTTTTATCCCGGCGTGACAATTCTAACCAAAAAAAACCTCAGCTCTGGCTCATTGCATCTTTCCTTCCGTTTGACTCCTGTTGGCAAGGGGTTTTCCCTGCCCCCCTCTCCTCATGCCCTAGGCTTGACTCTTGTCTTTTATCACCGGGATAGTTCCTGGTTTAGGGGCTCTGTAGCAGCAGGCAGGTGACACACATGAAGCAGGAAGGCAGCCCCGTGTCGTTCTTATCTCAGATAAGTCTCCAAGCCCTGGGCCTGCACTCCCAGCTAGTCCCAGTTAGTCCAAGGGCCTGCTCCACGTAAGCCTTACTGAGGCTGAGGAGTGCCTGGGGACTCTCCTGTGTTTGTTGAAGAGGATTCCCTCCATTCGTCCGAGTTACAGGATGAGCAGGGAGTATTTCCCACTGAGATCTCACACCCTAGTCCTGCAGGCTCTGCTGGGAGGAACCGAGTCCCTTTGTTTTGAGGCCTGGTTCTCCTCCACTGCGAATTTACGCCAGTTTCACAGTGTTCGGCCTACAGTTCCTTGCGAGTCACCGATCTCACCAGACGTCTCAGCAGACTCGCTGCTTTGGGCAGCTGCTCGGAGAGGGTCGAGTGAAAAGTTTGGGGGCGCGTGACGCTGCCACTGTCCCGTTGTGTCACTAATCTCTGCCCAACAGCGAGGGAAGCCTCCCTGGAGCGCTGTCCTTGGATCCGGGCTTTCGGGGTTATTTAGGATTTGGGGACCCGGAGAGGGTCAACTGGGGTAAACCCTGGCCGCAAGCCCCGCGCACCGCGCGGCTGGCCAGTAGCCGGCGAGTGAAAGTATTCCACTTGTAGATAGGTTTATGACTTTTAACCTCCAGGGCATTGCTGAACACAGCGGCTTTCTCTTCCATTTCTTGATGGCGTTTTATGACTTCCTAGTGCAGCCCGGATTTCAGGGCAATCCAGTGCAAACGACTGGCAAGTAACGGAGGAAGCGTGCTCCTGTCTCTGGGCGAGGGTACATGGCTGAGTAGCTGCTCATTTCACGCGCCGGTGAGGTTTTAGGCTCATCCGTGTTGGGACATTTTCAGTGGCATAAAATAGAAAAATAGCTCTGAGGTGTCATGTCAATAATATACTAGACGTTGACGTGTTATCGGAAATCTCCTTCATCCCCTCCCCCCCCCCCCCCACAGCCACGAGCTGATTATTTTAAAGCTGAGAGAACTGCTTTGAAACCTGCGAAGAGCTGATCTTTGGTTCACCGAGGTGCTCGGCGCTGCCCGAGGGTTTGAAGACGCGGCCGCTTTCCAAGTGTAACGCAGTTTTGCAGACTTAATCTAACGATCGTGATGGACTAGCGGGGGCGGCTCGAGCCCCCCTTATAGGCAACGTTTCCATTGACAAAGTGTTCGACTAAGCAGGATTGGGCTCAGTCCCGTTAAAACAGAGCACTCCTAACTTCTACCAACACAAAGTCAGAAAGGAGCTCGCCGGACACTAGGGTGGTGCCAAGACCCTTTCTTTAAAGTGTATAATGGAAAAGGGAGAAATCCTAATAAGCAGCCCTTCCGTGAAGTTAGTAAAACAAATTACAGGGGACTCGGGAGGGGTTTGATAAAACTGCTCCTGCAGAAAAATGAAAGTGAAAAAGAGAGAGATAAAAGGAAACGCTAAGGCCCTGTGATATGTTTCCTCTTTAAAAATAGCCGGGGGTTTTGGATTGGGTGGGTTTTTCCTCCCGCACCTGGGAGATATTTACTTTTCACCTAGCGATTTTTCGACTGGATGATAAATTAGATGCTTGTAAATTCGGTTCCATGAAAATGGACATTTAAGGGAAATCCGAAGTAAATTCGGAGGCTGAAATGGATTTTTTTTCTAGGTAATAGTCCTCCGCTCCGCGCATATAGTTGAGATTCTGTTAGAATAAACGGTCTAGTAAGAGATTTTAGATTTGTTTCGTTGTCACACCAACGGTTTTACTGTTGCCGTTTTGAATCCACTTTTCGTGTACACAAAATCAGTGCGGTTCATCTCCAAAAGACATGAGGCATATCAAATATTCTGTCCCCCCTCCATGGCTCAGTTATTAGACCGGGGAACTGAAAAGCTGCTGACTGAAATAACAATGTACAATAATATCTAACATAATATAATGTAAAGCCTTAAGCTGAAAACCACAGGTCAAATATGTAACAGGATTCTGGAACTTCTCTCTGCACATATTTTACCGCATCCAAAGATAATAAGATTTCAGTATGAGACTCGACCCCTCAGGCTATGTGCAGGGCAATTATATATAAACCCAGGGCAGCACCTTTGCATTGATGGCGTTATGCAATCAGAACTGCGTTCCCTACCGGCTCTTCCAGCGACACTGCTGGCTTGTTTCTGAGAACATTCCCCAACGCTTTGTGACTTTCAGGAGTGCGCCCATGGGTCTCACGTTGGACACACACCTGGAAGCAACTTGGCAGAACTTCGGCTGTGTTCCTCAATTTGCAACCAGAGGTGCAGTTTTTGACTCTTTCGGATCCAGTGCCTCAGCCTTTTTGTGGCAGAGGAGGAGAGCCTGCTGAACAAGCTGTGTTTGCCTTGGGTTATCCTATGGGCTGATATGGTTGGAGTGAGTATCGCATTGCACATATGCTGGGTCTGTTATAGCAATGAAAGGCGATACTGTTTCCCTGCTTGGCCTTACAACGTTGCATTTGATAAAGGTGAAACCCTTTCAAGGATAACTTTGGACGTGACTGCCAATTAAGCAGATTTATGTATCTAGCTATCTAGATTAATAATCTGAATATAATCTGAAAACAATGTATTATGGAACACCTGTCTGTAAAGTCCTGTTCTAACTACGGGGTTTTTCCCTGATAGGCCTTTATTTTTTTGTTAATCAAGCTGATCTATATACCATGATACACGAAGCCGGTTCACACAGACCTTTTTGCAAACTTTCGAAGTACGTCTCCGTCAAATCTTTAAATCAACAAGACTGTATGTTAAAGAACAAACCACAGTCACACTTTTTTTCTGATTCAGCAGGGAGGAAAATAGCTTTAAATGGAAAAAAAAAACCACCAACCAAGGCGATGATTCTCTGCTAGAATAATAATAATAATCTGTACCACACATACAGCTTGACAGGACACACAGGGTTGGTTTGTCTTTGCGGCCCGGCCCATGACAATGTTGCTGATCATGATGAACGGTTGATTTATTAATTATTGTTATTTACGAATTCATTATGACGTGAGCAAAATGCTGAACGTCCTGGCTGGAGTCTGCCCGAGAAAGCGCTGCGGGTAATAACAATCGGTGCACCGTGAGCCTGATTTTCCATCCCGAGCAGAAACCCTTGCAGCTCGGGCTGGCGTGCTACCGAAGAAAGGGCTTGAGAACTGTCACTGTCCTGCGTCTGGTGGGAGCGGCGTCCAGCTACCAGCAGAGTGGCAAAGCTCCTCCTGACTGGAGGGGGCGGGGGTGGGGGGGGGCACTGAGTATTTAGCTCGACCGGACATCCGCAGTGACGTTCCGCTTTTCTCCTTTCCCCGGCTCCCTGCAGCCTGGGCGCCGTGATTGACAGGGGGCCATTTAAATACAACCTGCCCCTACCCCACCCCCGCAGCGTGCGCGCGGCGGTGTTTCCCTGCCTGTGCCCAGGAGGCGCGGAAACCGCCGGAGCCTTTTGACAGACTCTGGGCAGCGGCGGCAGCAGCAGCAGCGGCGGCGGCTTCCCCCCCGCTGCTGCAGGCGAACGCGCCAGGCTTCCAATGTGACATCAGCCACCCCCGGAGCGGGGCCGCGCGCCTTGAAGGGAGCCGCTTTCCCTGCTGCGAGCGGGAGGGGCAGGAAGAGCGGCGAGAAAGCCATCGATAAATCACCCGGGGGAAGACGCTGCGGGACCAGCCGATTTCGCCCGGGAGCCGCGCCTGGCGGGGCCCGATCCGCCTGCTCTGCAGACTCCGAAGGGATCTTGAGCGCAGACGGGCGGGGGGAAGCGCCCTGAAAACTTCTTCTGCGGCGTCCTCCTGTGGCCCCTTCGATCTTGGCGGCGCATGGTGCCTGGCTGGATGGTGTGGTAGCGGGGGGAGCGTTTGGCGAGGCCAGGGGGTGGGGGAGGCTGCTGCATCGGTCTCCTCTATGGACGAGAACAGCCCTCTGTCTCCCAAGGCAAATGCTTTCAGTATCGCCTCTCTGATTTCAGTCGCCGCCGAGCACGCAGGGAAGGAAGCGCTGGAGGAGCCTAGCTGTGGCCTCGCCAAGCACTTCAGCCCCGGCTCCCACCCGCAGAGGATGCATTTCAGCACCGTCACCAGAGACATGGAAGGTAAGTGCAGCCCGGACCTGAGCTTCGTTCACCTTGGGGCTGGGGCAGCTGCAAATCAGAGCCCGGGAGCTGAGAAGTCAAAGCCCCGCTGGAACGCGAGGGGAAATGCATTAAAAAAAAAAAAAGCGGGGTGGAGCAAATCCTGGGGATGCAGGATTTTAGGGGAATTACCTCTGAGCCGTTGTACCCGGGTTTTGTTTTGAATGTAAGTGGGGGAATGTGTATTTTGCAGCCGATTTCCCTGCCATGAGTGCGTCAAAGCGTCAAAATATTAAAATAATAATAATAATTGCAACCGGTAAACGGAAATAAAAAACTGGTTATAGCAACTCCTGGCTACTTAAAAGACCAGCCCTGAGCTGTAGTGAGTAAATAATAGAAACAGCGGAGGGAAAAAGACAGTATTTCCGAGACAAAACGAGGTGGAAAGGGCAGAGGCCTAGGAAGGCTTATCAAAGATCGGTGTTGTTTTTAATGACGTTTTGACTGCGAGGAGATTTAATCAGACAGCACAGCTTGGAACCCGTTTGTTAACGTCCCAAACCCGCAATTAAAACAATACTGTGCTCATGTCAAAGCTCTTTAGAAAGATCTGGTCACCCTCGTCTTTTTAAACGATTCTATTTCCTCCCCCACTTTATTGTAAACACAAAACTCTCGGTATCTTATCATTCAGTTATCCCGATTAGTGACCATTCTGTTGGTTTTACCCATATCCCTCGAGAGTCGTGGCTTTCAACCTGTATTCCGCAGACCCCTCGGGGTCCGCAGATGATGTCTAAGATGTCCAAAGGGGTCTGCGGATCCATTCTAAATTTTGTAGGGATCAGCAAATGAAAAAGGGCTAAAAATCGCCGATTTGCAGGCTACTGCCGCATCCTCTATGAATTCTCTCGCTTTTTCAAGCGCAGATGCAGACTTGATTGGGATTTTTTTATAAATCCTTCTCAAATATATGGGGGTTAGGGGCTAGGGGAAGGATAATAATCTAAGAAAACAAACATCCAGAGAGACAAGAGCGTGTGGCCAGGAATATTTCAGTCCTGCAGCTTATGCAAAGCAAATAATATTGTATTCCCAATTGTAGAACACAAATTCCAGCGCTTCCCGGGGACTGGGCGGTTGTTGTGCAGGCAGTGTGCTTGATTCCAATGCCTGTTTGCTGGGGGATGGAGCTCTCCCTGCACGGTGCGCGTGTAGATTGTTTATTAGTGGAGGGTCCTGTGGGCGATGCCTATTTTTTTTTTTTTTTTGTTTGGCTCGGGAGTGAAAAATGGGTGTCAGGCGGGCTATTAAAAAGGCGCACTCCTCTGTCAATCAACTCGTCAGGGCTCCAGTCCCTAGGCGAGGAAAGGCCCATTACCTGCAGCGCCTTATCTAAATAGAAAGAAGAACCGGTTCTGCGGCGAGGGGAGGCCCTCTGCAGAGATAAGCCGGGCTCTGCAGCGCCTCGGCTCCTGGCAGCGCGAGCTCAGCCAGCCCGGGGGAGCCGAGCAGCTCCCAAAGGGGGGAGGCGGGGCTGGGGCGAGGGAGGGCACCCCGGGGAGCGCAGTGAAGACGCGGGCGCGGCGGCGGCGGGCGAGCAGAGCAGGGGGAGCTGGGAGCCGGAACCGAGCCCTGATCGCCTGTTTTTGGAATGATTTCAGCCATCTCCAGCCCCTGGCTCACCCAGCTGTCCCATTTTTGCGATGTTGCAGCTTTCACGGCCAACAGCCTGAGCAGCCTGAACGCCTCCGGCGGCTACCACCTTTCCCCTTCCCCGGGGGACCCCTACGGGCAGCCCGAGCCGCCGCACTACGAGCCCTGCTCGGCCCAGCAGCACCCGCACCAGCACGGCTACCGGTTCGGGGGCGGCCCGGGCTCGGGCCCCAACCTGCCGCAGCCCGGCCCGGAGCCACCCGAGAGCGGCGGCGGCGGCGCGGCAGCTTCGGGCTGCTCCGCCGCGCCGGCGGCCAAAGCGCCCGTCAAGAAGAACCCCAAGGTGGCCAATGTGAGCGTGCAGCTGGAGATGAAGGCGCTGTGGGACGAGTTCAACCAGCTGGGCACCGAGATGATCGTCACCAAGGCCGGCAGGTCAGTGGCGCTTTCCCGCTCGCAGGGGCTGCGGCAGGCCCAGGGAGGGAGTTTTCAGCCAGTGCGAGCTTTAAACCGCAGATTCGTGCTGGGGTGTGTGTGTGTGTGTGTGTGTGTGTGTGTGTGTGTGTGTGTGTGTGTGTGTGTGTGTGTAAGCCATTTCACCCCCCCTCCGCACGCACGCAGCGCCCCAGAGCCCGCAATCCCAGAGGTGCCCCCGCCAAGGGTCCCTCTCCCGGTGCCCTGCTCCGCCCTGCACCCAGAGTTGTCAGCCCAGCGAACTCCGCTTCCATCTAATTCGCCTACCCTAGGGCGCCCTCGGCTTTTTGTTTGTGATCGATTTTACGAGCGCAGGAAAATACGTTTTTACTGCGCGCTTAAAGCATCGTAACGTTTATAGCCCCGCCAGCGGGAAGTGTCCCGGTGTGACAACGAAATAACCGAGAGCGCCCCGTGGGCTGCTCCTCGCTGTGCGGGTGCCCTGCTCCGGCCCGAGGGCTGCGGGGTTAGATCCAGACCCAATGAGCCGCTGTTGTTTTTCGGTCTCTGACTCGTGCCTTGTACACTTTAGTGCTGAGTTAAACGAGCAATGTGGGGCTCGCGTCAGAGCCACCACCTTATGGGTCCGTATGAAATGTTAGCGAGCAAAGACCTCTCTTCAGAAGAAAACAGACTGTTTTAAACAATCCCCTCCGTCGGGGTAATCAGCTTGCTAGCCCCCAACACAGTCATTCGAGCCCCGCGCTGCTTTAAGAGCAGAATCGGCAATTTTCTTGTGGAGCGAAGGGTTTGGATGTTTTGTGAAAGTCTCTACAGATACCCGAGTTAACGCCAGTGCATTCAAATGTAGACAACTCCCCAGCACGGATTCGAATAGGAAAGTTGTGTTGGGGGGGGGAAGTTATGTAACGCGTCGAAGAGTGATTACTGTACTACAACAGTGTCAGTACCATTAACATTGCCTTTGACACTCAAACGCGAGATTTAAAATCAGATTTATTTGCAGAGGACACTGTTCTTTACGAACAAGATTAGCAGGATCCGTTTAACACCCACCTCTGGTCAAACGTATTTCTGGGGCAGAAATGGATCCCCACTCGGATGTTTTTAGAGCACGCCTGAAGAGATTACAGATAAGAAGCCACGGCAGCTCTTTTTCACCTTCCAGTACTTTCCACATTTCCCTCTCTGGAATCCACAAATTAGCAGCATTGAGAATATTAATTATGGGGCCCCATCCAGCAGCCTTTTCTCCCGTAAATCTCCCAGCCATTTCAGTGGGTAGTTTACCAGTTTGAGCAAAGCCGGATCGAACCCATCCGTGTAAACCCAAAAAGGCAGCACACCCAGTTAGCATAAAGCTTCGTTGTCAAAATGAACAAAGGAAGCGAACGTTTTATCATGTTTAAAAGGGAAAGCTCTATGCTACGGCTAATTCAACAGCTACCCTTGGGGTGGGGGGGCAGGATTATGACCCTGTCTGTTAATTAGACACCATCGGATTGTGATCTCAAGTGAAATAGCTAAACTGACCCTGAGTTGCGTTGGTATTGAGCTGCTGTGAGCAAATCGTTTCCTTAGAGCATTTGAGAGAGAATAAGAGGGTTCACTGCGATATGTTCTCTTGTAAGACTTCCTAAAGCCTTGGCCCGCTGGGGCCGTGTCTGCAAACACCTTGTCGTGTCACTCTTTCTGTGCGGCCTTTTGACGCGCTCTCTGCTCTTCAAGCGGTAACAAAGACCCGCTTGGCTTGATTTTAGCCGTCGGAGTTCGTACTTGTGGCTTGTAGTCTGTTGAGTGACTCTCCCGGCCGTTACTGATGTTGTGGATCCTATCGCTTAGCAATACCTTGATGAGTAGGTTAGCAAACGGCACCCTCTGTAACTTCACCTTTAAAAGGCTGCGGAATCCAGCAAATCATTCCCCGTGTCCTTCGGGCTGTTGTCTGTGGTGAGCAATACACCAGGCAAAGATTTCAGCATCTCTAACGCACACAAGCCAGGCTGTTGCTTTCTAGGCCAGAGACAGGCCAGATGCCTCTGTTGATTTTAAGGGTTATGGCGGGGAGAGGAGGGAAAAATCAGTTTTCCAAACCCTGGTCCAGGAGCTTTGTAGCGCTCAGGCTCGTGTCGCTTCGGTCCGGTTGCAGTGCGGGGGTTGGTGGGGAGAATCCGAAAATCAGACCCCCATGTGCTTGTGCTCATGTACACAAAGCATTTTTCAGCCCAGCCCTGTACCCTCAGCGCCAGGCCTTAGACGGAGTATAGTCTCCTTCCAAGTCTTCGCGGCGGGGCTCTGGGTTTGACTAGCCCTTCCGATGGGAGATTTCTTCGCTCCGGGTTGCAGCCGCTACTATGTTGCCCAGGATTGTTCCTTTTATTTCCCCTAATGCTTTTAGTGTCACCATGACCCGCCGTCACTGAATACAAATCGCATCCGAAACTCTCTCGCTTTAATTTTTTGAACGGAAAAGGCCATTTTAGCTACCAGCTGAGCCTTTCGGGAAAACAGGATTTTTTTTTAGCTCTGAAGCGTCCCTTTGATTTTACAGACCAGCGTGGGGTGGGTGAGACAGAGGGAGAAATCCGAACTGCGGTATTATAAATAACTTGGCAAGGACTCTACAGGAGACTTTGTGAAATAACTGTCCAGGTGCGGAGCTGATATTAAAACGAAGAGTGGGTTTAAATGACGAACGGGTTAATTGACCGAGCAAGGGATGTAAAACTGGTGGTAAAATAAAACACGCAAACAGATCTGAAAGGCAGATTGCTGCTTCCAGGTAGCCCTACTGCGCCCTGTTAATGGTCTCATTGCTTTTCACCGTCGCCTGTGTTGGCCATAGGTGTTTTTTTAGCTGGGGTTTATCAAGCTAAATTGTTTGTTTAAAGCTTCATTAAAAAAAAGAAACACAAGAGTTAAGGTTAATAAGGGTTTAAATCTTTTAAATAGAGGGCGGTTTAAATGTCCGTGTTGATTTGCTAAAACAAATCAGTAACGTATGACAATATTATGCTTTCCTCGGGAGCTGGTATAACTTTAACAACCAAAGGCGTCACAACTGGCTTCTTAACTAGCTTGCTACCTCCCGTTGGTTTCTGCAGCGCCCTGTGTTTTCATGGAGGTTTGTGTCCTTTTAGGCAGTTTAGAATAAGCAGCAGTAATTGTTGTTATAAAAACTCCGGGAATTTATGGGTTTGGAACCGGGCTAAAATTTACTGGAGATTAAAAAAAATGTGTAATAGAAATAACTTGTGTAAACCGCGTTTCACTGAAGTCAAGGGAAACGGGCTCGGTTTCTTAGTCACCCTCCTTGCTAAATGTAGATTTTTACTTTTTCCCTGGAGCTTCGGTGTGGATAAGTTTAAAGGCGAGTGGGTTAAAATTCCCTGGCACACACTTTCTGGAATACCCCACACGCTGGTTGCTCGCCTTGCAAAACAAGCAAACCTACCGCAGAAGGAAAAGCAGACCAGAGCTTTGGGGTAAACAGCCCCCAGCCCTCAGCACTGGCTCTAAACGGAACAAAAGCACTTGGCGCATTTGTTCCGTACTAGGGTGGGGGGGGGGTAGATATTCCATTGCACTAGCTCCTCTGAGTTCACCTTTACCTCGCAGCCTTTGGCGAATTCTGGCCTCCAAACGCATTGCTGGGTGGTTTTGTGTGGGGGGGTCAAGGTGCCAAAGCAGAACGAGCCCCTTCCTGGTGTAAGTCAAGAAAGGGAAATGAGGAAGAGAGACCCACAAAAGCCCCTCTCCGCTTTTCTCGGTAGCCTGCCCGGGAGGGGAGATGTCCCATGCTCGCTTGCCTGGCTTGGGGACAGTGCAGCGGAGCGCTCGCCTCGCTGGAAAGCATAAAGATGCCGAGACCAGATTTGGTCAGTCGGCTGCAAAATGAGCAGAGCGCTGGTGGCCTTGCGCCCCTTCGGCGCTGGAAAGGAGCCTCTGTCACCCAGTCCCTGCGCGCTGGGAGAGTCGGAGGAGAAAGCACCGTTGTGGGAACCAGTGACTATCGCGTCAGGAAACGTAGGGAGTTGGGGGAACGCTCTGAACCTCCCCAGGACAGACACAGACTCAGCCCCATTGGCCTGGTGCGTGTGTTTTCGGTACAGCTGGGATGGAATGTCAGAAATGACACTTGGAAACTCACCTACCCCACTAGCCTGGCGAGAAAGTAAATGAGTTCAAAGGGCTCCTAGGCGTATTTCACGTGTCTTCCTTTGCCATTGTGAAGGCGACAGTACCCGTCCAGCTAGTCCCGGAGAGAAGACAGGGATATAGAGCCCGCAGCGCGCGCACACACACTTTCACACACTTCACTCCTGCTTTAACTTCAGGGAAACGAGCAAAGTGGGTGTGAAAAGGTAGAAATTCCTGGAGGGTTTGAGAGAGAAGCAGCAAAACTGGAGCCTCTCAGTTCCCTGCAGTGTGTGAGCAGCTCGGACGCGTGTTCAGACCCCACAAACGCAGCAGTTATTTAGCTCGGTACTATTCGGCTGGGAGTTAATAGGAGAGATGCGCTAGGATCAGTTGGACTGTGTGTGTGAGGCTGGGGGGGTCTCCTCTCTTGCTATTTACCCGCACAGATTTCGTCTGTTTTATTGGGTGTGTGTGTCTGTGTTGGTTTTTGGTTGGCTTGTTTTTCTTTGTGTGTGTGTGTTGTGTTTTGTTTTGATTTTTTTGGAAAGCGAGCATGAGCTGTGGAGATGTCTTGAAGGACCCCGAAAGGGAATTTAAAAGGATCACCACTCTCCCGTCCTAGTGACATTCTGATTTCTAAGTGATTGTTCACAGGGTTTATAGCTGTATGTATAATCACAGAAATCAAACTTGAATGTTTAGCTAGCGTTTTATGTGCAAGTTCACGGACAGATTTCCCCCGGGAGCTCCTCTATAACCTCCCACACACACACACACACACACATGCAGAGCCCCGGGGAACTATCAGCCGTTTGTGCGCAACCCTGCAAGAGACTCTTGAAACTAACGAGCTTTCAACCTTGTGCAAACAGCTCGCGGGGTGGGGGGACGTTGCCAAATGGCAAAGAAAGTAACCCCTAGCTCATACACTATTGAAATGGGGGGGGGGGGGAGAGACAGACAGCGCCACCAAGAGCTGCAGCTTTCTAGAGAGACGCTCGGATTGTCCGCCAGCCTGGCGCATCTCTAAGCCGCCCCCCCCCCCCCGAATAACAGCTCGTTATTAAAACACAGGAGCCTTGTGTTAGCTTCATCTAGACTCGCTAACTCATAGAGGTATTTTGAACTGAATCTAATTTCTCAGCGGTTCCCCGCTTTTTCATGTCCTTCGGCGACTTCTTATAAGACTTTTAATAGTAAAGTTTTACCGGTTCCTAGAAGGCAATTTGACATCAGTGTAAAAATACTGGGCTAACTTAACTTCATGCATGCTCTAGGGGCTGATCTTGGTGGATCTGTTTGGGGAAGGCGTTCGGGATTGGGCCCTATGTCTGTTCAGTGGAACCCCCACTCCCATTATCTGTCTCATTTTCAGCGTCCCTGCGATCTGATTCTAGTCCACAATATTGTAAACCTTTGATCTGTAAAGTCCTCCCAGCTCCCCCGGCTCCAGGGATGAATACATTGTTTCTAAACTCACCCTCGTTCCTCACCTATTCTGTGCTCAGTCCGTCGATCTGCAGCCAGAAGGGAGGAAAGGGTTTTAGCTGCAAGAGAGAAACTATCCCTATGCAGATCGAACGGAGTGAAATGTGACCAGATGCGAGTCCCCGGTTGCTGCAGGCGAGGAGCTGGCGGTTGTTCTGACACACGCCTTGTGGTTTTTCTCTCCTGCCCCAGGCGTATGTTCCCCACCTTCCAGGTGAAGATCTTTGGAATGGACCCCATGGCTGATTACATGTTGTTAATGGATTTTGTACCCGTGGACGACAAAAGATATCGGCAAGTAGAATAAGCGTTTCCTTGAGTCCTCTAGCCGGGACTGCGATGGGGAACCGAGGGGAAGAGACACATTGAAATGATATTTCCCCGATTCAGTGCCCAAAGCAGCGAGTCGGAGCCTTTCCAGTGACTTCAGTGGGTTTTGGATCAGGCTCAGCCTTGCTTTTGAATGGCGAAGGGAGGGAGAACAGAAACGCTAACACGATTCCCCCTCCCCTCCCTGCCTTGTTCTTAACCCCTGCAGCTCTCCGGTGTGAAACGCACCCCAGTGACTGTCTGCTCCGCGCAAGATGCTGAGTGAGAGAATTTTTTAATTGAAACGTATTCGAACCTGGGGTTTAAAATTACTCCTAATATTTCATACAGCTCATAAATTAGGCTTGGTTACAGCTACACGAGTGCTTAGAGTTCATGCACGACAGCTTGAGTAATTCTCGCAGAAAAAGGTTAAATATGTATTTTTAAAAAATAGATTGGGTCTAGGTTGGCTTCTGCCATTAAATCTATATCTCCTGTCCCAGCAATGGATTCACACTACTCCCCTGCCCTCCAGCTCCCCTTTTGACCTGGCTTTCAAATGTCCAGGGTCTATGACATCACCTAATTAGCCCCAGGACTCGAATGATAGACGCATGGGGACAGTTAGTTTGAATCCCGATGTGCTTTAAGTCTGGACTGAAGTTAAAAGTCTAGTGGACTCGATTTGGAATCTAAACGCTGGATTTGTTGTTTTCAATCCATTGCGGCTTCCTCACTGCAAGGAAAGATTTCTCCAAATACCACACGTGGTGGTGGTGGGGGGTGTTTTAAAATACAGTATCTGGGCTGTAATAAAATGGTGCCACCTCTTCTTTTTGTAGTTAGCCCTGGGAGCAGCCAGCCAGATTCGGTGTGATTCGCTGTAAATTCCATATCACTCCTTTGAGTTTAGGAGTGATTTCGAATTTACGTCGGTATAACTGAGAGCAGAATTCGGCCTAACGTATTTTAAAGTAAAATATTCCCTCATCCTAACAGGATAGTCTACAGGTACACACACAGTCAAAACATAGATATTAGTGGGTAAAAAAAATCCCTTTAATCCATGACTATGAGACTCTTACTTATCTCTGGGGGAAAAAAACAACTCACCCCAAATTCTCATATTAAAAAAACCCATTAAAATTATGTTCATAAACTGCATCTGCAGGGAGAAATGTCAGTCTTCTAAAACAAGGTAATTGCTGCCTGTAAAATTGCTTTCTCAGCACAATAACTATTGCCCAACGATTTTAGGAGGAAAAGTGTTTGTAGAGTTCGCTATTTGTCAATGTTCTTGTAGATTCCACGTCGGAGAGACCTCCTTTTAAGAATCACATTTCGTTTTTCACCTCGTGTTAAATAACCCCATAGGCTTTTGCTTTTGGGGGGTGATTGTGTACAGCAAGGGAATGGGTATTGCTCTGTGTGCGCGCTAACCTCCGAGACTAGTTTTCTTTCTGTTTCACTGAAAAGAGCTTGTATTGTCCTACCCTGAGGCCACTTTGGAAAATCACCAACAAAGCCAACCGCATATTTCTCCAAATTCTTTCTCTGTTTTCAGTGAGCGCATAGGAAGGCTACCTAGGAAATAGGCGGCTCACAAATCAATGATGCGGGTTGATTTGTAACACCTTTAATTTGAAGACAGTGAAAGGCTCATTATCCAATTCGCTTCAGATCAGGACGCCTAAAAGCCAGTGTGCATATGAATCTCAGCGTCGAATATATAAATATTTAGACAGATATCCAAATTCTCAAGGCGCTACAGAAATGTTTGCTTGTCAGGGGAAATGGGATATGTAACATCCAATTGAGAATATCTTTTTAAAAAAAGTAATGTTTCTGCTCAAGTCCAATGGTGTATAATTCCCCCTGTGCATACACTGGCTTTTAAAGTAAACACGTGCATAGAAAATTGCTCTCTCTGTTTTTAGTGTTACCGTTGAATATGGACTTTGAAAGACTGTAGCAAGACTGCTAAACTCTGGAGCCGCTATTAAACTGCACATAAATGTCCACTTTTAACTTAAAGCCCTTTCACTTTTTAAATTTTATTTATTCGGTAGCAGTTCTGGCTTCCATCCCAAATATATGCAGGTAGCTATAAATTTTCCCTGTCGCGCAGATTTTCATTTTTGCGAAATCAACCGGAGAGCTTAGGAAACCTTTTGTTTGTCAACAAGTCTGGCGTTTTACCACTGGCTTTCTGGGAAGGAGAGGCCACGTTCATTAGTGGGGAAACGCTCTCCTGCTGTTCCGCTAGCTTTCCAGCTAGCTTTAATTGAGTAAAAACTAGACTTTCCCCTTCCCAGAGGCTTTTATAGGGAATCCACCGACAAAAATAGTATTTAACTCAAATCTTAGAGTCTAAATGCTGATATGGCTACTCAGGCTGAGTAGCCAGTGGTTCCATTGACTTGAATGGGACTGCTCAAGTGAGTAGGAGTGTTAGCATCTGGCCTTAGCTAACTAGACTTGATCCTGCACCATTGAAATCAGTGGATTTTTACCAGTGACTTGGCTAAGAACAGGATCAGCCCTCATGTGTTCTCCTCGCCATGGTGTGGATGGGGAAAGACTTGAGAGAACCCTAGAGTTTTTGTGAGGGCTTGGCCCACGTGGTTAGTCCAGAGCAGAACTCCGATTAAACTCTGGGTTGCCAGGCACATGTTTAAGCCACTGGATCAGGAGTGCCATTGACAGAGCTTTGACTCTCCTTTGCAGATACGCCTTCCACAGCTCCTCCTGGCTGGTGGCCGGCAAAGCTGACCCTGCTACCCCAGGGAGAGTTCACTATCACCCCGACTCTCCTGCTAAAGGAGCCCAGTGGATGAAACAAATAGTATCCTTCGATAAACTGAAGCTGACCAACAATTTATTGGATGACAACGGGCACGTAAGTGTTAGGGAGGGGAACCAATCGGGGGCACTGAAAGGGGAGGAGACTGGCACCCGTGAAATCTTCAGCACGTGGATTTTCTTGAACACACGAGAAGAAACCCCCAAGGCACACGTTTAACTAGAATAAGACCTGGTGTCAAAATGCCTGAACGATCTAGAAAGGATCTGGCAATGGTGGATCGGGTCCTTTCAGTAGCTGCTCATTCTGACTGGAAACACCCCAAATGTCGTATTTGCTGCCAGCCCCAATGCTGACTCCAGGGGTTGGATGGGGCCCATAGGGAGGAGGCATAGGACACTTTACGTTTAGCTTTGAACTTTTCCCTGAGGGCCCAAGTCCCTCACTCCTTGCATCCCCACTGCTTCCACTGGCTTCAGAGCGATGGGCACTGACTGCACTGGGAAAATGGGTGTTTAAGGAAAACAGGCTGGAGCCCAGAGTTAACTAAACGTTGGTCTCTTCTGAAAGCCATTTGATCCTCGCATTCCTGTTCCATATATTGGGTATGTCCCAAGATTTCCCGCCTATTTCCATTCAGTTCAGTGCTCAGGTACATGCCCCCCTTTCCTTTATATTGAATAGTGGATCCTATGGGTTTGCAGCAGCTCTCCTCTCTGTTCCCTGGCCCCCCGTGAGGTCACCTCTTCCAAGGGGGCAGGCTCGCTGGGGAATCCCGCTCAGACGGGAGCCCCCTTCTGCAGTGCTTGTGCGGAGCGTTGCACTGCATAGCAAGAATCAATCCTTCATTACCCCGAATCAATATTATGCACCGACGTAGCCTCAGAGGAGCTGCAACCCTGCTGTTTCTCTGCCCCCCCCCCCCATCCGGAGCCCATTTCCAGGCTGCCAGCCTGACACTGTGCAGGGAGGGGTGCAATACCCATAGCGCGGTGCTCTCCTCTCAGCGCTCGGCCTGGTGTAGAATGAATCAATTATGATCTCCTTGCTCGTTTTATCATTCAGATCATTTTGAACTCCATGCACAGATACCAGCCCCGTTTTCATGTGGTCTACGTGGACCCCAGGAAGGACAGCGAGAAGTATGCGGAGGAGAACTTTAAAACCTTTGTGTTCGAGGAGACCCGCTTCACCGCCGTGACCGCCTATCAGAATCACAGGGTGAGGATCTGGAGTTCATTACTGAGACACAAACCCTCCGATACTTCATTTATCAAAACCTTCCCCTTGATGGATGGAGATCCGGGAAGGAGGGGCGGGGGTATTAATTCAGAGCAGTCAATGCTTAAAAGGTAATAGCCGGCCAATGGAAACTTTGTTGGTATACAAATAAATAGACAGGGTCTTTAGCTTCTTGGAGCTGGGTAAATGCAATCGCCTTTCAACACTCTCTCTTTTATTAAAAAAAATCGCATGATTTTCTAAATAAGGTTTTCAAGCAACTCAATGCAAAACAAAAAGTAGTAAAACAAAAATGAATTATGCTAGATCTGCAAAACTCAGATTCAGTTTCTAATCAGAGCTGCCAGATGCTCTGGGTTTAAGCACTTTTTTCATCACATTGATTAAAACACGCCCGTGAAGAGCCATATTGAGTTTGTTTGTTTGTTTTGCCGTCTGTCTCGATTAGAATAAGTAGAGCTTGTTAAAAAGGCGCACACACTCTCCCCCCCCCCCCGCAGCACTGCAAATGTGCATTTCGGATTCGGTAAGAAAAAAGTATATTAATTAAATCTATAGCAACTGTGAAGAGAGCCCTTCGGGGTCACAGGCACTGACTGAAACAGGGATTGCTAGACGGATCCCCCTTGTTACATTCTCCAGAGAATTGTGTATATCTCATATTACCATGTATAATAAAGCATAAGGAGAGTTTGAGGGAAAATCTTCTTAGCATATACACTACTATGCTATAGACTTCAGTTAAAGGGAAGAGGGGAAAATATGTATATGTGATCCAGTAGAAATGACTAAGCATTCAGTGGGAAACCAAATAAAACATGAATAACAAAGATGTGATTATAACAAAGGGAACACAGACATCATTCCATTGCTTTGGGCTGATCATTGGATCCAAAACCAATTTAATATCTGAAACGTCAGACTACAACACAAGTTAGTCTGGAATGATAATCTATAACCTTTTAAATATACAGTTTTATTATTTAAACAGTCATCTGAGTGATTTATAATTGTAGAGAAGCTAAATTGCTGTTTGTATTAGAAACACACGTTCCATCTTAAGCATTAATTTTCTCGTGTACAACAAGCTGTGGTACTAAATTATTTTATAGTCGCCCCAAAGCCTAGGAGCTAGAGCTCTCCTCCTCCTTTCAGAGAAAAAGGAGCAAGGAGACCAAATAATAAGTCTTTGAACTGCAAACCATTTAGGGCTTGATCCAAAGCCCGCTGAAGTCAATTTCACTGGGCTTTGGAACAGGCCTGAGTTAGCTTTTATGGGCAAGCAGAGCCACCGCCTACCCGTTTAACAGCGTTTACTGAGTTCTGCCTGTTTTCCCTGAAACAATCTGCTGGCCTTTTCTGCCTCGCTGAAGATTTCTCTAGGTCTGGAGCACGAGGCGGCTGGGCTGAGCTGAACTGTGATTTTTAAGTGTCAGTCTCTGAGTCTCCATTCGAGTTGTGGAAGGTGTCTAGGGAGATGTCCTTCTATCCATCTGCTAAAGCCATTCCTTGCCTTTTCATGGAATCTGATAGCTCGGGGAGCCCTGCTCCAAAGCTACATTGTTGCACTCTGAGGAAGCTGCGTGAGCTCCAGATTTGCAATTTTAACTCCATAGAAAACTTCCTCAAACCCAGAGGGACATCATTACCTATGTAAACCCGAGACCCGGGCTCGTTGGGAAACTACAGCCTTCACACTGCGAAATGTCACTCAAAATTTGTTTGGACAAATATGCTATTTTACTTATCTGCATTCGCCACCCTAGGTCTGTTCGTTAGGAACACACAAATCAGAGAACATATTTTGGGTAGCATTAAATCCAGTCGCTTTTTAAAATAACATCCATTTAGCATAAACCGAGGAGCAAATCGTGTCTATAAATAGGGTTTCAAATTAAGGATCTTTCCCAATAATGCAAGGTAAAATATTATCCAACTCCCAGAGCTGCCTGAACGCCAGAGTCCTTCTTCCCTTTGTAGCTCTTGGGTCTTGTAGGAAGGTTAGACCGCTTACTTTAGTATCTATTTGATTATTTTTATATTTTTGTTAGCAGCTAATTGTGCCTATTCCCAGGAAGCGAAAGGTGTAGATCCCACCCTTTGTGATTGTTTCATGCTTTTAAAAATAAACAAATTTACAGAGATAAAAAAATCCACAATTATTATTTGGACAACTTCCAAAACCCACGGATTCAAAGACGTCTGGGCTGAGAGCTGGGTGCTGCGCCTTTAAGGGGCTCCCCCATCCCTCCCAAGTTGGCATTTGCCTGATGGCTCAGGACAGCTGCTCTTTCTCTCCTGCTTTCTATCAGTTTGACCTCTAAGGCTGGAACTGTCACTGAGGGGCTTAAAGTTTGTTTTTCAACCCATTCCGGAAACTCACAATCACATACTTTATCCGTGGATTTGCTTAAATATAGAAAATGTCCTGCCTTCTCCCTGGCGAATTAAATAAATACATAAGTATGATTTATCCAGTGATTTGTCTTAGCTGCTCTGGTGGTGACCCATATAATGTGGCATTTTCTTACAAGTGCATTTACACAGCTTTAGCAGCAAACTCGGGCTGCCTCTCCCTTCGCCTTGAACTCATATTAGATAGCATACAATGCTGCATTTTCGAGCAGAGAGAAACCACATGTCTGTATTCCAAAGCAAAGAGAGCTCTCAAACCTGCTGGTGCCTATAATTTTTCAAGAGGAACCAGGATTGCACATACTATTTGGTGAAACTCGGTTGATTTGTCACAGAAGCCAGTTTAAAGGAGTAGGCACTCTCTAATCAGAAATATCTGCAAGTGCCACTCAAAGCCCTTTCCCCCTCCCCCCGGTCCTTTCAGATCACACAGCTCAAGATTGCCAGCAACCCCTTCGCTAAAGGCTTCAGAGACTGTGATCCAGAAGACTGGTAAGTCTGCTGTCCTTTACTAACCATATTAAGACCCCCATTCTGCAAGGAACTTAAGCATCTGCTTAGCCTCAAGCACCTGAGTAGCCCTATTGACTTCAGTGGGGAGGGATCAGGTCCTAGTTGCATACTGGAGTTATTAATAGGGCCATGCTAGTCAGAGCAATATAATTCCCTAATGTGTAGGCAGTGTCCTTCAGACTGAAACAATTACAGCGCTCTGCTGCTCGTTTCTTCCTGTTCTAGGCCCAGGAATCACAGACCAGGGGCTCTTCCTCTGATGAGTGCTTTTGCCAGGTCCAGGAATCCAGTCTCTTCCCCTGCACATCAGAATGGGACTGAGAAAGGTGAGCTTCCTCCATCTTCACAGACTTGCACACACTTTCAGTTTACATAAGGGACATATAAATATCCGGTATATCTTCTTACTGGTGTTAATAATTAATCAAAATCAAGAGGCTGAAAATTTTCATTTACCTTTTACCCTTTATGGTCAGGGGAGAGGTTGGGGGTGTTGCCTGGGTGTCTGTTGTTTTTACTTCCACCAATAAGGGCTGTAAATCTGCACAGGTTAATTTCATTTTTTATTTACAGTCAGTTTCAACTTGGGTTTTCATACGCTAACACAAGGCAGAAAAGGAATGCTTAAATCCAAATTATTTTGACACACAAAAATTTTTAAACATTTCTATTATTATTATTAACTGGGATTATATTTAAAAAAAACTTACCTTTTTTTCTTTTTAAAGAGAGCATACATTTTGGGCCTAATCTGATCTTTTAAAGAATTTCTTTTAAAGTACACCTATCACTGTAGTATCTGACTGTGCTATCTAAACAACTTGATACTGGTCTTTCCCTCCCATTTTAAATAAGATATTTCACCCTCCTTCCTAATATGCTTCTAATTCTGAGTTTCCTTCACTCAGGCATTTTGACAAAATGTTTAGTTTACAAATGGAGACATACCCACAATCACATATATCCTAAAGATGCTTTGCATGCATTGCCCTTTGGAAAAAGCAAGTTGGTTGTTTTCAGTGTAGATCCCATAATATTCAGGAGCTGTATTTAACCTAGTGCATGGCTTAAGCATACACACTGGGAACTTTTCATTGATTTTTTTTTTTCCATTACACAGAGTAAACAACTGCAAAGACAACCAGGGGCCTTTCTCCCAGCACACTCCAGGCCTATTAAAATAAAGAAAAGTCTGTATTTGTTTAGTGTTACACAATTGCAAAAATTTCAAGCGTGTACAAACTTGTCAGTCAATTCAGCTCTATTTATCACAGTCAGAATGTATTGTCCCAGGAGCACAGATTTCTGTTGAACACAATGTTTAAACACTTCATTTAAAAATCATTGCTTTTTTTCCCCTGGATTTTTCCCTCTTTCTCCCCCCCTTTAGTTTTTTGGTTTTGTTTTTTTTTTTACATAAAGTCTTTGCAGTGGCGTTAAATGGAGAAGTTCATATGGGTAGAGAGGGAGAGAAGGTTTTTCTAAGCTTCCCTGTTCCTGATTGTTGGGGCTGGTGCAGACTAAAAGGTCCAGGACAAAAAATACGCATCAGACCAGATTGTGCTACCCCGCTGATTTCAGTGCAACTACTCAGAAACAAATCCACTTTAAACATGAGTTGGGGTGACAGCATTTGACCCCTCTGTGGGAAGAAAATGCTATGGAAGTCTTACAATGTTACAGCAGTGTTCCTGTAACTGCTGAGGTTTGGACTGTTGCTGCAAAATACTGCAGCTATATATTGTTATTGAGGACATGAAATAATATAACTCCCATTCTGTACCCCTATCTTCAGAATAGTCTGTGCATCTACTGAGCTCTCTAAAAGTCTGTGACACTCATGGATTCAGATCTGCTCTGCTTCCCACTCATTCCACGGGAGGCTCTTTTCATTCTGGGATTAATTTTAAGGCCGTTTGAAAAGTTTCTCATGCTTACAACGAGCAGTTTTTGCTCGTTGTGTTTCCATGCGGCATGCACGTTCTCAATAGGATTTGTGTGAGAGAATTTAAGAGCAGCCCTCCACCCTCCTGTTTTAAGGGTAACTGAATCCCCAAAGACCCATGGATTTCTGTGTGCTTGAAATGTATTGGGTAAAGTTGGGTTCAGTGCATGTGAACACCTTCAGGAGAAGTAAGAGCTGATTGTCTAGGGCTCTTCCCAAGGCTCAGAGTGAGCGACGGGGTGGGTCAGTGTCTGGGGGAACCAACCCCCTGGAGGCTCAGGGAGGGCGCTGGGGTCTGTGGCTAGGTGTTGGGGCGGGGGGCTGTCTAGGGGATTCCCTAAGGCTGAGAAGGCGCTGGGGTCTGTGGCTAGGTGTCGTGATACTGTCGCCTGCCGGAGGCGCAGGGAGGGTGCTGGGATCAATAGCTAGATGATGGGGTCAGTGTCTGTGGGATTCCCGTTCCCCCACATTCCGGAGGCACTGGCTGGGTGACTGGCGGTGGGGGGGTCAGTGGCTGTCAGGGAGGGCGGTGGGTGTGTCAATAGCTGGGGGCGGAGGCGCATCGCAGGGAGGGCGCGGGGGGGGCTGGCTCGGTGGTTTCTTGTTAGTGGCTGGGGGTCCCTGGCTCGGTGCTGGTGTGTCAGTGGCTGGGAGGGGCTGGCTCGGTGTTGGGATGTCAGTGGCTGGGGGGGGCGCTGGGCAGGGGGGCTGGCTCGGTGCTGGGGGCTCAATGGCTCTCAGGGAGGGTGCTGGGACAGTGGCTGGGGCAGCACATCTCAGGGAGGGCGCTGGGGGCCTTGGCTCGGTGACGGGGTGTCTGTGGCCGAAGGGGTGGCGCCTGGCTCGGTGCTGGGGTGTCAGTGGCCGGGGGTGGGGGGCTGGCTCGCTGCCGGGATTTCAGTGGCGGGGGTGGGGGCTGGCTCGGTGCTTGGCT